>NW_023597055.1:25171757-25260308 GCF_011947565.3 Pollicipes pollicipes
AGTACGGAGGCCGGCAGACGTGGCCTAATGCTGCTGATGTACTTATATTCCGACCCAGAGTCCAAAGATCTTTCCTGAAGGAGGTGCGCCCCCCCCCCCCATCCCCAGTCACCCATTTGCGTCTACGTCTCTCACACATCCGTGCACAATACGCGCACAAATGACCTTACTGACAGGCGCGCAAATGACCACACTAACGAGCGCGACAGTGGCCTCCGCTCCCGTCCAAAATTCACCCCTTGATTTACAGCTAAAACGACTGCCCAACTTCTTCCTATGCTGAAAAAGAAGCGGCGAAGCTGTGTTCCTGAACTCCGCCAGCCTCGCGCAGCCTTAGCATTTCCACTGCCTGAAATGCCGGACCTTGCCCCCCCCCCCCCTCATCAGATCAGCACAACACTCCCCCGCCTCGCCCCACCACCCCCAGCCGCTGTGAGCGCCACACGGCCTGCACTCGCGGCCACTGACCTAGCTTGTCCTTGTAGAGCTTGCGCCTGGCGGCGGGCGACTCGCCGCTGCTCTTGGAGAGGCCCTGCGGCTTGTTGGGCGTGTCCGGCGGCCGCGGCGAGGCCCTCTGCGCCATGCTGTCGATGGAGGTCGAGCGGCGCAGCGGCGACGGACTGCATTCCCCGCTGGAACTGGACACACGGCGAGGTCAACAGACGCATGCCGGCGTCTGAGCGGGTGGCTCGCATCATGTGTGAGTTACATTATATTGCTGACCAACGCTCAGGAAGCGATACAAATAAATTTTCCCCAAAACTTCCATTTAATAAACCGGGCTAGTCGAAATAGCATTTGTTCGCATCGCACCAAAACTTCTGGTTTACTTTCATGGTAAATGAACAAGAAATGCATATGACACATTGATACGCATGTGTAAAAGTGGCGAACACCACAGCGGTTCCGTTGTGGCGCTAACACATTCAGGGCTGGCTTTGAAGCTAAGATTTGTGCTTCGTTGAGCACTATTCGCGACCTTTCCACGCGATCATGCCTGGTAAAGTACTAGAGGGAAAATATGGTTATATGCATTCAAGTGTCCTTAAAAATTAAATAACGAAACATAGAAGTACAGAAAGCAGCTAATCCTGTTCTTTGCAATCGAAGTCCTCAGGGCCATAAGTCCCGAACTCAAATGGCAGCACGCCACACGTGCCGCCATGGCAAACAGGCCATGCTTTTCACAACGCGACGAATGGTGTTCATCGCACGCGGCTGTGATAGCTAGGCCCACTTAGTTGATGGCAAGTAATTTACTTGAAGCATGTACATATCAGTTATCGAATGGTTCACTTGGATTCTTGCATCTTTATGACCTAACTATGCCTGGATGCAACCCTTAAGTTTCATTTAATAGCAATCAGTGAAATTTGATTGGCATTTTTTTTTCTTTTAAAAGTTTACCCCGAATGGTTTGTATGGGCGAATTCGGATTCAGAGTACCTGCTAAGCATAGCTTGTTGCGTGTACCCCGAACCCACCACCCAAGCGAACCGTCCAGTTCAACAGCTAATTTTGCCTCCGCCCTTTCGCCGGACAGGAATGCGGAGGGTTTTACGTGCCGCACAATGCTGCGACACGGCCGGCTCGGGTCTGGGTTGAGCGAGCCTCGTTGGCCAGTTGCCAGCTGGCCTTTCCGTTTCAGTCGGGTCAAACAATGCGCCCACTCTGGGACTCGTACCCAGTGCCGCTGGATTACGAGTCCAGCATCTTTCCCCAAGACCACGGAGGCGGCATTAAAGATGCAGGCGCATGCGCATGTTTAGAAAATGTTGGAATTTCAATGAAAGCTGAGTAAGTTGTAGGCATGGACGTTCCACACCTTTGAATTTTCCACTAGCGTCGTTAAACTGAAAGAATGATGTTCAAAAGTCAAGCATGTGCTCAGAACGCAAAGCGTTCAGCTCCTATTTTTCGCCATTATGCAATCACAGTTCTAATGCTGAGTTAGTGACCTTCAATTTACCAGGAGTTAGTGGTTAAACGACGTCATGGTGCAAGTATTGGCCATATTAACAGCCCTCCACGTTTCAGGCTGGGGTTATGTTAACGAATGGGTATGAGTGAGCACCTAAGCCCATCTTGAAATCTTGACTACCCCATCAATATAACGAATGTTTGCACTATAACGCTATCTAACCAGAACCTTCTGGAATACTGAAGGTCGGCAACAAGAGTATCACATTCTCTCGTAACAAGAGTATACAAAGTCGACAGCAAAAGCACATTTAAGTGACGAGAGTACTGTGAATACCATTTGCGATCCCGATCCCGACAAGCCAAATGGGTTATGGCGCAAACGGATGAGCTACGGCCATAGGAGCCAACAGGGTCGTGATGCGGGCAGGGCAGGGCAATTCGTGGCGGGAGAAACTGACTGAGCTGCATACTCAGCATTTTGATAGATGCGATATTGAGCAGATCAATTCTACTAATCGGTGTTGAAAAATTTGGTCGACGGTGTGCTAATGTAAGCTGATTCGGTTTTCATCGACCGCAGAGAAACTTCGGCCACTTTCTGGGATCGAAAATGTATCCAAAACCTCGCAGTTTATGTATTACATATTTTCGCAACTTAAACAGATTAGTGACAATGAATCGATCGATGTTGTACTGAGGCCAAGCAGTTTTACAGCTGATGACACACAGTTCTCAGATGAAACAGTTGTAGCTTACAGCAAGTTCTGATCACATCAAGTGGCTGGATGTAGAATATGTCCTTACATTTTTGCCGACACTCTGCATGATATCCCAGGCCGCACGGGCACAGCAGTACCTGCCATGTCACTAATAATGTGTCCATGTCACATATATGTCGTTGCGGAACGGCATATAATAATATGTCCATGCCATGTCACGAAGCGCCAAATGGATAACACGCGCATGGGACAAACATTACGCTGTCTTAACCAAAGCTAAGTCAAGGTACATTAGAGCCAACGAACATCTATAAAACATACCACAGTCTGACAGCTGTAGGCGTAATTGAGACTTACCGCCAGCGTAAATAATTTTTGAAGGGCATGGAATGATAAGGCGATATACGGGCGCGCATCGTAGTAAGATGATATGTTGTTGTGGAACGGCATATTATAACGAGTTCTAAATCATATGAAAATGTTTATCCCAGCTGGGTAAATTAGTGCTTGATGAAGGCTACTTTTCAGCTACTACAGCTGTCGTGGGCCAGAACTTTCAGCTCGCACTTCAGTTTAGGCTGGTTATATTATTCCCACATTTTACATCAATGAACTCTGGCCCACGAAAACTTGAGTAGCTCGAAGACTGCATTAACAGATATCAGAAAGCGTTCAACTAGAAACATGTCATATCTAAGGCATTCGCTTCACATAAGCTGCAGCCCATCCATGACTGTCCCGCGTAAACACGATGCAGCGTCCTTCTGGATGCACCGCCACCGTCTGGCGTGTTCAGGGGGCCCGCACACCCAGCTGCGGGAGCGGCAGCAGACAGCGCCGCGAGACTTCAACAGCAGCTGCAGGAACGGCGGCAGACAGCGCCGCGAGACTTCAACAGCAGCTGCAGGAGCGGCGGCAGACAGCGCCGCGAGACTTCAACAGCAGATGCAGGGGCGGCGGCAGACAGCGCCGCGAGGCTTCAACAGCAGCTGCAGGAGCGGCGGCAGACAGCGCCGCGAGGCCTCAACAGCAGCTGCAGGAGCGGTGGCAGACGGTGCCGCGAGACTTCAACAGCAGCTGCAGGAGCGGCGGCAGACAGCGCCGCGAGACTTCAACAGCAGCTGCAGGGGCGGCGGCAGACAGCGCCGCGAGACTTCAACAGCAGTCGCCATTCCCACGACCGACGGACATTTTAACGGCAACGCAATCATCGCGGCGGCGTTCGTCGGTCCTCGCCCAATGAAATGCTCCGGATTTGGTTTGGGATGTTTATGTTGGAACTTCCTCGGCCTGTAGAAACTTACTTGGATCTATCGGGTGATATAGCTTGATTCTAACAACTTAGAGGAGTTGCGCAAACCGAGTTTGTTCTCACTTATGTTCGTATCCAGCTGGGAACATTTCATCACAATTCCTATAACAATTGCTGTTTCTGTAATCATTATTACTTCGGCTAGCTATTTCCTCTTTACATTTCAGTTGGTCCACGAAGTTTGCCCTTTGAAATCAGTACATGACGGCAGACACCACTAAGGTTTGCCCCGCCTTATTCGCTCTATGTTGGAGCCAAGGTGATTTGGCAGGCGAACTGCAGCGGATACAACAAACGGTCGGCAGCAAAAATGTTGCTATAAGGGGCGGTCCATAGATTATATCACTCATTTTTAGCCGTTTCCAGCACCCCCTTCTTCATGGCTACGCACTGGTTACGTTGGGCTACTCCCCCTTCCCCTGGTTACACTGTGTCAACATGCGCCCGGGTGGTCGACTGACTATCTTTCGCTAGGTTGTGGGAGGTCAATTTGACCCTCTGGGATTTAATAAACTACATCTAAACACCATACTCACAGGTTGTGTTGGCCTATATGTTAACTAAATCGTGCCAAAAGTTTCTACGTCATGACCTTCGCGTAAAATAAGATCAAACACGATCAGACTCTAAATTTGTGTCCAAAGTCCCCCAAGATCTCCTCGTGCAATCGTTTTGAGCCAACATATCCGTTCTAAGTAAAAAGCCATTGGCTTCCGATTAAGGTCAGTGCCATTTTGTGACCATAGAAGGTCATAACATCCAAAAACCCACAAAAAAGCTCCATTTTGGCATCGAATAAGCGTCAGGGACTATGCTAGGCTGGATGTTCGTAAAAACTTAAAGTTTGACCTGTGTCATTTGATGTGATTGACCTAAGCTGACACTTAAAACGATCGTGGAACACATCTGTTGCAGTTCTTGTTATTCATGAAGTCGAAATTGTAATTAAAAATACCTCTCACAGCAATCTAACGGGTAAAAATGCAGGTTAGTTTTGACCTCGGTTTGACCTACATACCTAAACCTAAGGCAGTGTAATTTGTTGTAATCCTAAATTCAATTATTGAAATACCTAAGCAGCCATAGCGGATATATATGACTTCGACTAACACACCCCTGTCGCACCAAATTAAACGATTCCATGAAAATGGCCTTCGCCGATAGCCACGGCCCGGCTCTGACCTTCCATGGGTCAGCAATCTTAAAAGGTAATTCGATTTTTGAAGAAAAAATATCCAGTGCTTTGTAGCCTAGGCCTAGGACAACGCAAATTTGGGAGCGGCTATGCCACACCGTTTAGAAATCATTCTGAAAAGAACCTTCCGGGGGGGGGGGGGGGATTGACTCACACCCGAACGCTTGTTAAACGTGACTTTCATTCGATTCGTTATTAAGCTAGAGGTGCAAAACAAGGACGCACGTGCTGCTTGTCATGCGAGGAAGCCATTAGTTTCTGAATGGAGATTTAAAATATTTCGAATTTGCTTAACATGGTGTGCTGTCTTATCTGAACGTAATACTACGCTATCTGTCTTCCAGTACCTCTCCCTTTTTAACTTTGGTTACGCTCCATCGGGCCCTCCACGTTATCCACTTCACGCGTAACGCTAGTCATGAACACCCCCACAGATCAAGGACGAAGGACGAGACGTCGCAGTTTGTCACGTGGAATGCGCGCCCGAAGGATGCCTTTAGCGGTATGGCACGAGCGAAGTGACAACAGATCGCTGCACGACTGGCTGATCAATTGTCATCACCATGCAAATGATACCTAATCATGGCGTATAAACCTTCCGTCATGTCATGTCATTGGGTCTTTACGACGCACCCAGCTGCTGAGGCTACATGGCGTCATCTGCCTCTCACCCTAGTAGTAAGGGCGGGCACCGCGGATAATCGAACCCCGTACCTCTGGTTTCCCAGACGCGCAGTGGTTAACGCAGACGCCTTAACCACTACACTACCGGCACCCGTATAAACCTTCCTTTTTCTTATATCATAAAGCGCAAACGCAGTTGTTTAGCCGCTGACAGCACATTTCACGTTGGTGATAGTCCCCCAAAACCACATGTTTTCTGGATAAGCGTGGCGAGAGACAGGGTTACGGTCCAGATCGGACTGCGAGGCGTAACACTGGCTCCGTGATGCTCCTGTGAGCCACACAGCGCCCTTACGTCTCCCCCTTTCCCAGACCCGCGGCAGTACTTGTTCGCTATCCACGCCGCTGGATCCTTGCCTGCAGACGGGCTATCCAGTGTTGGATCCATGCCAGCAGTCGGACTATCCAATGTTGGATCCATGCCGGCAGTCGGGCTATCCAGTGTTGGATCCATGTCAGCAGTCAGGCTATCCAGTGTTGGATCCATGACGTATGTGCAGAGGTGTGACTTTGCGCGTGCAGCTCTCACTCCCAGACTGAGATGAACGACTCCGTGTCATGTGAATCGTATCAGAGCGGCGAAGAACGTCGACTGCCGTGTGCCACTTGATTGTGAATGGGCCAGTCGCGAGGAGACGGATAGAGCGGAAACACAGGGACATATCATATGTCATGAGCAAAGAGCCCATTCACTTCTGTTTTTGAACATTTTGTGTTTGTATGTTATAAATAATCTACCTATACTTCCAAGGAGTGCTGGTTAAACGACATTGCCAAGGAAGAATGGGTGTACTTACATGAGTCATTTAGCACGCTCTAGCATCACCAATCACGGCAATGTGGCGAAACATTAAAGTTCCTTGTAATCTAAGTAAGTGATTACTACAGCATGTCGTTGGACAAGTTTAACCCGCTGTGGTTGCCGCGACCTGACACGAACTAAAAATCTCCGAAATTGCTGTCTTCATGGCTTGTGCCTGGACGTTATATAGATCAGCCCACACTTTTGTCAGTGCTGTCGTACACTTCCACTCCGCAAGCATGATATTCCGCCATGTTCGTGCGACGCCCGGTCTGCGAGACCCGTCTCTGACAGGTGTCCTTCAAACTTGCCGCAGTTTGAAATTTATGCGTTTCACGCTGATTCAGAGGGAGTATTGCGTGGCATCTTATTGGAGCGATGCAAGAATACGCCTCCTGAACAAACAGTCCTGACAGTACTTACTCATGCAGACTGGTCCAGGTCTGTCGATCCGGATTCAAGAACCGCGACAGCGCGTTGACCCGCGAGTCCGTGTTTGGCACGCGCAGTAGGCCGGGACTCCCCGGACTGCGCAAGCTGAAGTTCCGCGAGCCGCCGGTAGGTGACGTCGTGTTCGATATTGCAAGTCGCTGGTTGCCATCTGCAATGAAGCCGTTTGTCAGTCGTTCGCACGATACACAGCGGGCGATGCGGGTATAAGCTGCTCATTTGTAATCATTCAATTTATTTAAGTCGTATTCAAATGATGATCACTGAAGGTGAAACAGGATTCCGTAGTTCATTCAAGGTTAATTTGACGCAAAACTATTGCAATTACGATTACCAAGAATATCGCCAGAAACGCCACTTCCTGTTCTGACAGCTGGAAATTGTCCGATTTCAAGCAGGCAACACAGCGAATAAAAGACAAAGGATGACATGAAAGGCCACTCTCCAGCCATCTCCCATTACTACAATTGCATCGCCGCACCTTAAAGCCAGTCTCATTCTCACTGACTTTCCCGGAAGGTGCATCCCGCCACTTAGATAATAGGGGCGAACTACCAACTGGCAAACAAAGGGGATGGCTGGGGTCGCCTGGACCCACACAGCGAAAACACCAATCTCACATGCTTGATCAGACACCATGCGGAGCTTGATCAAAAGCCCTGGCCATCCGCATAATTAGAACGATAGGAATAGTTGCATATATTTGCATGAAGTGGCATCGTTATGGGTGCAATACGCTCGCCGCGTGGAACGTTCGACTCACATCCGGCTGCCAAAAACCCAATCAAGCGTGCCACCGCCCGAACCAAACAAGTTCACCTTTCCCGGCACGAACGCGTTTCCGCGAACTCTGTAGCGCGCGGTGGCAGTTTACCGCTGGGTAACACTTAAGCGGCGCGGAAGTCCGGGACGCGTTGGCGAAACTTGGCCTGTCCCGCCGCGACAGACGGGCGAATATCATCCAGCGGCCAGACGCCTGCCGCGAGCGCGGCGGCCGAACATCAACACAGATGGCGCCACCGCCACGGACGCGCGACACATCGCAGCGGAGCAGGGTCGTTCGCTGCCACCGTTCTGAGCGCGCCCGTGCCGCCAGCAAATTTATGCTTGGGAGTATGGAATGCATCCATCCAGAAGACGTACCGTTAGTAACTTGGTACAAAATATAGATCTTGATTGAAAAGTCAAGGGATTTCATCCAATGCAGGCTGCGTAAAATTTTCGTTTATTTATCATTGCTTAGCCTGGTGCATACACCTTCGTGACGCATTCGAGTGCTTGGCGTGCGGGGGCCAGTGAATTCATAAAAACAACCGGCTTCACCCAGCCTAAGTTGTTTTCACCGGTCTTGAATAACAACACGCGGTAAACGCTCAACCAGCTCCCCGTCAACTACGCACGCCTATCCTAATTAAAGCGCTAGCAACACAAATCAAGGGCTTTCAGCCGAGCTAACCGCGCAGGAAAAACAGTCATCCACTTCAGAAATGCCTGGAATTGCGGCGGGCCGACTCTGGTTCTGGGCACGGTAGGGGACACAAAAGGGCCATCTTCCTGCCAGTAAATCGTGGCCCGTTCAGTCACAATCATATCACGAGCCTCCGTAGCAAGCGCGGTTCTTATAAGCATCGCGAGGCAACGTAAATACTTAAAGGAGGGGTTAAAAATTTATATGGGGTTTTGAACTGAAATAGCAATTTTGACGGTCTTTCGTTGCTGTTCACAATCCATCCTTTCTTAAAGCCCAAGTCCGTTTAGTTTCTGAGCTACACGGCCGCGGAAGTGGAAAAGGTATATCAGCGAGAGTATTTGACAGTCACGTTGACATTTGTGACGTCATAAAAACACCATTTGGATTCTGCCCTTCCATAAGCCATGCGGCGATCAAAGCCAATGCAAATATAATTGTCGAGGCGTTCATATCTGACGTTCGTGAGCGCGATCTCCAGATATTAGGCCGTCAATTGGCTCTCAATGAATGTTGTGCAAGGTACGATGACGTAATCAAACCTTGACACATTGAGGATCATATTAACTAAACAGAAAATTGTGCTGTCTGGAGCAGTCTTTTCCACTTAAAACAGCTTACCAATACAAGCTATAGCAATACAGTTACAAGTAAGCTTGTTTCATCATCTCTGATGCTTCACTATTTTCAACTGTGAAACATTCCTTTTAAATGCACGGTCACAAGCATTATTGAGCAAAAAGGGCGGGTTTCATTGCCACAGTTACCTGTCCGAACGCATTGAGCAGACAGCGAACAACCGGCGGTCAGGCTCCGTCACCACCGCCAGCTGTCAGCAGTGACGCGACCTCAGCCGTCGGCAGTGACGGGATCCCAGCTGTCAGCAGTGACGGGATCCCAGCTGTCAGCAGTGACGGGATCCCAGCTGTCAGCAGTGACGGGACCCCAGCTGTCAGCAGTGACGGGACCCCAGCTGTCAGCAGTGGCGCGACCCCAGCTGTCAGCAGTGACGGGACCCCAGCTGTCAGCAGTGGCGCGACCCCAGCTATCAGCAGTAACGGGACCCCAGCTGTCAGCAGTGGCGCGACCCCAGATGTCAGCAGTAACGGGATCCCAGCTGTCAGCGGTGACGTGACCCACGGCGGACACACAATACGGGCTCAGGTCTTGTCCGTCGCTGTCAGGGGTTGGGGGTCGCGCGCGCCACGCCGCGGCCGGCGCTTCCCGATTCTACGCAGAGACGCGCAAGCCCCTCGGATCGAGCAATAATCTGTCGTGTTCTGTGGAGCGTCCGTGCCACATTTTGTGAGGGTCCGCTTGGTGCGGCGACTTCGGCTCCAGCTGCCCCTCGTTCCCATGCCATTTAATTTCAACACCTTTCGTCCACGCGCACGCTGTTTACCAAAGTTGCCATCAATAACAGCTTAACCGTTATGTTTTGAGCTTAACAGTCGTCCTTGCGCCAAAGCCATGCAACCGACCCGCCTGTCGCCGGCGGGGCGGCTTCCCACCGCCTGCCTGGCATGCCGTGCCATGCCGTCCCCCAGCGCCGGGTGGTGAGGCACTTTACATTTCAGGGTGTCCCACGCTGACCACTTTGTTATGATACCATGCGATGCGATGCGATGCGATGCGATGCGATGCGATGCGATGCGATGCGATGCGATGCGATGCGGAACGAGACTGAAACGTAAGATAGCAACCGAAGCCTCTCGCAACTTAATTTAGAAATGCACCGGCACCAAACCTTATCGAGACAAGATAGAAGGAAATGTAGAAAATTGCCAGCGATGAACGGAAAAAGTTGAATAAAATTTCATGTTTCACCTGCTAAGAGGTGATCCCCCTCCCATCTCGTACGCAGGTTGCAATGTGAGCCGCCTTGGGGAATCTCCTTGGTTCCAACGTCGTGGTACTTTTTGGTTCCGCTGAGTCTCGCCACGTATTGTAACGCCACGTAACGATAAACGTCCAATGTGCGGCGGCCATTAGCAGGCACCGAGACAGCCGACAGTCGTATGAGAGCTGGCTGTGATGATGGTTAGGGATGTAGAGCGCGCCGACTATTAGGGCAGTTTTGCGCCCGTTGGAACTGCTTCACGCGGGCAGCATTACAGCTTGCCGACGCCAGCAGCTCGTTACAAGCTGTCGGCTGAGGATAGCAGGAAGATATAACCCCTCCAGCTCATTCCAAGCTGTCGGCAAAGAGAGGCAAGAAAACGTGACCCCGTCAGCTCGTTCCAAGCTGTCGGCTGAGAGAGGCAAGAAGACGTGACCCCGCCAGCTCACTCCAAGCTGTCCGCTGAGAGAAGCAAGAAGACGTGACCCCGCCAGCTCGTTCCAAGCTGTCGGCTGAGGGCAGCAGGAAGATGTGACCCCTCCAGCTCGTTCCAGGCTGTCGACTGAGGGCGGCAGGAAGATGTGACCCCTCCAGCTCGCTAAAACTGGCTAGGTGGACCAAGCTGACAGTTTCGGCGCCGCCGAGGCAAAGCTAAGTTATGAGGCGCAGGGTCCAGCCAGGGTAGCAGACTGATGGTAGTGCGGGATTTGGGCTTTACATGAAACGCTGGGAGAATTGGCTGACTGATACAATGGTTTTTCAAACGTCTGCAAATAGCCGGCCTTATAAGTCGTTTGACTGTGGCGTTGATTTTACCCTCACTCGATCACCCACCGCCCAAAATAGATTTGAAATATATTCTGAGTAACGTCTAGAGGAATCTTGTGTTATTTTCATCCAGCGTCCAGAAGTTTAAACCGGGTGAAATATGCCACAACGCAGAGACGATGTGGGACAGAAACGCATCCAAAATTGTGCTCAGGGTTGGGCGAGTGTCCAATTTTCTCCCAACCGCTGTGAATTTGGACCGAGGCCCTGCCAAAGCGCCCAATATATCGTACAAGCCTCTTGGGGCAGGAAAGGGGCACGCCCCCCTGGTTCCCTCTATAACTGCTTTCTGAACTAGACACTCCGGACAGGCACATACACACTAGATGTCCGGTCGAGACGAATGCGATGTAACGTCCTGTCAGGGTGGGCAGGAGGGGGGGGGGGGGGAGGGAGAGTGACCAGCCTGCCGGCGCACCAGCTCCGTCGCCCAATCAGGGTGCGTCCCGGCGGGGGCGGACAGCTGATCACAGCCGCGCGCCGCTTCCAGGCAGGCTAAGCCAATCAGCGTGTTGTACCCTCGGGAGCTGTTAACGTGCCCCGCTGGCGTTCCGCAGGGGCTCCAGCAAACAAGCGGCGGTGACCGCGGCGACAGTAGCCCCGTGGTTGACGCTGTCCGAGCCTACGCCATTCATACTCCGCTTGTGGCGCATAGATTTGCCAATTCGTTTAAGAGAAAATATCACACACGCACAAAATGTTTGCGGATTCGCATTTGAGGGGACAGTGCCCCAAAACTGGCTACTATTTCCATAACGCAGCGCGAGATCAAAGCCGCGTATTACACCTGTTGACTTATCACTATAAACATATATCTCTAGTACTCATCATCACACTGCTCCCCACTCTACACAGTACACAAAGTGACTTTGCGCGTAACATTTTTCCACCTTCCCAACCCTTCGCTGGCATCACTGCACTGCACTAGTGTTCAGCGTATGTAACTGCGCTATGATTGCTAAGCGTTGGCGGTCCCTGTTCAGGCCTGATAACAATATCTTGTTGGGCCAGAAGACTAAGAAACTGTCAGAACATGAGAACGAAGACAGGCCTTTTGACAGGCAGATCGAGATCGCCACACCCTGTCAGCAGCCCGGCTTCTGCCGCGAGAAGTGCCGCGAGAAGTGGCCGGCGGTGGGCGGGGGCAGCGGGAAGGGGGGGGGGGGGCAGCTGCGACATTCCCAGGCCGGACCGGTCGGCCAGGCCCGCCGCCGTCGCCGGATCATGGGCAGAGGCCACGCCGGGCGCCAGATTTTGGGGCAAACGTTAGGGAATCGTCGTTCTGTTCCGTTTGCTGATCCATTACACATGGTTTGCCATTTCCCGATGCTTCTTTATTCAAATTAATTCAGACCACTTGCCACCAAGCACAAACCGGGTCGACTCCATTTGAAGCCTCAACCGATGCAAGCATAAATGGCTAAACCGAGAACAGGATGACACACCAATGGCTACCGCTGGGAAAAGACCGCACTCAGCGAACGCCGCTGCCCGAGCGAGACAGCACCGCTGCCCGCCGACTATTCACCCCGCGCGAGACAGCGCCGCTGCCCACCGCCTGCTCGCCCCGCGCGAGACAGCGCCGCTGCCCACCGCCTGCTCGTCCCGCGCGAAACAGGGCCGCTGCCCACCGCCCGCTCGCCCCGCGCGAGACAGCGCCGCTACCCACCGCCTGTTCGCCCCGCGCGAAACAGTGCCGCTGCCCACCGCCTGCTCGTCCCGCGCGAAACAGGACCGCTGCCCACCGCCCGCTCGCCCCGCGCGAGACAGCGCCGCTACCCACCGCCTGTTCGCCCCGCGCGAAACAGTGCCGCTGCCCACCGCCTGCTCGCCCCGCGCGAGACAGGGCCGCTGCCCGCCGCCTGTTCGCCCCGGACGTGACAGCGCTGACCGGTCGATGGTGGACCAATGCCGCGCGCCGCAGCACACGCGCGTAACGAGAAAGAAGACAGATGCCTCCACATCCACGCAAACAACCCGCACTCCGTCATCCCGTCAAGTGCGGAAAGAGCAGCGAAGGCTCGCGTGGCTGACGGGGGTGGACACCTTCAGGGGGGGGGGGGGACTCGGGCTTTAGGCATCCGGCGGGAACCTTAACAGCTGAGGTTAACCTAGGGAGAAATTGCATTGCAAGGCACGGACTCATTCATTCCCAGGCAATGCGATGAGCTATAATTCATGCAGTCATATAGTTTTTGGTTCATGTGCAAGTATAGAGGTACAATATATATATATATATATATATATATATATATATATATATATATATATATATATATATATATATATATATATATATATATATATCCTTTGAGAGCAGGCTGGTACAAATGAGTGGTCACTGAACACGACAGTTTGTTCTTCAATTTTTAGTTTTTATGTGGGCTATGAACATTTCTGGGAAAAAGCGATTCGCGCATGAGGATTTTCGTTAATCAAGCTTTGAATATTGACGAATACATTGCCTTCAGCTACATAATTGCAGTAATGTCAAATAATATTAAGTATTTATTCGCAGTTGCTGGCTAATTACGGTGCATTTAAAATTGTCTTCTTGCATTTTTTGAGTCGGAGAAATAGTGACTACCTACCACCGTTCTCCTAACATAGGCAATCACGCGTACAACTTTGTTCACAGAAACATCCTCTGGTGCAAATCAGGGCCCGATATACCGAGCTCAGCTTGCCCCGGACAAGGTGCGCGCAGCCGGACCACAGCGCGAAGGCTCAAGCCGGGCCAGAGCGCGAAGGCCCCAGCCGGGCCACAGTGCGGGGGCCCCAGCCGGGCCACAGCGCGAAGGCTCAAGCCGGGCCCCAGCGCGGGGGCCCCAGCCGGGCCACAGCGCGAAGGCCCCAGCCGGAGCACAGCGCGAAGGCCCAACGCGGGGCACAGCGCGAAGGTCCCAGCCGGGGCACAGCACGAAGGCCCCAGCCGGAGCACAGCGCGAAGGCCCCAGCCGGAGCACAGCACGAAGGCCCCAGCCGGAGCACAGCACGAAGGCCCCAGCCGGAGCATAGCGCGAAGGCTCGTCTCAGACGCCCATCGCGACAGCTAGTTTGTCTTCATTCCGATATGAAGCATTGGTAAAGTTTACCTGTCGCACTCTAGCATGTCCCTCTCCATGACGCTGATATGACGCTGCATTCCCGCCTGTCCAACAGGCATCCCCATATTTTGGGAGGGCCTGGAGGCGCGCTCGGTAGAGTCAGCTGATGTATGGCATCACTCGGCGGGCCACTGTGAGAGCTTGCAGTTAGCGCAAGCAACTCGGGTCCCAACATTACACAACCTGTTAACCACCAATAGAAGCGATGGAAACTTTTGTTTTGAAGCAAATGCACGAACGGGCGGAAAGGGATCCCTCGGTCTTTTGACAGAGGGAGGCAGGGAGCTGAAAAATGCAGAATGAGTTGTTGGCTTGTTGCGCAGACGCAGCCTCTAGGCATCACACAGTCCTGTCGCCTGCCGCCATGATACAAACGCTTCTGAACAGGACTTCAGGCCAACAAATGGGGTTTCAAGGGCATGTTTCACAAATGAAGATATTGAGGCAAACACCTCATATGATGGTATCTGGAAGTGGCTGCCACTAACGCCAGATATGAACGACTCAACCATTAAACCGGTGTTGGCCTTGACTGGCGCGTGGCTTATGGAATGGCAGGATTTCAACAACGTTGTTATGACGTCATGAATGTCAATGTGCCCTTAAAATATTCTCCTCGAAATACTCTCCCCAGTTGCGCGCGCGTGCAGCTCAGAAACTTGAAGTATTTAGGTCTAAAAAATGCAGTGTTGTGCATCGCACCGAATGATCTTCCAGACGGTTACTTCAGTTCAACACCCCGGTCACTCCCTTTCAACAGGCCTTTTGCAACTGGGCAGTCAAGCAAGCCTGGTAGCCCACCAACCAGTTTCGCTGGAACAAATGCGAGGATAACTGATGGTTTCCGCAACGTTTCCAAGCAGTTGCTCGGAATACGATTCGGTCGAGGTGCGACCAGCTAGCCGTTGCCAGCACTGTTCCGACGCCCGTTACCAGCAGCATTCGAGTGCGCGAGCTGTAACGACGTGGCGTTACGGAAACAACACGCATTCCCCTGCAAGCTGTAACGACGTGGCGTTACGGAAACAACACGCATTCCCCTGCAAGCGCTGTTGCTGTGACAAGTCATAAATCACAGGAGACGTGCAATGGTCCGCAAAGGTCTGCCATGCTGTGTCATGTGGGGTTCAGAGATGTTTTACTTTTGGGTATCAATATTTCCACCGCTACGCTTGATTGCGCAAGAAACGTTCTCAGCATTTAATATATCGGACCGCCTGAAACGTCTCTATCAGCGTGTCAGCACGACTCGTCACTCTGCCTCGTCGCGCAGCACCAGTACGGATCTGTCCTGTCGTGTAGCACCGGTATGGAACTGCCTTGTCGCGCAGCACCCGCGTGGTCCTGCCTTGTCGCACAGCACCGGCCTGAATCTGCCTCGTCGTGCAGCACCGGCATGGATCTACCTTGTCGCGCAGTACCGGCGTGGATCTGCTTTGTCACCCAGCAGCGAGGTGAATCTGCCTTGTCGCGCAGCATCGGCACGGATCTGCCTTGTCACGCAACGCCGTCGTCGCGCAGCACCGGTATGGATCTGCCTTGTCGCGCAGCACCGGCATGAATCTGCCTTGTCGCGCGGCACCGGTATGGATCTACCTTGTCACGCAGTTGCGCAGCATCGGTTTGGATCTGTTCTGCTGCGCAGCACTAATTCGGATCTGCCTCGTCGCGTAGCACCGGCCTGCATCTGTTCGGCTGCGCAGTTCTGGTCTGGATCTGCCTCCCCTCGCGACCATGCGTGATGGGAGGAAACGTCAGCCCCCTCCCTCCGTCCACACCCACACGCAGGTCATTACCAGGAGCGCACGGCCGCTCGACCCAGCTGGCCGCGGTCACCGACGGAGGCCAATTACACCGCACAGCGTCCGTCGCCACAGGGCAAACACCCGACGAGGCCTCGTCGGGTCAGCAGGCGAAATCCCCATTTACGGACTGGCCGTGCGAGTGTGTACACATATCACGCCTGCAAACACACACAGACAGGGGTGTTTATACGAAACCGGTGTGTAGTTACTGTCAGGCGTACTCCCCCCTCGCGCGGCCAAATGTGTTGAACGCGTGTATCCAGCCTTACCATGAGCACTGCTGATCCAACAAAAACCTGACGGAGGTATCGGTGTGAGCAACAGGCGTACGTTTACTGTGCGTTGGTAAAAGTTTCTCCTCCGATTTCGCGGGCGCAGCCGCAGCGTGCATTATGATATTATCACAGCTAGCAATACAATGTAGTTATCATCTAATATCTTACCTATTATTAAATGGGATATGCTTTAATTCAAACACATTGATAATTAAATAATTTGCAACGCTACGTGTATATATATATATATATATATATATATATATATATATATATATATATATATATATATATATATATGCATTCTGCGCCTCTGTCCGGTAAATTTGATGCACGCGTCACCTAAAACATGAATGTGAGTGACCTAAAAATTTGTAGCAGAGAATCTCAAGAGCTGACTAAAAATCCGGTCTGTCTTCACGAAGCATGATTGGCCAAATATTCAGCAGCGGGGAGTGCCCCACATTTCACAGCCACGTCGTCATCATTATCTCACAGGGAAATCATCAGGGACAACTTTAAAAAAAAATTGGTGACGTAGTTGACATAACACGAGATGTGTGTTCCGGCGCACCTGGCCTGTGTCACGTGCCCATAAAGGGTCGCGAGATCGGCCAATCGTGTCAGTAACCATCCAATCAAGGAGAGGCGACGCAGAGCTTCTATCTCTGACGTCAGCAGGGCGCGTCTGGTGGGGGCTGAAGCCTGGCAACAGCGTCTGGCAGCTTTACCGACTCGAAACTGCGGTGGGGTAACAATTTGGCGTGTCGTGACAGTGGACTTACTGTGGTCATGGAGGCTGTTGTATCCCATAGAATGGGAGGAGAATCAGGATGCGAGGAAAAGCGTGACATGCAATCGTGTTTTAGCAGACACAGTGCGGAAAACGTGCCATATGCGGCTAATATGGGGGGTAGGAAAAAGCACATTCTTCTTGCGTCGTTAGGAATTTAATTCGTAAGCCCCCGTTACAAAGCAAATGCTCTTGGCTCGCCGAGCGCCACGTTAGCAAAAATTCCGGCAATTTGCTATATGAAACTCGCTTTCTCCCGCCGGAACTTCCAATTGAAATTCAAAGCCTTCAGGCATTGGACGCATAAGTTGCAATAACCCCAAACAAGCCGGCTGCTGAGAAGCAAGGATTTTGTTGAACGGGCTTTGCATTAATGGGAGTGTTTCGTAACTGTGTGCAGTTGACAGCTAAACTAGCTATATTCTGAAAATCATTCGATGCAGTTTACAGCCCTGCCCTTCATACGACCAAAAATCCTCCAGCTTCTCAGCTACAAGATGTGAATACTATTTTGCACAGACTATTTCAAGGCCATTCAGGCATGCATGACGCCACAGCAGCGGCACTAAAATCCTACCACTCCACAGACTAGGACGCGTTCAAGGCGAGAAAGAATATTACCGTCCAGCCTTTAAAATCTGGTTTCCGTGGGCGAGATTTTCAATAAAGTGCACGTCAGCTGGCACTCAAACAATGTTGACCAAGCTGTGCAGGATTCGATTACGTGGCACAGCTTGTGCTGCGTAATATAAAAAGTTGGACATGGTGTCTTCACCTGCTAGCTATTACGGAAACAAGGTTTGTAATCGAAAAACTTAAGAAAAACGACATAACCGAGCACGTGAATGCAAGTAAACGTCTTGAGCTCCCGGATCACTACGCAAGAATAGCACGAGGAAGGGCCGAAACAAGAGCACATCACAAGACTTGGCGCAGCGAGCACTTCCAGCCCGAGCCGTCATCTCTTGACGAGTTTGAAGTAATTCCAGTGAGTAGCAATTTCGCAACAGCTAGTGTGGCAGTAACTCAACGTCATAGAAACGTTCCATGATGCAATCAAACAATGACGTGTTGAGAAGCATGTGTACTAAATAAAGGAATTGGTTTTCTAGAGCATTCCCTTCTGCTTAAAAGTACACCAATAGTTATAAGTGAATTTATTTCATTAAATCTGATGATTGCTGTGATTTCTTCAGCAGTGGAACATTCCCTCAACCGATTGGAATAAAACTGTGGCACTGTGGGTCATTGCTTCCAGTTGGTGAAAAAATCTTCGATTGCCTGTAGAGACTCCTCAAATGCGAACGCGTCTAAGCGACGCTAAATCCGCACCGCGTCACGCTCGTGTCATCTGATCGTAATTTATCCAAAAACCAGTACCAACATAACTTTGAGGCAAACAAATGGTACCGTATCTTAAGAACAACACAACGATCAAAAACTCAGCATCACCATTTCGCTTAAAGCCTGGAACGTATTGCGATGGCCATCTCCAACGGCGCGAAACGACTCCCAAAACAGTCGCCAAAACGTGCTGCCACATGCTGACAGCAGCTTGGCTTGGTCCGTGAGTGCCTCCGGGCCATAAGAGCCGCGGACTAGGCAGCATCATCACGGCCCTCATAAGCGAGTACTTCCGACAACTCTAACGAGCTATCTTCCGCAGCCGTCCCAGTCGTAACTAGGTCCATTTCGTCGCAATTAGGCGCCGCTTCCTCTTGAGCGTGCGCCAGTGCATTGCCTCCGCGGAGACGACGCACCGTACACTCCCGGAGTCGCCACATTGGTAGATCCACGAAAGCAGGGACCTTCACGGGTAATATTTCCTTTACACAATGCACCTACTACACATGGGCTCAGCCCATCCGCCCGCTCCTCAGCCTGGATCAGTTGTACTCATCCACTGACCACCTGTGAGCAATTTTCCAGCACTAAAGTTTCATGTTATGGCAATTTGTTTCAGAAAAACTGACACCTAGGCTTACACTTGAGCGCTGTTAATAGCAAAAGTAGGGTCCACAGAGCTAATCATGACTAAAGAGGGCGAAAGCAGTAATAGTGTGTTGTTCTTCTTGTATCTATCTTCAGTTCGTAAACGTCTTACCCAGACCTACGCACTCTACCGTCCGCTTCCCAAAATCTGACCGCAACGCAACCGGTCATCCATCTCATACATGGGTACCTATGGCATACTACCCTGGCCGTGAAGTCCTCTGTAAGTCGGACGGCCAGTCCTGCGGCCCGCCGGCACACTCTCAGCAGGAAAGGGGCAACTCTGCGGCCCACCGGCTCACTCTCGGTAGGAGAGGGGCAACCCTCCGGCCACCGGCTCACTCTCGGCAGGAGAGGGACAACCCTGCGGCCACCGGCACACTCTCAGCAGGAGAGGGGCAACTCTGCGGCCCACCGGCTCACTCTCGGTAGGAGAGGGGCAACCCTGCGGCCACCGGCTCCTCCGGCGGAGAGGGCAATCCTGCCCCCGGCACAGTGCTCTCTCGGCAGGAGAGGGGCAATCCTGCGGCCCACCGGCTCACTCCCGGCAGGAGAGGGGCAATCCTGCGGCCCACCGGCACACTCTCAGCAGGAGAGGGGCAACCCTGCGACCACCGGCACACTCTCAGCAGGAGAGGGGCAACCCTGCGGCCACCGGCACACTCTCAGCAGGAGAGAGGCAATCCTGCGGCCCACCGGCTCACTCTCGGCAGGAGAGGCAATCCTGCGGCCATCGGTGCTCCGCTCATCTCAGGAGAGGGGCAACCCTGCGCCACCGGCGCACTTTCGGCAGGAGAGGGGCAACCCTGCGGCCACCGGCCTCTCGGCAGGAGAGGGGCAATCCTGCGGCCACCGGTGCTCTCTCGGCAGGAGAGGGGCAACCCTGCGGCCACCGGCGCACTCTCGGCAGGAGAGGGGCAATCCTGCGGCCACCGGTGCTCTCTCGGCAGGAGAGGGGCAATCCTGCGGCCACCGGTGCTCTCTCGGCAGGAGAGGGGCAATCCTGCGGCCCACCGGCTCACTCCCGGCAGGAGAGGGGCAATCCTGCGGCCACCGGCCTCTCGCAGGAGAGGGGGCAACCCTGCGGCCACCGGCACACTCTCGCAGGAGAGGGCAATCTGCGGCCACCGGCCTCTCGGCAGAAGGGACAACCCTGCGGCCACCGGCGCACTCTCAGCAGGAGAGGGCAACCTGCGGCCACCGGCTCTCTCGGCAGGAGAGGGGCAATCCTGTGCCACCGCTCTCTGGCAGGAGAGAGGCAATCCTGCGGCCACCGGCGCACTCTGGGCAGGAGAGGGGCAACCCTGCGGCCACCGGCACACTCTCGGCAGGAGAGGGGCAATCCTGCGGCCACCGGTCGCACTCTCGGCAGGAGAGGGGCAATCCTGCGGCCACCGGTGCTCTCTCGGCAGGAGAGGGAACAACCCTGCGGCCACCGGCGCACTCTCGGCACGAGAGGGGCAATCCTGCGGCCACCGGCGCACTCTGGGCAGGAGAGGGGCAACCCTGCGGCCACCGGCACACTCTCAGCAGGAGAGGGGCAATCCAATTTCCCAGGCGCGGTAACACAATCGCGTGCGCCTGCCTGCAGCGCCCCAGGCGCGACCGGCGCGGACGCCGGGTCGGCGGCTGGCCCACGCGCCGCCGCCAACGTTGCCATGCAATCGCGCCCGGCGACCGAGGTCAGTGACCTTGCCGGCCGGCCGTCTGGCGCGTGGCGAGTCCGCTCACTCACGGCCATTCGAAGACAGACGCCGCTGAAATTGCTTGGTTTGCGCGGCCACTAGCGGGGCGGCGGCGCTTCACACTGTTGGGGCTGGACCCTGTTCAAAAGCACGACTGCTAGGTGTGGCTTCGCTATTGGTAGTGATGGTTACGCCAAAAATGACCGGGCGACTGCATAATGTGACTGCAGCAACACGAGGTATCTGAGATGTCTTGGTGTTGACAAGGACTAGCCAACAAATCACCTAGAACCAATTCAAATTTCAGTATAAATCACTCAAGAGCGATTATGAGGCTACATGCAACTATGCAGCTAACACCTCTATATGACAGTACCCCTGTCAGGTTTATAATTATTCCGGAACTCGTGTATACCTCTTGTATAGTTATTGCACCCGAGCAGGTGCAGCACCCAGTGTTCGAAATTTCTTACCTCATCTTCTACGACCATTATACATGAGGCAAGAGCGGGGTACCGTTTGATATTACCATTGCTTGTAATGTATCGCATGAAAGGAAATGTTTCTAGATGTCATCTTACTGCCGGCAAAAAAGTTTTCATTGTTCACCACCGCTCAGACCCCGACAGATTGCTAGCTAGCCATGGGGAGATTGAAAAATTTGTGAAAATGCATGCGAATGGTTTCTACCTGCTTATATGAGATACAAAAATTAAGTTCTGTGCGTATTCTGCTAGGCAAATATATTTCCGCCGGCGCTAAATGATTACATCAGTTAATTTCTAAGTTCACTTTAAAGAAACGTACGCCATTCCATGATAAGAGCACAAAAGGCCATGAGGTCCGGGTGTTTCAACGCTATCAGATGGAAGGTCTCATATTGACAATAAACAACCTTTAAAATATTAGGGGGTACTTTTAAACGTTGGTATCTAACAAAAACGAGCCATATCGACAGAATTCGATGTTCTAAGTTGTGTTCGTGCTGACAGCAACCCGTAGGTTCATGTACCATTTTCCTACCAATTTATCGATTGATTACATTTAGGACGTACGACTGCGCGGAGACAGGAAAGGTCAAAGCCAGGTTTGGAATAATTTGATTTTTGAGATACGAGTGGTGCTAAGACACGCGCGCGGCACCGGTGCAGTAATTAACTCCCCATGTCAAAGGTGAGAAACTCATCAGATGGAGGAGGGCTTGCAAGTCTTGCCAAATTCAAGGTACCAGGGCAAGAACCACGTGCCACGTTAATGAGTAAATCCATAGAAATGCTGATCAACACGTTAACCCTCGTCTGCAGCAGGGAAGCCCTTTGATGAGGGGAATATCGAACACGTCTAAAACGTATCTCCGAGCTGACACCAATCTCCACATTGACATCTACCAAGGTTAACCTGTGGCGGCCACATGCATGGGTGCAAACACTCACACACGAGGTCCACGATGTATATATATATATATATATATATATATATATATATATATATATATATATGGGTACATGCATGCATGCATGTATATATATGTACATCCATCCATCCATCCATCCATCCATCCATCCATCCATCCATCCATCCATCCATCCATACATGCATACATACATATCCATGTGTGTGTGTCGTGCGCGTGCGCGCGTGCGTGCGTGCGTGCGTGCGTGCGTGCGTGCGTGCGTGCGTGCTATATATATATATATATATGTATATATATATATATATATATATATATATATATATATAATGTTGTGCTGAATCGCTTCTAACACACAATAAGGCTATTTACAATAGATTCTGGCTGGCGGGCGCCATGCCCGAACCAGGTACAACCAAAACATCATTTCCGCACACAATAGCGCAATAATACTGCATTCAACCAATTGCTGGATAAAAAAGTCACCATCTCCACAATGAGTCGAAATTGACTTGACATGCCTGACCTGCCCGCTCTCAGCAAACCGCAGTCCGCATTCGCCAGTCAGCCATGACGTCATGGGCCGGCCGCAGCAGTCAAGAACGCCCTCCTCCAGGCAACGGCGAGCCGGCAAAACACGCTCACGCAGCTGCACTTCCCATGGCACGGCGTACCGCACGCGCTGTCAAGCCTTCCCAAGGGTGGTGGATCCTAACATATGCCGAGTGGAGGCACCGCGAATTAACGAGAGCAGACACCCGGCCAGACAGGCGGCGCCACACCGTCCGTTTCCATAATTTACCGCACGGCCAACAGCGCCAGTCACGTGCCGGTCGGCCCGTGCCAATGGAGATGCATCGTCGCATATCACCTGCATAGTGGAAGTCTCGTCTGCATGCAGAGGCCAGACCACGAGCAGCCATCCTTGCCTGAGCTGGACACGCGCGAGAGGGCCACGGTGCTAAAGCGGAGACCACGCGCGGGCAGACCACGTGCCGCCGGGGTCTGTGTGTGGTCTGTCGCGCGGCCGCCGGGCCTGGCTCCCCCGATCGGAGGACCTCGGGACGTCTTCGCGACTGACGCGGACGACCTGATTACTCTGCAGGTCGCTGGCCGCTTGACGAGAACCGCGCACATCACCACTGCGGCGCGTACAGCATTGTGCCGGCATTGTCCACAGCAGGGACAGCATGGCTCCCACACCGACTGCAGTGGAGACAGGATGGCTCCCATATCGACTGCAGTGGAAACAGAATGGCTCCAATATCGACTACAGTGGAGACAGCATGGCTCCCACATCGACCGCAGCGAGGACAGTACGGTGCCCGCACTGTCTACAGTGTGGACGGCATGGCTCCCATATTGACTGCAGCGGGGACATCATGGGGACAGCATAGTGCCCGCATTGTCTTCAGTGCACAGCATGGCTCACATATCGACTGCAGTGGGGACAGTATGACCCCCATATCAACTGCGGTGTGAGCGGCATGGCTCTCATATCGACTGCAGAGGGGACAGCATGACTCCCATATCGACTGCAGTGGGGACAGCATGGCTCCCATATCGACTGCAGAGGGGACAGCATGACTCCCATATCGACTGCAGTGGGGACAGCATGGCTCCCATATCGACTGCAGTGTGAACAGCACGGCCCCCATACCAACTGCAGCGAGGACAGCATGGTGCCCGCATTGTCTGCAGTGGGGACAGCATGGCTCCCATATCGACTGCAGTGTGAACAGCACGGCCCCCATACCAACTGCAGCGAGGACAGCATGGTGCCCGCATTGTCTGCAGTGGGGACAGCATGGCTCCCATATCGACTGCAGCGGAGACATCATGATTCCCATGTCCACCTCCTGGCCACTGGCCCCTGACCCCTGGCAGCCGAGGAGGGGAGGGGGGAGGGCGGCACACATTTGTCTCCCAGTCAGCTTGTGGCCGGGCCTGTTCAATTAGCTGCCGCCGCGGTCCGACAGTGTAGGCGGGGCCAGTGCATTAGCCATGAGCTCCGCCCGGCTAGGGAGATTGGCCCCTGCCAGATATCGGGCCGCCGAAGGAGGTCGGGGGCAGACCACACGACCGGCCTGATCCACTGGCGCCCCACGCTGGTCCATGGGGAGCTCCCTCGTGCCCCACCCATCACGAGCCAGCCCCTCCCTCTCTTCCTGGCGATCTTTTCACCAAGGGTACTGTGCTCGTTGGGGCGGGGTAGGGGGTGAGTCTGTTTGTTTGTGTGTGTGGGGGGGGGGGGGGAGGGGCAGGGACAACTCACACCCCAGTGATGCCTTGACGCCACCGCCGAGGGCCGGCTCTGCCGAGCTGAGGGTTTTGTCGGAGCCGTGACACAGTCCTGTCGCCTCGCCCCGCCTTCCCGCCGCCATGATCCCATCAGCCATTGGCCGTGCGCCGCGCCTGGCTGCCGGCTTCACGTCACGTTCTCGGTGTGTCTCGCCGCCCCCGACGCTTCGTGCCAGCCCAGATGTGCCTGATGTATGAAGAATGGGATCGCTCGTGCGACGACTGGCAGCGCAGCTTCGCCACACAAAGCTGAGCTAATGAGCTTCCCACCGAGGACACGCCCCGGCGGAGCACTCATTAGCTCAGCTCGGCTCGGTGGGCAAGCGTCGCACGCGAAGCAGCACACAAGACAACTTTCGTTGGCTCCGGTCGTCCTGTTCAAGGCTTTCAGCCCTCAGACTCCCGCTTCGAAGGAGCCGTAGATGAACCGGTAGACGTGTGTCGCCGCCACCAGATCAGATCCGGATTCAGATCCGCCAGGTGCGAGGCACGCGCCAGCGACGGAGCAAGCCCACCATTCCGCTCGGCTGAGCACTCTCATGAGGCAGCATGCCACGCGGTACAATGGAATCGAGGGACTCCCAACTTGGGTGTTGCACAGGCAAAATACAATTCACCGGAAAAGCACAGCATGGCGACCTTCGCCGACGCCCTGTCACGCGCCCCCTCCCCCCCTAACCGGGGTGCCTGAGCGCGCCCGTGGCGGTGCGTGGGCGGTCGGAACAATGGACGCCGGCTCTGGCCTGATGAGATCGGTTGATTGCCTGCTAATGAAGGCTTGCCGTCGCCAGCAATGCTTCGAGGCAGCATCATGCGATATTCGTCCGGCGAATTGTGAATTGTTCGCCGTTCTCGCTTCGAGATGAGAATTGCATACCGCGCCCAATTTCAAGAAGACGCAGCAGTTAATGGAATAATTAAACCGACAGTTGGCGTCGTTAGTAATGTAAGCTACGTTCCCACTGCTGCGCTTCGGCCGCTTACGTCCCCTGATGTCCTAGCGTCGGTCCTGAGAAAGACTTACCTGACCTGAGAAAAACGTGATGATGCTTACCTTGCAGGTATGTGTGCGCACGTCTGTCTGTGTGTGTGCCCCAATCACAAATATTTCAGCAGCATTCAGGCTCCAAACCGACGACATCGTGATTCGCAGTCTGAGCTCTAACCAGATCAAGTGGGACGACGGATGGCCACTCATCGTCTCTTTCTACTTGTTCCTAGTGTTCTACGTGGAATTTCCGAACTGCGGGGATGCCGAGCAGATATCTACACTCAGCCTTCTCATTGGGTTGGAAGCCAGAACCATGTGAGCCAGTTCCTCGTATTTGATGGCTTCTAATGCAGCTATCTGTCAATGATGGTTACTTCGTCTCATGCTGGTCAAATTTCCCATTCACAGCTGCACAAGTTGCCTCACTTTCTGCCCTCCGCAAGCGTCGACTGTTGGCCTTTGACGAGCGCCCGCAGTAGCATGGTGTGGAGTCTGCAGACCGCTCAAGTGTAGCGAACATATCTTAAACGGACTAGAATCAATCAGACACCAGTCCGATTAATTGTTCCATCTGCACTGGCACCTCGTCACGAAGATTTCGTAAAGTGACGCCACAACTCACAGACGATGGCTGCTCAACGAATGGCCATCAGCGTCCACGACTTCAAACGTAAAGTGGTCGAAAACTTCAGTGGCGACGCTCGGGCAGGAACGAGATCCCGCGTCCGCGCCGGTAGCGGAGTGCATGCGCGAACAGTTCAACGACGCAGTTGCATCACCATGGCAACCGGCGGAAAGACTCGGCCACTCCAGAGCGATTCGAAGAGCGCGTCTCATTTCCGTCGCTAGCACCTGAGCAATCCTGATAAATCCGTTAAAAACCGCCAGTTGAGGAATTCACGAGACCAGACATTTTGTCCACTTCCACTCTCAGGTCCTCTGTCCGGGATCTGGCCGGGTCAAGGTCAACGAACCGCCGCGAGCAACACCGGCGGCCGTCATCAGCTGATCAGTAACGTGTTCATCGAGGTTACATTCGAGGTCCGGGCACGAGCGCGGGCATCGAGGGACGGATCGGCCCGCGCCACGGCCGTCAGCTCTTAACCTCTCGCTCCTGACATTAACTATGCAGCAGGCTGTGCCTGGATCCCAAAACCGGGTCATGGGACCCCGGTTTCGGTCCCGGATGTTGGGGACTGAATTCTGTGGTCCATCCGGTGATCCGGATCCTGATATCCAGATCTCGTCATCGTGAGATTCTGTGCAGTTTCGTTTCACAATGCTCTTCACCACGTCGGCTGAGTGCGGACAGGGGGAGTGGGACGCTAGACGGGGCATGATAAACAATGGCCGCCCACCTCTGCTTACTGCGCCGCAGCGGCCGCCCGGAGCCGGCGCTCTCCAGCTCATCACGCTCGAGGGACGCGCAGGCCGGGCTGTCTGTTCCGCCGGCCGGCCGGCCGCCGGGCCAGCCTCGGTGGCGCCGCCGGCCGGACGCAGTCGCCCAACGGAGCGCCTCAAGGCGTCGGCAAGGGGAGCCCACGGGGCGGTGGGCTTTCACCCGGTGTCAGGAGGGTACGCAGAGAATGGCGTCGTCTGGTGTCAGTAACACACACAAAAGTGCTCAGCAGACTGATAAAACGCTTTGTAAAACATGTCAGTTCTGCTGTAGGTGGATCAAAGTCTGCTTCACAATATCCTCTCGTACAGAAAATCTTGAACTGGTAAAAAATTATACGTGCACATATCACATCAATAAATATCTGAACAAGGAAGCAAGAAGAAATCACACATACACTCCAGTTAGTGGCGTAAACAAGCGGAAGGCTTTTGGGGCCGCGGCCCCCCTCTGGAGTTGGCGGGTGATCCTGGCCCACAGCCTCCCTCTGGATTTGGCAGGTGATCCTGGGGCCACGGCCTCCCTCTGGAGTTGGCGGGTGATCCTGGGACCCACGGCCTCCCTCTGGAGTTGGCGGGTGATCCTGGGGCCACGGCCTCCCTCTGGAGTTGGCGGGTGATCCTGGGGCCCACGGCTTCCCTCTGTAGTTGGTGGATGATCCTGGGGCCACGGCCTCCCTCTGGGTGGCGTGTGGATCCTGGGACACCGGCTTCCTGCCTGGTGATCTTGGGACCCACGGCCCAGTTCTTTTATGACGACCCAGGAAGTTCGCAATGCTTCTAAAGCATCCAAAAGCGAGCCCCAAAACATCAAAATAAAGCTCCGATTTTAAATAGTTTCTCTGAATTCAGAACAGAGTCCCCATAGCGACGAGGAGAGCCCCGTTGGCTGAAACGGCTCTTCCACGACCCGATTTGCCTCCCCCGGGCGGAGTCCTGGCTATGCCATTGCTTAAGGTGCTATAATGGACATAACTGTAGCGTGCAGGTGAAAACACTGAGAAGGTGTCAAACATCCTGACATCGGCTTGGTGAGAAGGAGGAAAATTCTCTTTAGTTTCATTTCGCAAAGTTTATGAATATGCACTCATTAACTGTATGGTGGTACAGTTTTGTTCAATGTAAGGCATGGTGAGTATCAAAAGAGGATTGAGGTGACCCCCTCACAATTACATAAGTGATATTCGTCAAGCAAATTGCATTTTCCAATGAATTTTCGGTCACAGATCTTACTCATAGAATCAAAAGTTTAAATATTTGATTTTTAAAATATTTGAGCGTTTGAATTGATTATGTGACCAATGTCCGTGAAAGAAAATCACTTGAAAAATGTAATTCAACTAAAGAATATCACTTCTACAACTATCGTTAGAAGCTCACCTTAATTCCGTCTTAACACGCATCATATAGAACCGAAGCGACATAATCTGAGTGCCTTGCCTTCTCAACTGGGATGGCATGACTGAGCTGTTTTCTACCCGCTGTTTAAGTACTTCCACCTTGAAATAAGCAATGCAAAGCGAATGAAAGTCTATGATAGTCGTCCTCGTTGCTAAATTCGCCAAGAGCTCAGCAAGAAGCTGCTAAACATTTATCCAGAAACGGAGCATGCCACCTACTGGGAAGGACAAGACCTTCTCAATAACTACGGCAGACATCTGCTGTAGCCGAGGGAAGCAGCAGCGACCAGGGACGCAGTGGGGGCACCGGTATGGGCGGAGCAAGGGCAGCCTGACCGAGGACAGACACTGAAAACGATAGGTGAAGTGGTGCGGTGAAACAGCCGCCAGTTAGTCTTGAATCGCTTGAATCGTTAGTCTTGAGTCTTGAATTTATAGTCAACCTACATGCCAGCCGTTGTCGTCTGCGCCAGAGCGTTTCTCTGCGCCGGATTGCGAAACAGGGCGAATCAATACGGTCGATGTTGACCCAGGTCGGGCTTGTGTCAACAGGTCTACGCTGCGGCCCTCAGACGAAGCTTTTGCCGTAGCGGGTGCCGGGAGCGGGTGCTGTGGTGACCGGAGGTCACCAAAGCAGGGTTTCAGGCGGTGACCGAGAACGCACGGCATACGCACGTGAATTCCGATCGCAACATACTCTTTTGCGAGTTGGCCTAGCAGAAATGATAGCGCGCTCCAGACATGACACCCATGTGCATTCCTCGGTATGATAGTCGAAACACGCTGCCAAAATACATAGGCAGGATAGGCGATAAAGGCTCGTTCATCGCCTTTGGGCGAACTGAACACCCCTCTCGCGCAAAAGTAACAGTTTACATAACGCGATAAGTGGTCACAGCAGGCAAGCTTTTTCTGAATCGGTCGGTGCGGTGGATTGCAACAATTCACCAGCTGTTCTTGAGCACTTTCCTTCATCGTCTGCCGCTGTGAGACACACCAAAAGCCGAAGCCATGATGTGAGATAGGTCCTACGCATGGTTAGCTAGACCCCAAGAAAAGTTGGACGCTTAAATTCGAACTGTGCTGAACAGTTACGCTCATGGTAGCTTGAAATGTTTAGCATTCGACAGAAAAGGTCAACACGCTGGCGTAATAACATGAAAATTACGACAGCTTGACCCCGGTTACATTCACCATGAATAATGGAGGGTGGATGAGCCAAATGCCCTTTAAACAGATGCCAATACGTCACAATTTGCGTCAGAAAATACATAACATAGACCATGGTGTTGTGTATCACATGGCGGCTTCTGCCAAAGTCCCGCTTAAACATGTTGATGAAACTTCACTGATGCCAGCCTTCGAACGTTATGTATCAATGTCAGAAAAGTTGATCTATAAGCGGAGAAAATCACCTTTACAGCCAACCAAACATCGCGTGTGAATTTAAACGGAGGCATGATGACCCTGGCAGTTAAGCTACACGCGTCGGAAACACGCGTGAGGCACCGCCAACTGCTGCCGGCTCAGAAGGCTGCCGCTGCATCCCGCCCGCTCCCGCGGCAACCCCGCCGCCGGCGTTAATTACAACCTCGTCCGGCCCTGGCCGGCCTCGTCCGAGGAGGACGGCCCGTCCCGTGCCGTCCTCCTCGGAAGAGGCACCGGGCCCAGTGCGGAACGCACACACAGCCCGGCCCGTGTCGTGCTCCCGGAAGAGGCCCCGGGCCCCGTGCAGGACACGCAAACAGCCCGGCCCATGCCATACTCCCGGGAGAGGCCCCGGGCCCGGTACAGGACGCGCACACAGTCCGACCCGTGCCGTACTCTCGGGAGAGGCCCCGGACCCGGTGCAGGACGCGCGAACAGTCCGGTTTGTGTCGTGCTCCCAGGAGAGGCTCCGGGCCCTGTGCGGGACACGCGCACGGTTCGGCGTCATGCCGCTCGGTAGATGGCCAAGACCGGAGCCGGTGTCGGCGACAGCGTTTCGCACGCCAACGGCGCACTCCTGTATCCGCAGGGACCGACCGGCAGACCGAGTGGAGGCTTCCACCGCGGAGGCGGGGCAGGGCCGCGGGACCCCACCAGGCCAACCGTAATGTCCTGCATTTTGACGAGTGGGAGCTGCACGCCACGGCCCTTACTTTAAAAGAGAGTGTTCCATTTCGAGACATATTTTGGAGAAGCATGCTCTAGTGAAACCTCAGGACCAGTTTCGTCTAATAATAGCACCGATTGGTGCCAGTGCAGCACCGTCAAAGCATAAAGGTATCAATTCTAATGATTTCGGAGTCCTGTAACAGCACTATGCTTTTTCCCTGCGGTTGCCGCGACCACTGTCGTCATGACAACCGCCGTGACACCTTAACTGGTGCGAATAAAAGAACGATTGTGATTGGCTCAACGGGCGGCAAAGGCCTGTTACCAAGAAGCGCATTGCTTTAAGTTTAAACCAGTGCGCCACTATGAAACATGCGATGCGTCCATTCCCGAAGCGAAAGTACATCTCGAAACGAACCACTGTATTTAACGCCACAGGGGAGAAATTACAGCCACAGTGAAACGTTTCGTTGGATTCGCGGGATAATGCTTCGTGATCACATACGGCTTTGTCTTAACAGTGTTCCAAGCTTTTGTAGTACTTTTGCATAAACCTTTTGACACATTTGTGTCTTACAAACATCACAGAGCATACGCGTTAGAGAATAGAACAAACTTATATATTATTTTCATAGCAGCGAGCACAGTCCAAATATATTTCTCACGCATGAGAGGCTACTTCAAATAGAAATTCCGAGTCATTCAGAAAGATTTCGAGGAAACTGAGATTTTTGATAAAATCGTAGGTTCTAATCTAACAACGCGTGAAAAACTACAAGCAAGGTGGTACACTCTATGGAGGGGGGGGGGGGGAGGGGCATGGAAGCCATGTAGCAAAATCTGACCTACAGCTCTGTCTAACTTGTGTTACTGTACCCTCCCGTTAATACCTGTTGAAACGCTTTATTCCTTCAGGACCGAACGACCAGTACACAAGGAAAAAAGCGACTGCCTGAGTGGTCACCACGGAGTGGCGCGATTTCCTGGCGCGTAGAGCCGCATCCCGCATCCCGCTTTACACCACGCCGCGCGGCACTCATGGACTGCAGCACACGCACCCGAACGCCGGCCAGAAAGCCAGCCCAGGCGGTGGGCGGGTGCGCCGCAGCGGAGCAGGGGGGGGGGGGGGGAGCAAGGGACGGGTCAATGCCAGCCCCCCCCCTCCCCCGCCCAGGCCGCTTGAATCGGCAACCTTGGCGCATAACCAATCCACAGCAGACCGTCACTGAACGGCTGTGAATGACCTGGTACAAGTGAATACGGCGTCGGCTGGCGGCGGCCCCCAGCGGCGACATTACGGACCACGCCAGGACAGCCGACGGCGACGGCACAGTTCTTATCATATCCACCCGCATCGAGGTCGGTAAAGGTCCGCGCTGCACCAAAAACATGCCAGGACAGTATGCTCATCACTGTTACCTTAGCGCCATTGCTACGCAGGCTTAAAATAACCCAGTGCCTTCATGCCATACGAACAGCCATTCGACAAGATAAAGAGGGCACACACACGCCAACAAAAACGGACGCTTAACTGTCCTGCGCCAGAAGGCCGTGGAGGGCCTTTCTGTAATCGTGGGAGAGATCACAGGATGTTTATACCCACATTATGCTAGGTGACGGCGTCGTGAGGTGCAGCACTCTTGCTCCGGAAACTGGGCTAAATGCACCCGGAATGCGTGTCATGCAGCTGACGGAGACATTGCATTCTAATTCATCAGGAGAGTTTGCTCCAAGCACACCCGCGGGTTTTGTCTGATATTAGGACGGTTCTCGACATCAAACACCAGATGTTTGTTTCAGATGATGGTGCCTCGGTGTCTCATTTGTCGTAACTAGATTCAACCTCTCAGCTAAGAGGCTCCCCCGCGTCCCATTCCTCCACAATCTTTGAGAGATTCTCCGCTCCACCCACGAGTTCGTTCGTGTCCATGAGGGTAGCCACGTATCTGATATTGTGGGGGTGGGGGACAGTTTAGGATTATGTTGGTAAATCAGCCTTGAATCTGGGGAACCACCTAACTTGAAAATTATGTGCCAAATGGGAGAACGTAACGAAGCGTGCGTTTCACTGGTCAAAGTGGAGAAGGCAAACTATCTATTCTTTAAAAAATTGCGGGATATGTCCACTGTCTCCCAGCGGTCATACCCATGCTCGTGTCCAAGTCCCGCCACCTGCCGGAGGATCCGGGACGCCATACAGCATAAGGTGACTGGTGACGGCGCGGCCTTGCCGTGCGCCGATGGCGTTGCCCAGTCAGCGGTGGACCGGGTGGTGCTGCCCAGTCCGAGGCGTCGCCCCAGCCTCGGTCGGCTGCGGCACCGGCTGCGCTCGGCAGAGCGGCTCGCTAGCGCAGCTGACCCGGTCGGTAGACCGCGGCGCAGTCATACGCCCGAACATCATACAACAAAACCACAAAAATCTGACGTACCACGCATTCTAGCCCAGCACACATTCCGGAACATTCCACATGAACATCACCCATTCCGACATACCACACCGTCTGGCACATCACCCATTCGGACATACCACACACCGCGGCACATCACACATTCCGGCATGTCACCCATTCCGACATGCCACACACTCCGGCTCACCACACATTTCGGCACGCCACCCATTCCGGCAACCCGAACTGACGCAGGAATGCGATACCGACACCGGCGCCGGCGGGCGGCCGCCGGCGCTGGTGCCGCTCCTATCGACGCAGACTGCCGGCTGGTAATGGAGGGGCAGCGCGTGCTCGCACGCCCCACCGTTTAGCCGTCGACAGAACAATGAGCCCCGAGTTCGGTGCTCCCCGGTCGGCGGAGCGCCTCCGGAGCGCTCAGGCATGAGGCACTAGAGGGAAGCTCACAAGAGTCAGGCGATCCATCACGCTGAGTAATGGACGTTATCAACTGACGCATACAATGTTGTCGTCATTAGCGCCGCTACCTCGCAGGCTGGTGGCCACGACAGACTCTGTGAAATATCGCCCACTACCGGCGTCTGCCTGGTGTAGTTCGGACATTTTTCTGGCCTCGCCATTACGTAGCATATATATCAGGCACGACAGCTCTCCACCAACGTTACGCGTGTGGAAAATTGACCGAATTGGACTACAAGATATCTGTGTCTGCCTGGCAGTACGGCGTCGTATTGTGGGACTCAAAACTACTTCTAAGCCCGCAGACAACGCAGTTAGAATCGTCTGGATCTTCGCTGCTTGCAACTTGTGTCGGCCCCCCTGAGGCGCCAATCGCAGGTCAAGCACGCCGCGCGCCATGAAGAGGTTACACGAGAATCAACAGCCGAAGTCTGCATGGGATTGTGCAAAACTCGATGACCTGCAGAAGTACGCAAAAACCCTCAATGTAGTGGTCACAGCCCAATCACCAGCTATCCTCACTAAAACTGTTGCGTCTAAGAACTCAATCTGGGGCCGGGCAACGAATTACAATATTCCACGGAAACCCTGGTGCAACCCTTCACAACCCTGGTGCAACCCTTCACAACCGTCACGGAGAGTGGACAAATTCACGCAGCGTGTGACAGCACCGTCATGTGATAATTTCGCTACAGTGATCAGACGCCTTACAGATGATGATGTATTTTCAACTTTTTTGGGTCGTTTGAAAATGTATTGCTGTCATCTTTATGTGCTGAATGCACCTTTCCACTTACAACCTGCGTTTGTTCTCCTAAGGTGCCAGGCGCTGGTCTAGAATGCTGCGCAGTTTCGCTGACACTGAAGAAGCCGTTAACACGTTTGCTCTGTTTTGTTTTTTGCTTCTTTTAATAGACATCATGAGACGCTTATTGCTCCATTTACAATCTTGACCTTAAGTCCCAACTTTGCGCTCAAACGAACTAGATACACATAGTTATTAAGGAATTGGTGACCTAAAGCTACATTATGTTTAAGAAATTGTTATTTCAGTTGTTGGATTTAAGAAGTCACGCATGTGTCCCGGGAACTTGCGTCAGTAATACTGGAAGTGATAAGGAAGTATTACAACTTGGGACATTCTAAAACCATAAGCTACAGCCCAGCCCGCGATCAAACCCCATCAAAAACGGATTGCGAATCATATGCAGTCTTTAAACCTGGCCCTCCACATTATGCCGATCATGCCGATGTCTCTCCCTCAGCCCGCTTCTCATCCATTCCGCCGGCTTTGTTGAGTACTCGCCATGGCGAGCTGTGCAGTTAAGGCCGCCAGTGCCCCGTCAAAAGGAAGTCATTCGCCGAGGAGCCACGCGACGGCGCCGTTGACCGCGCAGTTCACGGCCAGCGGCGGTGCTTGGGGCACCAAGTACCGGTCCGTCATGAGCGAGGTTGTAGCACGGAGCCGTACCGAGAGCAGTACGAGCGGCGCGGACCCGTTCTGTACAGGCAGTCCAGCAGAGCAGAGCGGAGGAAAACAGCAGAGCACAGCGGAGCAGAGCAGATCAACCAGAGCAGAACAGAACAGAGCAGAGCCGAGGAAAACAGAGCAGAGCAGAGCACAGCGGAGCAGAGCAGATCAAGCAGAGCAGAGCAGAGCAGAGCAGAGCAGAGCAGAGCAGAGCGAAGCGGGGCAGAGCAAAGCAGAGAGGAGCAGAGCGGAGCATCGACAGGCTGACGACATTTCCGAAGAGATCTTGTTTTCAACCATCGTTGTCTGGGTAACGTTCATAATCAGTTCTTCCTGTTAGACCGTTGGGGGAGGAAAAAAAGGATTGGCGGAGCCACTGTGGGACGACGGCACTGATCAGACTTCAGACAACACAGGAGTGCTTTGCCAAGCCGTAAGAGCTGTCGCGACATTGTGATGATGTGTGCATAGAAGGCGAATATATGGGCCTAAAAAACAGTAAGCGGAATCGCAATGGCGATCCGCTGGGATTGGGTGGGTGGGCAATTTCTTCTTGATGACATGCATAACTGGCGGGGCGGAGGGGCACATCACATGACCTAAGTAATTTGCACGTTTTGAAATGGGAATGATGTTTTGGCAGCGCACAAGTCTTCTCATATATCTAGCCATGAGTAATACGTAGTTAAACAAAGCAGGGTATAGTGGCACGATATCTAGTTCGGTGCCAACCCTGAAAACTCTTCGGCTACATTTCAACTCCGAAAGCCATAGCGCCATTCACAGAAGCAAAACGTGCTGCTACGATTGCACGACTGAACACTGATTGCTTCCGGAAAACATTCGCATCCGATTCAGCAAAACGGGAGGACAACCGTCTGCGTTCTCTCAACGCCCCTGTTTGCATCCTTTGTGACGTGCCAGTCTCATGCATACTGGTGCCAAATGATGTCAAATGAGGTCAAATGAAGTAATAAGTGGGTACCGCGTTTGAGCGCCATGAACGAATGAGGGGGAACCTGCAAGCCGCTGCTTTCGATCCAAGCCCACATAACCACACCACTAAATCCAGTTTTTTTCGGCGAAGTCTGAGAAGGAGGGCGTGGCGAGTGTGAGCATTACTGGCTCCAGACCGTCCGACTGCGCATGCCGGGCACAGAAACACGCACTGGTATGCCCACGAGCGCGGAGAGTCTCCACTTACCTGGCAAATTGATGGCTCCCTGTATATACCCAAGTCTCTGGAGAATATGGAGCGTTCTAGGAAGCTATTTGACTGGCTAAGCAGCCGTCCAAACTTTCCTCACGGGATCCCCCACCGGCATCATGATGATAAAGATATTAAAACAGCCAATGGGATACCTGACACCGGGCGCCAGAGGAAATGACATCAGTTGCAACACGTCGCCACCAGGCGGCGCCATGCGGTTTGATGGCCACGGCACAGCTTTTTTTGGCGTTTCTCGCGTGATTTGGAACGGCTGACAACGCGAAAAGGAACGGAAACGGAGACGCCGATGTTGTGGACCATGTGCGGAGATGCTTGAGAAAAAATGTATGGAGGGATGGAAAGTAATCGTGGATGTCGTAGTAGAGTTGCATTATGGAGTATAGTAGAGTAGAAAAGAGTAAAGCAGAGTACAAAAAGTGCAGTGGAGAAGAGTAGAGAAGAGCAGAGAAAAGTCTAGAAGAAACAAAAAGCAGAGTAGAGTAGAAACGACTATAGCAGAGTAGAGAAGTGCAGAGATCGTCACAGCAGGAACCAGGCGTCGCGTGACAAAAACCAAACGTCGCGCCGGAAGTGCAGGCATGCTTGAAGTACCTCGACGGCGGCGCTACAACGGAAGCGTGCAATTCCGGAAGCAGTGTGCATGCTGCACCGATGGCGTGCTGCTCCAGTGCTGGCAAGGTCAAAACGCTATAAGCATGCTGCAGTGTAAAGCTTGTGGCACGTTGGAGCAACCTTCGGGGACGGCGGGGGGGGGGGGGCACCCTCGGCAGAGCTAGTCGATACCAGGTTACCAAGGCGCCAATATCGGATTCAGATACCAGGTTCAGCGTTTCATAATAAACAGAAGGCCGATACCCGGTCCAGTACTCCCGGGGCTGCGAATGCGGGCGGGCCTCTGTTCACCACACATCGATATGTCACGCCTGATAAGGGAAGACCTTGACCGGGGAAAATGCGCAAGTCCCTTCCACACCGGGCGGCCCATGCCCCAAAGCCGATTCCCGCCTTATTTCATTTGAATTTAACAGTACCCACATGCATGCATGCACGCTGTTTGTCTTAGAGTCTCGAAATGCTACAGAGCGCGTTCCGCAACGTTCGTTCGTTGCACCGCGTCGGGTCGCGCCACCGTCGCCAGCGTTCCAGATCGCCAACGCAACTGCTGGGCCTGATGCTCAGCGATCGTCCCTGCCATCGCGGGCACAATGGACCAGCGCCAGTGATAAGGGGTCGGCGCCACTCCGCCATCGTTGCCGTCTTCTCATCCAACTCCTCCCACGACAGTTCAGTCCTCCTTCTAACGAAGGCCTAAGGCATTCAGGCATTCAAGGGACGCAGACAAAGGCATTCAGGAGAGCTGCATGATCACGGGAGGATTTTGTTTGGAGAAGAGCTTATCCTTTTTTTCAAAAACTCATTTCGTATTTTCAGGGAAAGGCTCCTCCTTCGTTTTTCATTGATCATATCATCTTTTAGGTATGAGCGCGCTCCCAACGCTTGAAGCGGAAAACCGAGCGCCGACGTCCGCAGCCGGCCGTAATAACCTCTGAACATCTATATGCCACTGCTTGGCGTGCTGAGGGGCCTGTAAGCGTCTACTAACTGCATTTACATGCTGCATGTTTAAGTATGCAAACCCCGCTTGGTCATTCAATCGTTTCGTTCGTCCGGTGTTCGACGGAGAGTCGTAGGTCCGTTGTGAAATGTATGACCGTACAGTCACCAGCCCACTGTGCGGGCACCACTGTACGAGCACCACTGTGCGGGCACCACTGTACGGGCATCACTGTACGGGCACCACTGTACGGGCACCACCGTACGGGCACCCGAGATATTCCGCTCCCCGGACTGCTTATTCACCATTCCTGAATTCCGCACCACTTCGCTATCAAGGATGGAGCTCGTCGACGCCTGCCCGCTTTAACTAACGTTCCCTGACGGGTGCGGGTCACCCTGGGCGGGTCACGGCCAGGCGGGCAACAAGACACAGTGGTCTCATTTCCTGAAGCCGCCGCCATCTCCGACAACGTCGGGGCCGTTTGTTTATCAGCGGCGTTGATTTTGCTTTCGTCTGCCACAGGCCTGATCCCGGCGGGTAACAGCGTCGCCGGCTGATAGCAGCCGCCAGCTGAACGGCAGCAGATGGTGGTTTGCAGCAGCTGTTTGATAACGTCGCACTTCTATTTAATAACCTTGCAGCTGTCAAAAAAAAAAATGGTAAAAGAAGGCACGGTCTACAGCATCCTTTGTCTCCAGAAAACAAGAAGATCGCAGAAGTGTCCGGTTTTGAGCACACGTGCTGGCAGTTGCAGGAGGCTACGCGCACTATCAGGAACAATCGGGAAGGTTGTATCAATTAACATCAATCTTTTCAAGCTAAAATTTACTCCCAAATATATGTCAGAAGCGTTCATGATAAAACGGCCTGTTTCAACTTCGGTGTTGTATTGACAACGAACATAAAAGACAAGGCAGGTAAGGATTCTAACCTTTTCACTGTATGGTGTAGAAATGCGCACACAATGGCAACTGTTTTCATTCCTCTGCTGATTATTTTAGCAAATCATACAGTTGGCACCCGCATAATTTGCCTGCGTCTGAAATAAACACGCACAATAACTATTTAGCTGTTGATGGACCACCATGCCAGATATGCCCTAGATTTTATGGTGGCCTAACTTAACGTAAGCCAAGAAGCCAGCCTGTCATCGGATAGGGTCACACCATTTTGAAACCACTGTGGCTGGTTATCATTTCCTTTTGACTTTCCTGTCATCTTGCACTCAACCGACAGAAAGCTAGTGACCTGGAATGCCTTGGGATGCTTCAGGAGTGCTGCTATCGGGAATAACGGGGAACACCTCCTGCAATCTTGAAATTTTACACTATGCCCATGGTGCTGCATGCAAAGACTGAAACTGACGGGTTCCCTGTACCTTTCACTTCCACCCCCTCCCCACCATCCGCCACCCAAAGTCCAACTGTCAGTCGGCAGCACCGTCCATGCGAGATCCTCATCCAAAATGATGCCACTCCCGCTCCCTCTCTGAGCCGCCTCGACTCCGGCACTACGGCCAAAGCTGACGAATTCTAGATGATCGCAAGCCAATGATACCAACACCATGAACGTGGTCCATTCTAGATATCTAGGGTACTGCACCACACGTAGTGCGGCCTTAGAGAGCGGCAGTGCAGCCTTGCAGCGCGGCTTTCAGACTCTACCAAACGCTTGAGCTGCCTGCATCACCAACGAGCGCACTGCAGACAGGTTTAATTGTCACTGGCGCCCCGAAGCATTCAGGCCATGCATTTCAATCTGCTCATTGCCGGCACGCGTTCCAAGAACGTGTCATCCCAGCACAAACAATATCCACTCAGCGAAGTGGAGATCCCGCCACGAGCCGCCAGCCAGAGAGAATTCCCCGTCCAACGACTTCGCGGAATGACGCCGTCCACACCTGAATCTAGCTCCGCTGCGACGCGGGGCTGTTCCGCCGCGACATGGGCTGCTCCACTGTGACGTGGGACTGCTTCATTGTGACGTGGAGCGGCTCCACTGTGACGTGGGGCTGTTTCGCTGTGACGTAGGGCTGTTCCGTTGTGAAGTGGGGCTGTTTCGCTGTGACGTAGGGCTGTTCCGTTGTGACGTGGGGCTGTTTCGCTGTGACGTAGGGCTGTCCCGTTGTGACGTGGGGCTGTTTCGCTGTGACGTGGGGCTGCTCCGCAGTGACGTGGCGCTATTCAGCGAGCGGCGGTGGTGCGAAGAGAGCCAGAGCAGATCAGCCAGGACATGCCGACCGTTAGCGAGGGGCCTTCAGCACGACACGTCCGGAAGCTAGGTGAATACATCAAGACAAGACGGAGGACACGGCCCACCCCGCCACAGACCATCGATGCGGATAACCTGTGCAAGGGCCCAGCTTTGCAGAAAATCAAACGCACAGAACACAAAAGCGAGCCGTTCAAACTCGGACGACGTACAGCGCACTTTGCTCCTCGCACTCCGCTAAAGCACCCTCTGACAAGCAGCTCCGTTGCATTTGGAGAGGGCACCGAACAATGGGATATACAGACGATGGTGTCTACGGGCTGGAATGTGGCTTGCCATCGTTTCTGTGATCAAAATAATACTTTTCTCAGTCCTTTTCCACTGCATCATTTGAACTACCCAACGCACATAACAAACGAAATTCAACCCAATTAGTCTCAAGCGAACTTCCACCAAACGCCCAGCCGAGATCAATACAATCGCCGCCGCGGTTCTCCAGCAGGGCTCGGCACGACGTCGTCCGGTCCGCGAGCGTCGCCCCAGCAGCCCATAGCGCCCGCCACTGATGCCCCGGCGGTCGACGGGACGACAGCTCATCCAAGCACATCCCATCGACCCCACCGCAGAGTGACCTCGGTCGTGGTGTCGGCTCCATCGCTCGCCATATCGAGCCGGGGAGAGAAACGGCCCCTGCGCCAGACCTGGCGTCGCCTCATCCGCAAATGTTTGGTGAGAAGCACCGACTCGACCCGGCACTGTGCTGTCATGGCAACGGTTATTGACGTTCGAAGAAGACACGATGAAAGTATTCGGGGTGTTCCAATACCCCATAGTTACCCCCATAGTACTCATGCCAGGCTGTGTACTGATAAACAGTCGGCAAAAAGTCATTGGAATAGTTACTAAACTAACACTGAAAAATATCATATGATTGCTTATTTTTATGTTTCAGTCATACCTGCCCATATTCATCACCAAATAGATGCAAACGCGAGATACGCGATACGCGAGATTCAGCTCATTCTGTGTGTCACATTCATATGTTTACAGAATTAACTCATTAATGTCCGGAATCATTCCTCCCACCACCGAGGAGGGCAAACTCGACCCGGAAGGTTTTCGCTCACCCTTCTTGCAATAGCTGTAATGAAGTTAAGCAATATTGTGTTGCTTTAGAATATTTAATCATGCGTGTGGTATGTAGCTTTAAATGACGTGCACTGACCAGCGGCGGTCCAGGAGAAGATTCTACGCGGCGAGTCAGGCCAGATCGTAGTGCTTGCAGAGCCAGGCACTAACGGACGGCATCGCACTACTGAAATCGGATGTGCCATTAAAATGGGCCATCACATCATCAGGTATGTCATAAATCACCACTATCGACGTTCAATGAAGACTGAAGTCCAAAAGCGTCTGCAGACGATATGTAAAGATGGAAACATGACAAAGAACCTACGTGGGCTGCAGTACTGCAGTCGGTGTATCGCTACTCGCAAGGTAATTGTCGGGCTTCTCGGTCATGCTTATCACGCTGAATGCATTACCAATGCAGAGAATAACATAAAAGGTGGCAGGAGCGGATCTAGGAATAGACCGCCGGGGGGGGGGGGGGGGCAGGACAGTTTTGAACTGGTGGTTTATTGATGCCACATTGATGATGAACTCTCAGCAGAGTTTGTGTGATGCGGAACGGAATGCTTCTAGTTATAGTGACACTGTCAGGTACCGAAATACGTGAAAAGCACGGCATGTGCTATTTGCATGCATCTCAACGCTACACCAAACGTGTGCTCGGTCTTGCCAACTTGCCATGCCCTTTACCCATCACTGACATGAGGCATTCATGCTGGAGGATGCATTGTATAAGAAATGAAACGGATGGGAAAACCCTAGCAATCGCCATGCAATGCTTTCGTTAGTATCAAATACTCTATCCCCACCGTCCGCCAAATTTACACCGCGCGGAGTCTGCCTTTGATCCCAAGATGGTTTCCATACTTGCATTTGGGCTCCCAACAGCTTCGATGCGGAAATTTCAGAGATATATGAGATGTGAATGCCTTATTGAAATGAAAGAAGTGCTTCATTATTTAACCAAGCTTCGCCCTCATAGATAAGCCACTTACGTTCTGAAAAGTGTCTATCCTAACAAAAAATTGAGGTAAAAATCTAACGGCTTTCGATTGCGACTAGCTCGGTAATAGTCGACCCGATAAACTAGGGACCTCAAGCGGGCCGAATGCACCTCTCCCTCTATCTTCTGCCGTCAGCATATGGTCTAACGTAACTGGAGAGTGAAGGCTTTAGGTTCTAGTGAACTACAATCTCTTAGTTTGAAGCCCCTCTGCTTCAAAGTACAGGCACATTTAAAGGAGTTCGCACGCCCCTTTACACAACAAATCCAAGCCACTCGTGTTTGCAACAACCTGAAGTTGCTGCGCTAGGATAAACGCCCCTTTACACAGCGAATCCAAGCCACTCGTGTTCGCAACAACCTGAAGTTGCTGCGCTAGAGTAAATATAATTTTAAGTGGTGCGCAAACTCGGAGATCGAGGCCGAGAATCATGTGACGCAACCATGTGGCGCAGATCACGTCACTGAATACCTGGTGAATGCGCAGCAGATCAGAACCCTTATGGTAAACAAGGCCGATGATCCTAAAACAAATCACGTTCGTCCGTATGGAACAATTGGCCTACGCGAAAGCAAACATATGCACCCTAAAATGTGCTATGTACCGATGCGTATCAATACCCTAATGTTAACTGCCCAGCAAGTCTGCTGCCCTGGAGCCAAGGAGGCTGAATGCTCAATCAACAGGACCATTACATCACATTCTCCTACTTAAAAACCGCAAGCTTTACTCAGCTCAACAGAGCAAACTTACAGTCTCAGTACACGGCCAAAAATCTTCGAAACTTCATGCGCTTACTGAACCAGGGATTCCTTGGTGCGTGTAAAAAAACGAACCAAAACCAAAGTAAGGACGCCTGAAATCGCGTCTATCGCCACACTTTGTTTGTCCGCCGACCGGCAGTGATGAGACCGTTTAGCGGGTGGCGAAGCGCGACAACAGCGAGCTCGTTTCTCGCCGGCGCCGGCAACATCATCCGGCGACAACAGCTCCGCCGTCGCCGCAGTGGCACCGTCGTCATCGCCGCCGTCGCCGTGGCGGCGATGACGACGCTGCTGGAGTGGAGGGAAGGCAGCGGCCAGGGGGCTGAGGCGCAGACGAACCCCGCGCGCTCAGGGCAGTGGAAGGTTGTGATGCTGGCCGGAGCCTCACGCGCCAGCCTCGTGGAATCAACGCGGCTTAGGGCTCAGACTGTGAACGCTATGAAAGTGAACACCAATGTTCTTAGCCGCAGGCCTGATCGCCAGTGCAGAGCTTTATCTATAGTCATTGCGAGTCAGCTGCAGAGGGAGCCTCGTGGGAGGAGTTGCCTCTTCTCATATTATTTTACGCTCCATCGATTTTGTAATCCCACTCCAGCTATACGCTTCAGCAAATTGTCATCTCATTCCGTAACTACTCCCTCGGGTGGGGTTAACATGAGCAGGTACGTGCATAATGCGTGCTGCAAACTTCCATCGACCCCCAGATGGTAAGTGCGTGCTGGCGAGGCAGAACAGCTCGTTTCGGTGCCTGCTGCGGACGTCACGCTATCGACGGACTGATAAACAGAGGCGCGGGAGCTGAACAGCAACAGTCAGAGTGCACGCGAATCTTCTGGAGAACACATCGAGCCACTGAGAGGCCCGTGGGCAGTCCGTGGCCAGTTGGGCTAGTGCATACTCAGGCGACGTTCGGAGCTGACCTCAAATGCCTCAGGCGCTCAGCCGGTCACACTGCGGCTGCTGGCCTTAAAATCAAAACGAGGGGAATACATGGAGATATAGTTTGCTTTTGAGGGAATGCTCCACATTCGAAGGCATAAAACAAGCATCAGACATGATGAAACAAGCTCACTTATAGCCACTGGCATAATTTTAAGTGGAAAAGACTGCTCCAGACATCACATTTTTCTGTTATTGACGGGCTTTATATCTGGAAATCGTGCTTGCGAAGGCCAGATATGCACGACTCGACAATTATACATTCCTTGACCTTGATCGCCACATGGCTAACAAAATGACAGGATTTGAACTACGTTATTGTGGCGCCATGGATGCCTGAGTGACACTGACATAGTATTCCCGAAATAGTCTGCACATCTTTGCCGGCATAAAGCTCAGAAACTGGAGGAACTTTGGTCTTAAAAACGGCAGAGCTCTAAACTGCACCTTAAGATTTTCAAGATAACCGTTTCAGCTCAAAACCTAATACAAATGTGGAACGCTCCCCTGAAAAAGCTGGCTGACGACTTATAAATCGGCAGACCAAGAAAGCATGCAGGTACATTAAATCAAAACCCCTCAGGTCGGAGCGCATGTCTGAAGGTTCACTCACTATCGGTCACCGACAACCTCTTAGTGGGGTTTTGGCAAATATCTAGACGCCACAAGTGAGACTACCAAGCATCTCACATTGCACGGCCAGGCTGCGATGCTGAAGGACCCCAAGCGAAGTGCCCGCTATGAAAATGCTGAGAGGCCACTTCAGGCACGTCCAGATGTAATGAATTCCCGAAACCTAGATGGGACTGGGGCAGGGTTCTCAGAATCAGCGGCCACTACCTGCGCGCATTGCACTCAACGCAAATTTAAAGCAAGTCGATTGCGACTGCCTTGCTGAACGATGACGCTTTGACTACATTATCTGGGGGGGGGGGGGGGGGTAAGTGTCACGGTGGTTGGGGTGATTTTCTCGAAATGATAGGATTTGAGCTTCGGGTCAGTCACTACGACAGTTCAGTGGCCCCTGTTTGAGCAAGCCTGTCCCAAATACCAATTGCCAGTCCTTGAGCTAATATGGTGCCCAACAACTGTCATTATTAACGACATCAAGTGCGCAAATAGGGCTCATTTCATTGTACTAACGAGATTACAACTAACTGGTTGCCGCCAGAACAATGTGATTCGGGCTACACCACACACAAAACGTTGAATGATGACGGACGAGCCAGCAATGCGCAAACTTTTCTTGAGACAGCCTTTCTATTAAATTGGGCTACCAAAACTTTCTGGCGGAACGTTTGTCTCAAACACCGCTTGAAAGTTGTACTAATTAATCAACGCCACTAGGAGCTACTCGAATCACATCGAAGCAGCCCATTTCTCGCCGCAGGCTCGCTGGCCTGCCTTGCGAGCACATCTCGCGTAGAGGCACGCCCGAGCTTTCTCCCCACAGCCCGGCTGACAAAGCCACCGCTCACCAGTCCACGCTACCGGAGTGGAGACTGCGAGCGGCAGCGACGGCTCGCCCTGCGTCTCTCGCTCCCTCCGCGTCTCGTCCCGCGTCGCTCGCTCCCCCCGCGGCTCGTTCGGCGAAGACCGCTCCCTCCGTGGCTCGCCCCGCGTCTCCCGCTCCCTCCATGGCTCGTTCCGTGTCTCTCGCTCCCTCTGCGGCTCGTCCAGCGTCGCTCGCTCCCTCCAAGTCTCGTCCCGTGTTTCTCGCTCCCTCTGCGGCTCGCCCCGCGTCTCTCGCTCCCTCCGCGTCTCGTCCCACGTCGCCCGCTCCCTCTGCGGCTCGTCCCGCGTCGCTCGCTCCCTCCACGGCTCATTCGGGGAAGAACTCTCCCTCCGCGGCCCGTTCGGGGAAGGTTGCGTCGGTGTCAGTCCGTTTACCTGCCGGGACGGGCCCGCACGCACGTGCCAAAGCCATTTGGACGGCACTGTTGACGCTGGAGGAAGACTTCCCCGTAAACGAGCGGGTGTGACGGCCACGGGGAGGCCCGGAGGCCAGTTCGAGAGGCGTCGCCGCTGATGAGGCGATCTGGCAGAGCCAAGCCACGGCTCGATTTCTTTATCGGAGCTTGGCGGTGCCAAACGTCGAGACGTGTTTTAACTTTTAACTTTTTCATGAGTGAAGGGCTGCTCGTTAAAATGGTGGGACACTGAGGAGCAGCCGAGGGGAACCCCTCGCTCTCCCTCCTTAGATCGGGATTATTCTTACAGCACCGTTGGTGGCTCCTAACAGAAAGCGATATTAAAAGAAGTATGGTGGCTTTTGCTGAGTTCCGCAAGCTTTTCTCTTACCAGCAAGAAATCCCGGCTGCGCCCAAGCCAGAACTAAAATACTTGATGAAGTGATGGTTAAGAAGCGTCGGCATACGGAGGGTATAACCTATCACGCCTCATGCCTTGTGCAATATCCTAATTTCACCCAAGGAAATATTGCGTCAGACGGCAGGCCGCTTGTTCATTGGAAATCGCACAAAGCAATGCCGGTCGATTGACAATTATTTTGGCTACCGTCTCCAACACAATCAATACCGAGTAGGGGACGGGCTTTGGAGGGATGTTCAACGCCCCTCGCACCGGTCGATGTGCCCTCATGTGACCTTATGTGAACTTATGACGTTACGCGTGACCTCGTATGCATGTGACCTTGCGGGTGGCCATCATGTCATTTAGACAGCCGTCCAAAAGGCTGCGCAAATGCAGGCGCACAAGTCCTAGAAGCTGGCACATGACCGAGCCGTACGTGATCGGAGTGCTGCCACATAAGCCAAGGACACCAGACAGACGCGACTATCGATACCGGTGATGAACAGACCGGGTTCCGAGGAGCTGCATGACTAGTCGTGCCCCGCGGGACAGACGATGAAGCAGCGTCGGCGCGGCCTGTCCGCCGAACTCGTAGCGTCAGGTGACTGACGAAGCCTTTTGCCCGGTCTTCAGCCGAAAGATAATTCCTTCCCTCGGATATAGCTTTAAGTCCGTGGGGAAACAACAACGTTGCCACGGATCCGTCGTTTAAGAGGAGGGCGGGCGGCCGGCCGGGTACTCCGAGCGAGAGCGGTACGGCGAGAGCGCTTGCTTGTCACCCAGCGCACGCTTGCCCATTGACCGGATATGCTGTTCGCAGGCCCTGGAAGTACCGCAGCCCATTCCCGGCGAAAACAGGGCTCACCCGAGAAATATCGGTCCGATGGCGATCATTTGACTCCAGGAATAGCTATTGATATCCTTATTGATTGCGTGAGAACCCCACGCCAGACCAGCGAGACGAAGCGGGGGAGCGGGGGGGGGGGGGGGAGGGGGGAGGGGGGGGGGGGGAGGGGGGGGAGGGGCGTGGGCGCGGCGGGGCCCAACCGCCGCGCAGGGAGTTCTGTCCGACACGCAAGCTTGTGCCCAGCATGAGGCGGGGCATTTCTGAACGGCAACGCGTCACGGCCTGCTGTTCGACGGAGGTGGAGGCTATATGTGGCTGCAATAGTTCTAAATGCGGACAAAGTTGAAATGGGACCGAATTCAGGTGGGCTGAACACGCCGAAACAGCAATTTAATGTACGTAAATAGCTGCTGTGAGATTTACATCGTCCACGGCAAATCAGCTCAGGACACGCTCACCCCGGCCTTGAAATCCTCTGGCAGCTTGCACAAATGTGTTCTAAATGAATACCTGCAGCGCAGTATTTTCTCGAGAAAACGAGCATTCCTTTCATTTCAGAAGATCCACTTTTAATAACTCTCACTGGTGATGCTAAACAAAGCTTCAGCACATGAATCAATATTTATTTTCAGCCCACACGTGTCCATTTTCCAAGAACAATTTCCATGCAAACCTTAAAAAAGAATGAGAACCGGTGAGCTGCGCGCCGCCATAGCGTTTCATAGAGCGTTGTAATTACCAGCCGAGCGGCCGCCGGCGAGTATTGCTCGAGCAGCAAGGCAATGTCCAACACGAGCCGTCCTGCGCGCGGTTCGCCTCGAACGCAAGTTTACCGGAGCCGCGTATCAGCGAGGCAATATCAATACGAGTCGCCCTGACCGCGGCTCGCCTCGAACGCAAGCTTACCGAAGCCGCATATCAGCGAGGCAATGTCAAACACGAGCCGTCCTGCGCTCGGCTCGCCTCGAACGCAAGCTTGCCGGAGCCGCATATCAGCGAAGCAATATCCAATACGAGTCGCCCTGCCCGCGGCACGCCTCAAATGCAAACTTACCGGAGCCGCATACCTTCACAACTGCCAGTGCCAGTTTTATGCGATTTCAGCCACAAAAACTGCACCTCTGTCAATGTTTGCGGTGTGCATTTATGACATTTGCATGCAAGGCGTGGATCGCGCGTGGTTTCCTGCAACATCGCAATGTGAACAGAACGTAGTCATCCCAATGCGATTACGATTGCAAACGATGAGCCAGTAGTAATGAGAATGCTGCGCAAGACGGCTCCAAGACCGGTGAAAGTCTCGGCAGTAAGGCATCAGCCTTAGACGAAAACAAAAACAACAACAACAAAAACAGACAGAAAACAGCCCACTAACGAAGAAGAGCAGCGTGCGGCCGACCGCGCAAACGAAGGCTAGGCACGGATCCACAGTTTGGCGCAATGTTGAGCATTGGCACCAGATCTCAGCAACTGGAGCGATTGAGGACGTGCGCGCGGCTACACGACAATGGCGGGCGTACCTGCCAAAAACCGAGAAATGATCTCAACACTGCCGGATGGACAGGTACGTACCTGCCACAAACCGAGAGATGATCTCAACACTGCCGGATGGACAGGTACGTGCCTGCCACAAACCGAGAGATAATCTCAACACTGCCGGATGGACAGGTACGTACCTGTCAAAAACCGAGAGATGATCTCAACACTGCCGGATGGACAGGTACGTACCTGCCACAAACCGAGAGCTGATCTCAACACTGCCGGATGGACAGGCGCGCCAGCACTCCGCCGGGCAGTGGCCAGAACTATCGTCTTTCGAAACAGTCCTCAGATTCTGCGCCGGATCCGAAACATGAGATCGTACCTGAACAACTACACGGGCGCTCGGTCAACTTCAGTGCGAGTAATACCCACTCAGAATGTGTGCTTTCTCTAGTTCTTTGTCTGCCGTCATGAAGAACGAAACAATCACCGCTCTGGTGCACCGAGACTAGCAGTCCTGTTCAGAAATAATTACAGACAGTTTTCAAGTAATCCTATTCTTCTAGCTATCGTGTAAACACCGCATCAGGAAATATGTGCCCAGTAAGCAACCATGGAAAACGGTCTTCCTAATCTAACGATCTAACGTTTCGGGTTCCATCAGCCCAGACCATGGCATGAAGCAGCATATGCCGGCTGATACCTCAAAGGTCTTTTATTACATCACTCATCTGACATTCAGAAGCGTCCCACTGGCCCCTCGCATTAATGACGGTGGAACAGCACTCAGCACTTACAACAGCACTCAGCACTTACAACAGCACCCGATCGTAACGTCGGTCGTGCTAGCACCGGCAACGCTGTCCATCCTAAGACATTTTTGTCACCAGGTGGATGCTTATCTCCCGAGCTAAAATTCCTCATTCATTCCCTCCGGAAGTCTTCGCCGGTCCACTCGCTCCGCGTACAGCTCTTCAAAGTTTTTGTACTAATCAGAGCCGAACCAAACGAGTAGCTATCCTATAAAAAGGCCTCGCGCCGAAAAGCAAGGACGCACCAGAAAAGTGTCAGACCGCTAATAGCACAACTGGCAACAATGCCAAACGAATTTCGACAAAATGTGGAGCAACACTTAATCCCAGCAGAAATTCGAGTCGCTAGCCAACCTTTCCGTTGGTTCTGAGTTTCGCCTGAGGCGGACGTTCCGAAACGAGGAGAGCAGACGGCCGAGTGGATCTCCGCACGCACAGCTGAGTCGACTACGAAGAGCTGAGATGGCTGATTGATGAGCTGGGCCAGATAATTGCCGACGCTCGCATAATCAAGAAAATCTGGAGACGTTGGCCTGACGACAATACTTGAGAAGGGAAACTTTGTGAAAAGTTAGGTCTCAGCTTTGTGGACGAGGGGGACAGGTTTTTCAGTTGTAGCGGCCTGTACTGTACCAGAGGGATGTACTCCATTTCAATGAGAAGAGTGTACATGTCCTGAGCACACTGTACGAACGTATTCTTCAGAGAAACGCTTTTGGGGATGGGGCGAACATAGAACATGTAGATCATGAAAATTCAAAATTGCTGAACAGTGAGCCAAAGAGAAGTGTAGGAAAACTTACGAGCCTCTATACAAATGCAAGAAGTATCAGAAACAAGTTTGGCGAGCTCCATGCAAAATGTCAACGTCAAATTTGGTTTAGTTAATAGAAATTCAAATATAAGGACCCTCTGTCGGCCCCCTCGAGGAAGATGGAAAGTCTTGAGTGGAAGACAGGGATATTGCAAATGCTCTTAGTGGGCAGCTTTCCCCAGTTTTTACAAAGGAGACTGCGTGTGATCTTGAATAAGGCGGAATCTGGCTGAAGGCAGTCTTGTAGATTTGACGGTAACCGAACGTATGGTAAGGGATAGCTTGAAGAAAATCAAGGTTAAAAAGGCGACCGGAACTGGCCATATATCAGGCTGAGTGCTCAATGAATGCGCTCGTACTTCAGCGTATGCTCTTATATTAATAATGAATAGGTCATTGAGTTTTTCCGAAGTACTCGAGGACTGGCGCAATGTCAACGTAGTACCGATTTTTAAGGACACCAAAAAAGTGCCAGTAACTACAGGCCTGTGAGTCCAACCTCACTAGTATGCAAGATCTTAGAGAAATTCATAATGGCTAGCATGCAGTCATCATCAGAAAGGTGTCAGCTGATTAACAGTAATCAGAATGGTGTTCTTTCTGGTAGGCCCTGTTTGACAAGGCTTCTCGAGTTTAAAAAAAATTCCTAGTCAGACAGACAAAGCCAATAGTTAAGGTGTTGTCTATCTAGGTTTTAGTAAGGTGTTTAATACGGTGCCACACCCACGTCTGCCAGATCAGTTAAAATTGCATGGCATTGGGTAAAAAGTTCTTGGCTGCGTAAGCACTTGTCTGCTAGATCGGAAACAAAGTTAGTGCTCGATTGCACAAAATTTAAGAGGAAACTGGTACAGAGCGAGGTTCCACAGGGATCGGTGTTGGCCCTATGATCTTTATTATTGTTGTGAATAACATTGAGATAGGATTAGGGAGAATGGTTCTAAAATTTGCTGACGATATGAAATTAATAGGGCTGTTAAAAAATACCGATCAAGTGAACAAAAATCAACTCGACTTAATAACCTGGTGAGCTGGGTTTCTATTTGGCAGATGTCATGCAATGATGATAAGTCAAAGGAATGCATTTGGGTAGTGTTAACAGTGAGGCCTACATTATAATATGGTAATCCATGAGTTAGACCAGATCATGAAAAAAGACTAGGGGCTATAATTGCTAGGGATTTAAAGGGTGAAAACCAATGTGGAACTTCTAGGAGCAAGGTACTTTGGATGTTAGGACTTATTGACAGAAATGTCCATTTCAAGGGTAAAAATGTTGCCAAAAAGTTGTGCTCAGCTTATGTCAAAACGCACCAAGAGTATTGTGTACAGGCTTGGTCCTCATGCTTCAAAACAATACGTTTGGTCTGGAACATAGGATAGTTGGTGTGGAATAGACAGGATAGCTTGGAGTAGAGCATAAAGCAGCTAGGATGATAAATGGGATTGGCAACTTAGAATATAGCAGTAGGCTTAGTGCCTTGCATTTGTTTTCACTGAAACATCTTAGACTTAGAGGGGATCTGATAGAGGCACACAAAATCATAAAAGGGATAGACAAGGTAGACCTACGTGGAGCATTGGAAATTAGGTCGAGAAATGGAGGAAACCAGTTTCATTTAGCAAAAGGTAGGAGTAGAGCTATGCAGAGGCAAATGTCTTTTAGTCAAGAAGTGAAACATTAGAATGAGTTAGCAAACGATCTTGTATTAAGTCCCCTCTTGAGAAACATTCAAAAACGGTCTGGACAAGTTCGAACGGTCTAGATATCTCAATCATAGCTAAATTTATGCGGGTCACGTGGTAAGACTAGTTTCCAGGATGTGTACAGAGCTTGAATTAAGCCAACCTAGATGGGCCCTTGTGGCTCTTTGTTGGCCAGACGTATTGATATATTTAATACAAACGATGGTGGCACGGCGATGATTCCGTTCGCGGAATTCACCTCAACCGACAGCATACAGTCCGAAGACGGGTCTAGGCCTGATCGGTGGCCGTGGTATTCCTCCAGCGGCCACATGCCACAAACATGTAACAATCATGTCACAATCAATGTACCATGCACAAACTTAGCTGCTCGTCAGCCCATCGATTACCGGCACTTCGGCCAGTTACCGCCAAAGATCGATCGGCGAGATGAAAGCTGAGAGTAATCGTGGTCGAGCAGAAAACCGTAGACGACAACGTTATTCACCCAGATCGGAAGAACGCGTGCAAAACCAACAGAGAAACCCCCAGCCGCCGCGGGGAATGACAGCAGGCATTGCGGTAAGCCACTCAACCGATCCGCCCCTGCCGGGAAACACTTCTTTTCCGCTGCCAGAGCGGTATGTGCCGTATATCCACATCGCTGCCGTCCCCGCACTTAGTGACCGGGCGTGGCGTGTAAATGACGTCACTGGGGCGGCTGCGGCTCGGGACGGGCCGCGCCGCTGCTGGAAATTCAATTACTGCGGGAAATGAGAGAGCTGGCCACTGTGTGCAACTGACGCGTACCCGCAGCACGGGGCTTGTGACCTGTGAGTCCAGCTCCTCCCCCCCCCCCCCCCCTCCACCGATATCAGTCATGCTAACCGTGTAAGGCGTGGGCTAAAGGAAAGATTGAAGCAGGGATAGGTTTGAACTCGAGGAAAGGGCGGAGCAATGTGGGAATACTTCTGGCACATGCCGTCTTCCGTCACCGCCTGGGACTGCGATTGACGTTCAAAGGAGTCAGGGGCTGTTCCACATCCTGACTTCCTGATGCTTTGTTTGACGACTATATGTCTCATTGACCAGACGGCGCTGAACTCGCTACGGTCGCTAATCATTTGTAATCGTGTAACGTCACCACGTCATGTTCAGATTACTTTTAAATTCCATCGAGTACTAGAGGACCCAAGTAGGTACTCACAAGATCGCGCTGACGACGTCGGCTAATGAGGCTTTAATGATTCCCTGAAGCCGACTCGATCAAGACGCGGAAACCTGCTACCTGGCGATCGACATGCTCAGGGACAGACTCCGAGCGAGGCGGTCACGCCACCAGACAATGCAAGCACTTCATGGGCATGCACACAGATCAGATGTAAAGTACGGGACAGCCCGTCACAACACAACTTGTTCATCAAATGCCTAAAAGGACTGCCCGACCAGAACATTGCGAATGTAGCGACTCCCTCATGGCACTCATTAGACTAACATCAGTCGCGCCGGCGGTGTGGTAGGCGTGTCTTATGATCGCCCACATCCCACCTCACCGATCCCAACTCACGCGCTCAATGTGTCCAGCAGAGGATCGGTGGTCGCTCTCAGTCACTAACGTGTGGTCTCAAGGTCCCGATATGTCGTGCCCGTTCAGCTTCAATCACGCCAGTATGCAGCACGTCATTTCCTCCGGGAGCCTTCAGGGCGTGACCCTACAACGACATAGCCCCGCCGAGATCCGCCAGGTAATCCGTCACAGGGGCCGATCCGGCCGGCCGGACGCGGCACACTTCTCGCCGCTGATCACGAGCCCAGCTTGTCCGAGATTTCGGCTGAAGCGTCAAGGCCGTGCACCACGCCGCAGGGCGGGGCCGTGCGCCGCGGCTGGCGGGCCGACACGGCGCCCGCCCCACCGCGCTCTCACCCGCGCCCTGACACTGCTCCGTGACCGCTTCGGGGACGCCTCACGATCTGATGCCCAGGCGCGAGCTCGCGCCGGCCGGCCGCGGCAATACGCTTCTGATGGACTATTATCGGAGGCAGGGGCTCTGGCTTCGGCCCTGCGCCGTTGCCAGGGCTCGGGCTCTGGTCCTGCGCCGTGACCATGGTCCTGGGGGTACGTCGTAATCTTGCGACGCTTGCGGGTGGAGGGGAGGGGGAGGAGGAGGGAACTATAGTGAGACTGTCAGTGTCGAACAATGAGGGACGTGCGGAGAGCGGGAGTGGTGAATAGAACCTGATGAGATGGGTCGGCTCATCTGATGAATGGATGAGTGATAGATGGCAAATGGCAAGGAGAATAACGGAGACGGGGAATAAAAGCAATTACATTATCAGCGTAGAAATGGTGCCGGAGAACATGTAGCCAGGACCCGGGACAACAAAAGTAGCCAGGACCCGGGGAAATAAACGACATGGGCGGAGTCAACAAGGTGGGCAGATAGCTGCAGACACAGAAGCAGCACGAACCAGATCGGCAGGGAGAAAGAAGGAGAGCAAGAGCGAGAGCGAGAGCGAGAGCAACAGCGAGAGTGAGAGCGAAAGCGAGAGCGGAGTGGAACAACGAGAGAGGATGAAGGAACATCGCGCAGGCACGCGTCGACAAAGCCTGAGCCAGGCCGCCGACACCTCCCGGTTCGGCGGCCCCTCGGCGAGGACGCACCTTTCCTCGGCTGGTCGGCGTCCCGCTGCGCGTCGTCGGCGGCGCTGATTCGCGGGACGACGATGGCCGGCAGCGTGCGCGACCTGACCAGCTGCGGACGCGAGGCGGCCGGCTGTCCGGACTCGTTCACCTGGCTGCGGACGGGGAGGCGACGTCAGGGTCACGTGACTGCCGACACGTCGGCCTGGTGACGGCCGCCGCAGGCGAACGCCAGGCGAATGACGCGTGCGTCACTGACCAGACCGGACACAGTCCCTCGCACCCCCCCCCCCCCCCCCGCTAATGATCACACGCTGCGATGAGAAAGGGCGTCAGTCTGCCGGCTGAGATACATTAAGGCTGCAGACAAGGCTCGCTTTCGGTGCGTGGAAATTTGCATCTGAACGCTTTGCGCGCTTTTAGGTGCATTGCTATTACGTGCGGTTTCGTCCAGCTGCGTCTAGTGGGTGCTCCGAAAAGATGAGAAGCGACGTTCAATAGTGGGTTAGGTTAGTGGCGACAAATTGATACGAAGCTGAATGGAAACGAGGCTGCCGTCAAATTATGTCGCACATTTATCGTTTCCTTGACACCATAAAGCGCTACACCAATCAACCGAAAGACTGCCGCTTTTCACTCCTTCGTCCCATCTCTCACGCGCGTGGTGGAGTACGTGACATTAGTCCATTACAAATGAGTGCCGCTTCCAATGCCCGAGCCTGATGAAAACCAGCCGCATTGCACCGAACGATTCTGGTGAAAGGGCAGCGTCATGGCAGGAGCGTCTGTTGCGTAACCGACGGGGCGGAAAGTTTGTGAGGATCGTTCGTTATCACAAATCATCGCGCTGGATAGCTCTTTTGTCGACGATCGGAGCAAACGAGAGTGGTTATTATGATTATGTATCCGAAGCGCGACGAATCATAAGCTTTCGGGCCCTAACTGCGCCGTCCGGCTGTGCTTTGCGGCGGACATCAATGGACCCCATAAACACATCACAGAAAACTGGCCATCGCGCGTCTGATGTGCTAAAAATGGCCTAACACAACCTTATTTGCTTATCCCGTCAACACCAAGCAACGGAATGTAAAAAATGATGTCTCGTTCAGAAAGCGAACTAATCGCTACATCTAACCACTCCTGGGCCGTCGTCCGTGGCGACGGCGCCTGTTTCTCGCCGACACCATTCTTCGGTGTTCTCACAAATCCCGCCGAAATAGCACGTCCAGAACACGAACGTCCCGCTCAGAAAGCGAACGTGATATCCCGTCCAAACATACCACGGTCGGCCCGCAGACGCGCGGAGAGGGCCGCGGCCGTCTCATCTGCTCAGTGACGGCCTCTCGACAATCGGCGGCGTCTCTCTGGTCCCGCGCGCCAGCATAAATAAACTCGACGGGAGGAGCAGGTCGCCGCTCCTGCGATGCCACCCACATCCCGCCGACGTGGCGACGGTCCGCGAGACTGACGGTGAAGCAAGGTCAGGCTCGGACGGGGAGGGGCGGGTGGGGGAGCTGGGGCGGGCTGGCAGGGGCTTGGTCACGCTCCCGCCAGAGAAGTCATGTTTTAAGAGTCAGACACATCTTTACCAACTGCTCTAACGATAGTAGTCAGTCTAGGTCACGGCGCGTCACGGGTCACGGGCCACGGGTCACGAGTCACGAGTCACGGATCACGGGTCATGGCTGACACGTCACGGGCCAAGGGTCACAGACCACAGGTCGCAGGCCACGGGTCCCGGGACACGCGTCACATGTCTCACGAACCCTCTCGCCTCCACCCGATTGGCACAACTCATGTTTTCTATTATTTCACACTGCTGTCAATAGGAGCGTCGCGGGCGGAACCAAACAAAAATACTCTGCTCAGCGCGTTTTCCGGCCCCGTTGCGGCTGAGTCTCAGGCCGATCTATCAGCTAGCCTATAACGTTTGATGACGCCGGCAGCGCCCATATGCCTCGCAATCTCACGGTGCATTTCGGCCGGTCTCGGCGCTGTCTTGCTGTTGCCGGCATCATTCGGCCTGCGAGCTCAGCCTGCAGTACTCCGACGCAGTTGTGCTTACCGCCGACGTGCTTCATTGCTCAACGCGAGAACAGGACCGGTGAGCGTACTTGGCTGTGAGGTACGCAAACTAACTGCGATGTGAGTAATGTGATATTATACACACACACACATACACACACACACACACACACACACACACACACACACACACACACACACACACACACACAATATATATATATATATATATATATATATATATATATATATATATATATATATATATATACTTATGTGCGATAAAAACGACGCACAAAACTGCGTCGTGCCTCACCCTCCGCGAACCTTTTTTCGTTGACAGTCTGCCTATTGTCCAGGTAGAGCTCTCGCTGAATTACAGCTACCTCCACAGCGATTGGGCGCTGCTTCTGCTCGCGGCGTTGTGTGGCGTGTTGTCATTGGTGCTGGCGTCGCGCGCCCATCAGACACACGGGAGCCGCGCGGGCCAGCCCGGGACCCACTGGGTCTGCTGGTCACGAAACGGTGGAGTCGTTAAACGGACGGACCGCTCCCGAGTTCCTGGAACTATTCGGCCTCGCCCGCCGCGGAGAACTTTCTGTTCAGCTGAACCCTGCCGCCGCCAGGACGGCGGTTTGGTAAGTGACTCCGCTGGAGCGATCAGACCCCAGCCCGAGCCGACGCGGATATCGACCAGTCGTCAACGGCTCAACCGGAGAGCTGTCACGGCGCTCCGGACGTCTGCTCAGACGGCGGTGCTCACCACGGCCCGGCTGGACACTGGCCCGGCTCGGCCCGGACTCTTGGACACAGAGCCAGCGCTGGGTCCGAACCGGCTCACTGGACACAGAGCCAGAGCTGGGTCCGAACCAGTTCTCTGGACACAGAGCCAGAGCTGGGTCCGAACCGGCTCTCTGGACACAGAGCCAGAGCTGGGTCCGAACCGGTTCACTGGCATGGCCCGGAGATCAGGTTCGATCCGATTCGTCAACCAAACTTACATAGACCTGCGCTATAATATAATTACATGCTGGTTGTGATTCCTGTGCCATATCAAATTACGCTAGCATTGATACGCTAGCATTAATAATTAAGCAACGCAGTTCGTCAATAAACCATTTCTTACATGGACATATTTTTGGCAGCGATACGAACATGCTCAAACCAATAAATAATAATAGCAAATGCTCGCACTTCCATTAGCATTGACCTTGCCATCTCACAACAACATCAGCAAACCTAAGCGTATACAAAACCATAGTTGTTTGAGCTGTTATTATTACAATATTAATTTCATTAATTCATCTTTAAGGAATGTGGGAATAAACGGGGTGAGGAATACGCTGCACTTTGAGCAAAACTCGAAACACGCAGGAGCATGCGGCACGGGCACTGGCGGCTGCAGCGGGTTCGGAACCAATTACCCGAGCCAATGTCGAGCTAAAGAAATGCAGCATAAGGAAATTAAGCGGAAAAGCATAGCTCACATGATCTTCGGTCACACACCCAGGACCAAGCAAGACCATCTGCAGGAGCAGAACCACCAGGGTAAAGGGCACAAAGACCACGGTCAGACCACGAAGACCACAAGCATCGATCTCCCGCCCACCAACTTACAGCACTTGGTCTGGCTCAGAGCGGCTGATGAACGGGATGCCAGCAAATAATGCGCAGACTGGATTTTGCACAGCGTCGGCATGCGTTGTGTGTTGCAATAGTTACATTGTACGGCTTTCGAAGATTCATCAGAGCTTCTACTTTCGGCATCCGTGACCGTTGGTGGTCGAAAGGAATCACTCCTTCCTTTCTCAGAACTTCACTGACACATTTGAAAACTTCAGACACATATTTTGACAAACATCAAAGCCCAGCCAAGGCTAGGCTACATCAAGGTCAACTCAGTCATCGTATATGGATTGTCTGGTATTTTGTGTCGTGTGACCGTTGGTGACACAGTCAAGTGTGCACTGGTCAATGGTCTGTGAAATCCGTTACCATAATTTTTTCTCGCAAATGGACGGCAAAACCCCTTTAAGATCCACAAACATCAGATAATGATAATACAACCCCATGGCCTTAGTTGGTTTCCTGGCGTGGCCTCACATCAAATAAAGGTGTCTGACTGCAACAAAGTCAAAAGAGCCGACCACTTGCAAGCAACATTGGAGCCATGCAAAGCGAAAGAAGAAGATTCTACCTGTCATTCGCAGCTGCATAGATCGCCATACAAGTCTTAAAAGATGGCAAAATAACTGCATAGCATGAACCGGTTTCGAAGTTTTTGGCGGAACAAGTCAAAGTGACCACCTGACAGACACTGAATGCTGAATGAGCCTGTTTGGAGCGGGTTGGAAACTGTTTTAAAATCTCCGAGGGGAAGCTCCGCAACTCCATGCGATCGTAGACACTGGCTTCTGAACCGATTCCAGTGTCCCTGCCGTTGCAGGTACGGCCAAAGGGCATTGCTGAACAAGTTTAAATCCTTCTGCCCATAAAGCGCAATGTAACAACACTTTATCGCACTTTTTGCATCGGTTGCAATTTATGAAACCTAAAAAAGGAGCCAAGATTTTTTGCGAGAAGATCGGTTTAGTGACTGGCGTTTGAAACCAAATGAGGAAGCTCTTGGAGTAACCATCCGCGCCTTTTAAGCTATTATACTATTTTATTAAATCAATTATGTATTTAAAATGAAATATTTTAAGTAGCATTAACTTCATTAAATATCTAAAAATTACGTAAGTTGTTCAGTGGATTCGCGAGGAACATTATTCATATAAATATGACCGTAGTAATAGTCTGATCCCTCAAAGAAAAAGCAGGAGACCAATCTACATCTCTACTCTCCTGGTTTTTCTCCGAGGGATAAGGTTATTACCACCGTCTTAAATATCAGAAAAACAAGCTTTAACGCATGTATAAGTGTAAGTCGTGACTATAGTTTACAACATAAGCGCATAACTTTGACTAAGCCCCTCACCAGCTCAACTGAATGTCCGTGCATTACGTCAACGTGATTTGTATTCGGGTTTTCCACGCCATCTCTGTTGGAAAGCCGCTCCACCTCACGACACCTTTCCACGCAATCTCTGCTGGAAAGCCGCTCCACCTCACGACACCTTTCCACGCAATCTCTGTTGGAAAGCCGCTCCACCTCACGACAACACCACTAAACTCATACAGCGAAATGTCTTTGCATCGTCTCTTGCGTTCCAAATGGATGTTAGGAAAATATGTCGCAATACATCTCGTTTACAGCAGCGAAGAAGCAGTGGTGGCATCATGATCTTGACTTTTCATGTATGTCATTCCGTTCTTGGCACCTCGTGCTTACTATCTTAAAAACCATGTCATAACACAGTGTGTTGCGCTGTTCGGAACCATTGCTACACCAGCGCGACGGGGGTTTAATACAGCGTCAGCCGTCAATCTTGGCTGAAGATTTACGAGCGAGAACGCGTCCCTTTATCGCCTGCAGGTACTGCCCGAGGGCAGGACTGAACCATGACCATGGCCGGGCTTCTCCCAAGCCGACGGGCGGGACGTCCCACCGGCCGTCCAATGAGTAAACTTGGCAGGAAAGTCTCCGACGCGAGGCCTTGGTCTGAGGTGCGTCCTCGACTCGACCTGAGCATGCGCTGTGCTGAGAGACTAATGACTGGAGGCTTTTGCCTTTCGGTTAATTATTAGCTCGCGAGCAGCCGTAACTCCGAACTTCCAAAGCGCGCCTAACATTGTATGCCCTCACAACTCATTTCACGTCACTGTACTGGGGCATGAAGTAAAATCAAACTTGACGTTAGTAGCAAACGTTTAAGCTTGTTCAGTTTTTAGAGTATTAGTATCAGCATACCGCAGTGTTTCGTGAGGGTTATTTCCGAATTATCAGCAACACACGGGCATACAACAACAGTTCATCTTGCTAGAACCTTTAGTGTCTTTGATGAATATCCACGTATAATTTCCTGCAAAATAAGGTTCTTTAAAGGTAAAAGATATGAAGCATTGCTTCAACACAGGAGATGAGTAACTATAAATTTCCGGAAACGTGAGGCTCTGTGCACACGTAGCTTTCTCAAAGATCAATATTTGAAAAACCCAATGACCGCACCAATATCCAAGGTTCTCGACTGTCTCTTTGATTCCTGCTTCACGCACGCTCAATGTTCATATTTAATCATGACATTGACAATTTAACCCCCCCACACACGTGCCCCGATTGATGAAGTACCGTGGTCACCACTGCGCTGGGAGTGATCCGCAGCGTTTCGCAACATTTCAAAACAACGTCGCGAGGGCCAATTTCCAGTGGGTTCTGCCCGATATTGATCCGGTCGTAAAGTACATCTCTCTTGTTACCTTGACAAAGTGCTTGCTTTCGGTGGGAAGTTTTTCATCGATGCCGCGATCGACATCCAATCAGCGTCACACTGAGAAAGGCGCGCAGCTGCGCAGAAGGGGCAGCACGACGGCGGGCAACGCAAACCGCCGCCATCTTGTTGGTGGACTACAGTACGCGTGAGTGGTAAGCGTCGTACCGCACTCCCTCCCAGGCGAAAATTCTCGCATATTGCCGCTAAACCAGTATTGATAAACGTCGAGGCAGCGGCAGCAATATTTTTGTGAACAAAGTCATGGCCTCTATCCACTTCACCAAGTCGGCATACGTCCGTTGTAGATTTCAATAGAAAACGGACGACGCTGATTAAAAAACATGCAGATTATCACTTTCAGGAACTAAAGACGGCTGTGAGTGCTACGCAATTAATGCAATAATACCACACAAAGGTTCCAAATAAACTTGCTGCTACGTCCGGTTTGTTGTTTGGCCAGCGACCGGCAAGGCGGCTTTTCCACTACGTCCCCTAGCGACAGGTACCCGCATCTTTTTAAGCCAGAGTAAAAACGGGATAAACAAATGTGTCAGCTGTGTGTTTACATCAGTAGCTTGATCTCAAAGGTAGCCGTGTCAGCACTGGCTCCAAGCAAAATTCACACAATTCCAAAATTGTTATACGATGTCTTAGATCTAAACATTGCACTAACATGTGCTCAGGGTACATTCCTAAAGTTTGCAGGAGCGTGACAGCCATTTATACGGATATGCATGGATACCACGTAATTGCGAAACATGGGTACAGACTGAAGACCAAGAGCTGCATACACCACGAATACTCGTGGAACTCTGAACCGTAAGTCGTTTTGTTAGATCCAGGGCCGTCGAAAAGGAAATACGCACAGACGCCCGTCTACCAACGTCACAGACGCTTAACGTCACGGACGTTAAAAAGGCGCCCGTCTACCAACGAATTTCCAGTGACATTAGCAAGTGATGGTTCATGAGATAGGCGGGTCTAAATCAACCTCAAATAGCAAATCTGGTATTACAACATATGTCGGCCCAGCCCAACACAACATCCGGCAGCTATCTTAAGACATTGTCTGCAGACATGTTCGGTTTTAACCAAAAGCCCCCCTCCCCCCCCCCCCGGAAAACTATCACGTACAGCGTCCCTGGCACCAACTTGGCGACGATCTAGCCAGCTGACGAATGCTGCTCAAGTCGTCAGGTGTTTCGTCACCCAGATCACCATTTGGACGGCTTGCCTGGGCTAAAGTGGCAAAGATTGTCACTACGACCACTTGTAAGAGCAACCGTAAAAACAGCGTTCTAGGCGTAGATAATTCTGGAGATTAGTGTTTCGCGGGATGGACATTCAGATTTTCAAACAGACAGATGTTCGCTGTCGCATCACGCGCTTACTTTACCGGGCCTACTGCGTTCGCAGTACGTTTGACTCGCCCTGTTGAAGCCTGCCTGGGTAACATGCTCTGCGCTTAGTGACTCCACAGGTCACCACGACGACCAAGCTGAATCGCCCAATACACAGGTCTAGACAAACCAATTGATTTCCAAGGAAGGTTTTCCGCCACACCCCTACAAGCACCGCAAAGACGTACAAAGTGTTGCATTTGTCGAACTTTATGTGCACGGGGGAAAATGCGGATGGGTACGGATGCAGTGGAAACACGGTCTTATAAAATGCCCTGCAGCTGCACAGGTAAAAAGGGAAGCAAACTAGTGCACGGGTGCCTCCAAGCTGCAACTGATTCACGAAACAGATTCGTCAAATGCAAAGCGCTCACCGTGACACGTGGCTACTGATAACCCATCAGTGCAATGAAAAACACGCTGCCATCGCCAGCATTACAAAACAAGCACCGACCTGCAATACACCAATGAAGGTGGTTGCCAACTATTGCAAGCTAGAAACCTTTTACAGAAAATGTTTCCGCGTTCTTTTTGCACTAAATCCAACTTCTCCGCCATTGGGTCGTTATCAGAAGCCACCTTGGTTGTGTTAGTTCATCTTCGAAATAATCGTTTCCAATGCCATCATCCCACCATGGTACTCACGGCCTGTTTTCATTAGACCTGAATTTTCCTTTAGAAAATTGTTGTGTATCATCGTTGTGGACTCAATGACAAGACGGAGCACTTTCCATTTCATACCCAACGATTCAGAAGGAGTTCAGATGGACCCAGTGGACTTTGGTCGGGCAGCCTACACTCTGGTCGAAACCATTAGTGGACCACAACACCATTTACGACACGTCATTTCCCTCACCAAGTACAAGACGTGCCCAGCATGTTGCCCAGGGGGGGGGGGGGGTGACGTCACACCGCACCGGCTATAAGCCACGTCAACATCATAAACTGTAACGGCGCCGAGTCCGCACAACTGAGCGCCGACAACGGCCGTGGAGCCGCACCGCCTGCAGCCGCCAGCGCACGGCACGAGCCGCGCGACAGTGCCAGAACAGCGCTCGCGGCTGGGGGCGGCACGACGTCCGACTCGCGGGACGGGCGCGCTCAGGGTAGCCAAGGCTCGGCCTCAGCTGGTGCGCGGCGTGTCATCCTCTGCACGCGGCAGTGGGCGCGCGAGGTCACGCTGCGGCAGCTCTCGCTCAGCGCCCGCCGCGCTCTGTCTGTCAGGCCGCCACTTGTTTGGTCTAGTTTGGTTTTGGAGGCTCGCTTTTGAGGCAGATGCGAGCGGGCTATGCCCAGTCACGAGCGCGCGCCGTGCGCAGCCACTTGCCAGTGCTGATGATTGGCGAGAGGTGACCCCGCAAATTCCTTTGCCTGGCACACCAACAGCGTTTTCATGCGGGCCCACTGAGTAAAATGTTTCAAGACATATTCAACTGAGTTGAAGAAATGTGTTGGACTATTTTTTATTTTGGCGGAGAGTTTCATGACGAGGCCTTCAAGCGTACAATTTTTTCTCTAAATGCATCCAACGCGGCAGAATATCAACCCACCCACCCGCTAACTGTCGCCGGCCAACTCTGCTCAAACGTTACCGAACCTCAACGTCCCCATACTGTCCTTCCGAAGGGGCTTAGTTCCAGATGTTAAAAGAGATTGAGAACACGTTGCTACAAAATTCACCATATCTGCTTCTAGTATTAAAACATTATGTAAATAACGCCATGCATGACAAAATAAACATAAACACAAACATCTCGTGATGTTTCTTGAGGTGTCTACCAGCAACTCTTCATAGCCCCTTCCTCCTAACCGCACCTCTTCCCGTGTTCCTCCAAAAATATCAAACCATCCCGAAAGCATTAAAAACTGGACCAATGCTTGCGCAAGTTATCAATACATTTTGAACGTGCTCACATCTCACTTCGCCCCAGGTGAGGTCCGCGTGGGCCTGCTCACCGGGCACGTGCACAGATGCGGCGTGGTAGAGGCCACATTTTCAGGACTACACCCCAGCGCGGCGAGTCTCGCACGGGCTGGCCTATGCTCCACCATAAATCGAATTAAGACGCCTGTGAAATTTTCCGATTTACATTCGCCGATCAGACAGGGCCAGCCTGTAATTACCGCCATGGGAGGCAGTCAGCATCTGGCGGGCGTGACGCTCCGTCCGGGCTGTCCACTTGAGGTTACCTACGCATCCACCTACAGATGGAGCCCAGGATCGTCTGGAGCACCGGCAAGGGAACGGGGAGGGAGGGGGCGGGAGCATTAGCACGCAGGAGGGAACCTGATACGGATTGATAGTCAGCCCCTTCGGCGAGACTCCCAGCCCGCCATCCCAGCCCCTACGGGCAGGGATGGCGGGCTTTCATTCGCTGCCATCAGTAGCGGGCTGCCGTTCGTGGGCTTTGGGGAGTCAGCATGGCAGCGGTGATTACGTGATCCGCACAATGCGGGATAGCGTTTTATCGGCCGATAGTAACGTTTGTGCGCGTGGCTTTTGCTTTTAGTTTCGTCCGTCGTTCACATGAATCAACGACAAAATATGCATTTTATTTGAGAGGCGGTCATTTAGCAGGTAATGCGTGCGACAATTGTATGCAGATCTACGTAGAGGTCTAAAATGTGCGCGTATATGCTCCACTGACCCGTATGCCATTACACGCGTCGTGGACTGAAATAGTCGCATACAGCTATATGTCGCATCTTGTTAGAATAGACCAAGTTGAAAAATTGATCTGCTATATGAACTTTGACATCGCAGCGAGCAGCTTCCCAGCCACAGCCCACACCCAGCGACAACATGCCAGGGACGACTCTTCTGAAGTCAGCAGCTATGGAAAGTTCAGGGGACATCTGTTCAAACGAACATGTGCGGACTGCCAAACTGTGTTTACATCCCAATATCAGGCTGACTTTTTCTGCTGTATGTCATGTTCCACTTGACACCAGCATGATATATAGTTGTCAATGAGAGCGCCTGTGCATCGGTCACGACTGCTGGACGCATATGCAATGGGAAGCCACTAACATATCCAGCTGAAGCCTACGCCATATGGCACTACGCGCTGTATCTCCTTATGGTCAGAGCTATGCGTCACCGAGCTCATTCCCAGTCGCACTTAGTTTGACATATAAGACTTATGCGTGCCCTCTGTCCAATACAGTTCTTCAAGGCCTGTATATATCCATGAATTTGGAGTAAATCCATCGGTCGGACTGGATCGGGCCACGCTGTCTCCAGACTTGTATATATCCATGGATCAGAGTAAATCCATAGGTCGAACTGGACCGGGCCGCGCTGTTTCCAGAAAACATGGGGTTAGATTGGCCTGAGAAATTGGACGGAACAAGTCGCATGGAACGGCTTGCAGAAACCAATGACGGTTTAAGAAAGAACACATGCGGCAATATTCATCAGATTTGACACTTCACGTTAAACCGTGCTGAAAAGTCACAGATTACTACCGACCAATCGAAAAATATGTATTTTCTGCTCTGAGCTGTATTTAACCCTGGATGAAAACGAGGACTGACGGCTATATTTGAATGCATTCCTTTATATATGAGTGTAAATGCATTCGTATATTCAGCTTGTCTTGGAATGCGCTGGCTCCTAAAAGTTAAATCCATGAACAGATCAGTCAAAAGTAAACAACTCGCGAACGGAGTTTGCAAGAATCATAGACCACATGTGGCACTGGCACAATATTACCTACCTCCTGCATATGTTTACAATTATGATATAATAGGTCACCAAAACATGCAAAATTTGCTTAAAATGAACTACATCTGCATAACACCAAACAGACAACCACTACACACCACGTAGGCGAGCATATCGCTCTCCTCCGCTTACCCCTCCTTCTGCTTTGTCCTGCGTCGTTTGAAGACCTTGCGCATGCGCTCTAGGCGCAGCAGCAGGAAGGCGGCCGCGTGGAACGACAGTTTGGGCTCGGGACGGTTCATTTCAAGCACAACCACTCCGCCCAGCATGGGCGACTGCCGCAGGGCATCAGAGGCGGGGTGCACCGCCGTAGCGCTGACCCAGACGGATCAGACTGGCTCCGAACCGGACGGGTCAGATCAGCTCCAAACCGGACGGGTCAGCAGATCAGCTCTGATCCAGACGGGTCAGCAGATCGGCTCCGATCCGGGCGGGTCAGCAGATCAGCTCCGAACCGGGCGGGTCAGCAGATCAGCTCTGAACCGGGAGGATCGGCAGATCAGCTCCGATCCGGACGGGTCAGATCAGCTCCGATCCAGACGGGTCAGATCAGCTCCGAACCGGGCGGGTCAGCAGATCAGCTCCGAACCGGGCGGGTCAGCAGATCAGCTCCAAACAGGGCGGGTCAGCAGGTCAGCTCCAAACAGGGCGGGTCAGCAGGTCAGCGCCGGGTCAGCCGCACAGGCTGATTCAGGTTCATCGGTTCACATCGGCCCCCGGATCGCAAGCTGATAACTTCGATCGTCGTGTGGTGGTTGTCGATCCGAATCTTGTGACCAGGACCAAGCTGCTTGACTTAGGTTTGAAAATCGTCCAGACGGCTCTGGTTCATCGTACACGCTACGCTACCCTTGTTCGGGTGGTTCAGCGCTGATTCAGACTGCCAAGTCCGGCCTGCGGTGACAAACAGCAGCCGCACCAATAAACGGCTCAACGTTTGCAAAATGGCGCTCAAACACGGCGATTGCAGAACCTCGCGTGTGACATTAAGCTCAGCTGTCCATGCCTTCCAACAGGCAATCTCAAAGACCACGTGCACACAACTTCAGCCGGGTGACGTATGTTGATTAGCAGCTCTTTCCACGTGATCAGTTCAGATTCAGCGGCTCAGCGTTTTCATTTGGGAAACTACGTGCTCCAACTTCACAGTCTTCCCGGTGACGACGGCCTCTAGTCGCCAACAGCCGTCCGGCAGCGGCCAGGAGCGACAACCCCTCCCAACAGCCGTCTGGCAGCGGCCTAGGAGCGACAACGCCTCCCAACAGCCGTCCGGCAGCGGCCTGGGAGCGACGACGCCTCCCAACAGCCGTCCGGCAGCGGCCTAGGAGCGACAACGCCTCCCAACAACCGTCAGCCGGGATTCGTCAGTCACCAAACCGCCAACAGGGCGTCAACAAGCTGTCTGCGTGTCGCGCGGCCGGCGGGTGGGCACGAAAGTCGCTGGACGGGACACAGGTCACCAGCAGCGCTACCGCCAGTCACTAGACGGGACACGAGTCGCTAGCGGCGCCACCACAGTTAACAAGCAGCGTCACCGCCAGTCACCGGCGGCACCACCACCAGTCACCAGTAGTGTTACCACAGTTCACCAGCGGCACCACCACGGTTCACCGGCGGCGTCACCACCAGTCACCAGCGGCACCACCACCAGTCACCAGCGGCACCACCTCAGGTCCCGGTGCGCGCCAGCGTCCGTGCAGCTTTGGTAAGGCGCGGGGCGAGCGTCGCCGCCGGAGCGTCAGTGCCGCGGCGCCTTCACAGCCGCGCCGCCGCGGTGACCGGACTGCAGTCTCGGACGCCGCGCCCGTCGGCGTCGTGGAGCCGTCTGATCCGCCGCCGTCGACGCCGACGCCGGCCGACGGCGGCGGCGCGGCCGGCGGCGCGGCCCGCGCGCACCGAGGGTGACCGCCGCCGGCGCTGACCTCGGGGCAGTCGCAGGCGGCGCGCCGGGGCGCCCACCGTAGCGTTACAGCGCTGCCGTTTTGAGGGAAGGGACGTGCAGCTGACCACAAACTCGCCGGAGGGAGGGCGCGGATCAGGACCAGCTTAATGCCGCCGCGGAAGGTATCTGAGTGTGAGGAGCTTCTGCGCCTTTGTGACGTCATAGTGTCGGGACGCAGAATAGCACGGCAGCACACACCCGGGCACATATCCTGACATGAGTAACGTTGCGCCTCACATGCGCGCACCACGACCTTTGCAACCTTGTACACGTCACTACTACAGGTCACGTCTACACGTCACGTCACACGCCACACGTCACGTCTGCACGGTAAGACCACACGCCACGTCTGCACTTCACGTCTGCACGTCATAGCCACACGTCACGTCTGCACGCCACGTCCATGCACGACGTCCGCACGGTACGACCATACGCCACGTCTGCACGTCACGTCTGAACGTCGCGACCACACGTTACGTGCAGTCAAATAAGAGCCACATTACGGTGAGTGATCATTGTAATTTCTTCCCATTTGTCCAGGTCCAGGTCGGAACGTTGATTCTCAAGGTGACGAGGAGTACCGACGCCCAGTTCGTCGATGTGAAAAACAAGGGCTGGTCACGCGCAAGACGCTCCGATAACTTGGACCATCGACACGTCAGCATGCCTTCAACCTACCCAAAATGACGAGTGGAAATCTGTCGGCATCATTCTAGCTTCAGCGTTGTGAGACGTGAGAAGCGTGGTTTAGGTAATCCGAACTCCATGCTGACGAAACTGAGTACAAAATGCGAGCACCCCCTCCCCGCAGAATTGCATTCCTTAATGAGTTGAAGCTTAGGCAGACCGTGGGTGTATCCGCAATGCATAAATAAATGGTCGGGCGGCATCGGATCATCACGAGAAGTTGTACGATTATCGTACGTTTATGCTTTGGATCATTTCACATATACAGGTCTCATATATTTCTGACATTGCAAGCCCCCTCTAGGCATATTGCGGATCTGAAAGCGCCATTCGTTGTAACGGATCTCGAGCTATTTAAGACCTCCCTAAATGTCTTAACCCTCGTTATGACTCGTCGTTTTTCAAAATGCGGGCTAACAGGGTGGGAAGGGGCCTAAGCTGACCCCGGACGTCTCAAACTAATGAAGATAAAACTTCGGAAAACACCGTTGGACTAGTCTCAACGAGACCTCACGAAAGGTACCAGCTTGTATACTGCTGAGTCAATAATTGACCACGTTATGACAAGGCAAAGTTCGACTCTCCCGGGAAATCGCACTTTTTCAGTGTAAAAGCATCGTAAATGCAAAACCATGCCTTCTGGCGTCACAAAACTTCGACAGGCGTTTGTCTTGTTTAATCCCGAGTTCAGTGGTATATATTTTGATGTGCTTAAGCACACGCATTACATACATACGTCCGTTAATTAACAATGTCGGCTGGCCACGAACGGCCCGCGGCATCGTCGGCTGGCCGCCCGCGCCCGCCATGGATCAGCGTGCAGTACTTCTCAAACACCGCCGCTGCTCCAAAACCAGCTCCAGCAAAAGCCAGGAACATATGTTTTACCTTTCCGACATGTTATGCAATCGCGGCCAAATTTTCGGTAGCCTATTGGCCATTCATATACATGCCCAATAAATGGCCCGTAGGCTGCTGAAAATTTGGCCGCGATTGCATAACGTGCCGGAGAGGTACCCTCACAACACCATAGGGGTCGCATCAACGCCCTCCACCTTTCAGAACAAGGGTTAAACATGCCAGTCGGTCTTAGTGGAAGAGAATAATCAGTTCCTGATATGAAGCAAGAATTGTGATGTTCCGCACCTGGGGATCTCTAAAACGCCTTTTTGTTGAAGTTTTAACTTCGCGTCTTGACGTTCATTTCATTTACTCGTTTTAAAGTCACTCATTACTACATCATGTCAAAGAAATGTGTGCATATAGTTTATACTGCAGTCACATTTATCTGCCCATATACACACAGGGTCAGCACTAGTTTGGCGGCACGTATTGATCTTTACATCAGGGAGTGGGCATCACCCTGATCGAAATGGTTGTGTGGCCAAGCCTGAAGGTCATTTGGAGACGGAAACGTGGCGTTCTGCACCTGCCTATCATGACACCCGATGTGCACATGATTGCCTATAGCCCAAACATATAATCGCTACCAGGACTTCGATAGGTTGTCATTTGTTCTCGCTCTAACATTCGTGTACATGCGGGGAGGGACGTTTGATGTAAGTGGTCACACGAATCCTACAGGCAACACCCACCTACACACCAACACAAAGCCTCCAGTCTCCGGCCTTCTTCCATGTTGATCTTAATACCATTATCTCATGTTGCTGCAAACCCCGTGTAAAGAATACACCAGGCTGCTGAATGTTGTATCCCACAAAGAGAAGAGGATTCGGGAACACAGCAGCCTAGCACGCTCTAATTCTACCTGCCATTCAGTGGTGGCGTTCACTGAATTTTCTCAAAAGCTGCCAAATATCGTGAGTTCTAAGACAGCTAGGTTGTTTTCAATATGAATATCTCGCACTTTTCATGTGGACGAATTTGCGAGAAGCCTTAACAGCCGTTCACGATGCAACTGAATGCTTTCGAAGTTAGCCGCAAGTGATATCCAACCAGGGCTACCTTTTAATGGTGTTTGCCTCGCTGCCATCGCTATCACATACTCAGCTTTCTTTAGGATTAGAATATAAGTCAAAACAGGGTTCACAATATGGGCTGAATGCCCACCCAGCCAGCCCGCCTCTCTCAGGGCAGTTCTTAAGCAGGCAGTCTGTCAGAGCGTTGGTCCGCATCAAACGGCGCACTCGTTAGACACCCAGTAGCCTCCTTAGACACACAGCGGACTATTTAGACGCGCGGACCGCTGTTCATACGCATGGACGGCTCATTGGACACACGAACAACTCGTTAGACATATGGCAGGCTTGTTAGAGACATGGACGACCCGCTAGCAACACAGCGGGTTCTTTATACACAACTGGGAGTTTATTAGACGCACGGCCGTCTCGTTTTACAAACAGCGTGCTCTTAATACACACCGGCGGGTCTATTAGACACACGACCGTCTCGTTAGACAAATAGCGGGCTTGTTATACTCACGGCGGACACGTTCGACATGCGACCAGCTGATTGGACACATGGATAGCTCACTATATACACATAACCAGAATCGCGAGGCCGGTTCAAAGAAAGGGAAAGAGGAGAACAAATTCCATTGCATTACGCAGTGCCGTTCCCTCACGTTCCAAACAACTTTAAGGGTACCCATGACGCGAGTGTACTCCGGCACAGTCTACCGCAAAAGTACCCTGTTTCCCGCCACCTGTCGGCGAAACGTTCAACTATTAGTGCGTGACAAAATTTGGAGCTGATATTAATGTTATTTGAAGCACGCAGTTGCTAGTGCACTGTTTACGTTCCATTTTCAGATTTGTTCGACTCTTTTAAAAAATGGTCAGACCATGCCAAACGATGCCTTGTGAAAAAATCGATTTGCACATATATAGCTGACAGCGTAACGCATTTAAGCGTTTTATTTCAGTACAACCGAATGCCAATGGGATGATCGTTGTAGTAGTTAATGAAATTTGAATGAGCCGTACAGAATGGCCAGCTGAAGATAGATCTCATTTTACACTGTTTATTCAGCTGATGTTTAGTGTTTTTGTCTTCCTTTCACTGATCGTAAGTTTTTATCGCTGTGATCTCCGTATTCTCTTGTTTTAGATCACAGCGCATGGCGTGTTCGTAGGAAAAGGCCCCACTGCATATTTACATCTCTTGGGTTGTGGCGTTGTATACGCCTCAACATATACATTGTTTAGTGGCATGAACGTCACGGACGTGCGACAGCAGATAAGTCACGAGCTTTCCACGTTCATTGCACTGCCATATTCCCGTTCATTTTTGAAATGACATTTCCGTTCATTCTCAAAACCAACACAAGCTTTTACCGAAGTACGTGAATGATTGATTTATTATCTTCACCGAATGTTAAACAGATTATCCCCTTATGGCTGACTAAATAAAGCCCGTATAAAATTATAACCCGCATCAACGAGCCCTGACCCGTAATCAATTCGTGTTCCATGCATGCAGGGACGCCAACGGTCGAAAACGGGTTGGACGAAGGAGCGGGGGGGGGGGGGGGGAACAGCGAGATGAATGCATCCTGCCATGAGGTGAGGTTTCGTTTTACTGCGAGTGCAGTATTTCTTCGTGTAGATTCCTTGCTGGAATGGCGTTAGGCCCAGTTCTCAGTATTTCTTGTCGCATTAACAATGCCGCAGTATACAATGTCCTTGGTTGCGGGGCCAATTTTGGACCAGCTTGATGGCCAAATTATGTTGGGAATTTCAGCACGTATAACACTGCCAAAAGAACATTTCCCGGCTACATTTAGGTATTTTAGTTTTTCCCAGAAAGTCGGCACCCATGTGAAGAATACCTTTCCACCTTGAAAAATCTGACGCCTCTAGAGCCTCAACGAAAGTTGCGATTCAACCATTGAAGTATATCAGCATTCAATCATTGAATCATATCGCCACAGGTACGCTGGCAACCCATATTACCGTGTTGCATTACATTCAAAACTGGTAGAGGGACAAGGCAATGAAATAAATAGATGGCGACGCACATCTGACATCGGCACTAAGGTTGAAAACATCCGGTGTTAGAAATATTATCCTACCTATCTAACTCATGAAAAACAAATCTGCCAGCAGAATGATTGTAAAAATATAGTGCAGGATGATAACGATGATAATGAGGGCATTTTATGTTGGCGGTCAACTTACGTTTATGAAAGAGTAGTAAAGATTACACCAAAATTAGGGCATTGACATCACTCGAGCATGTCGCCAAAATTTTCCTGAGAGGGGGCAAACGTGACATTTTCTCCCAATCTTACGAAGCTGTTTCAGACTTCTGAGAAAACACACAGCGTCTCACATGAGCCTCTTGACTTAAGGGGGAGGGGAAATACACAGCACCCTTGGCCTTTCCTTTGGCTGTGTCCGTCGCATCACGCACAGGATATCCTTGTCATTGTCATTGATGTAACTAGTTGCGAAGTGTTTCGCCAACAATCTGTCACGCATAGTATATATATATATATATATATATATATATATATATATATATATATATATTCTTATATACATATATATCTTATATATATATATATATATCTTATATATATATATATATCTCTCTCTCTCTCTCTCTCTCTCTCTCTCTCTCTCTCTCTCTCTTCTCTGTGTTGTGTGTGTGTGTGTGTGTGTGTGTGTGTGTGTGTGTGTGTGTGTGTGTGTGTGTGTGTGTGTGTGTGTGTGTGTGTGTGTGTGTGTGTGTGTGTGTGGTGTGTGTGTGTGTGTGTGTGTGTGTGTCTGTGTGCGTGCGTGCGTGCGTGCGTGCGTGCGTGCGTGCGTGCGTGCGTGCGTGCGTGCGTGCGTGCGTGTGTGTGTGTGTGTGTGTGTGTGTGTGTGTGTGTGTGTGTGTGTTATAACCAATGGATTATGCTACATTTGTCCCGTAAGTTTTAACACATCTTTGGAAACCAGCGATGTTTTCTGCTGTGGTACCGTAAGCCGTTTTGGAATGGTCAATCTATTCATGCACTTATTGGGAACATTGTTTCAAAAAGACGGAGCGACGGTACAGAAGTTAGTTAATAATGCTGAATAGTTGAATTATTTCCTAACGTAAGAGCGTTGATATTTCCTAAGTATGAGCGCATTTTTTTCTGAACGTTGTTGCGAAGTAATTTCCCCATAAACATTTATTATTACCGCTAGGGCTTTCATCTCGTCCAAATCCACCATATTTTAAGCGGGAATCTACATATTAACGCCTCATTGCCGATGAATCAGTGCAACCAAGGTTGAGGAGTGATGGAATGTCCCAGTCCACTGAGCTGGCGCTGCATTGTTACACGGTGTAATAGCTTCCGTTGTCAGTTGCGAATACAGTTTAGATGAAAAACAAATCAAGCCGCAAGTTACGACAGCAGCAGCAAGATGCAGTCTCTCACAGTACAAACATTGATGGAAGTTGTGTTCACAGTCTGCATCCTGAAGTGACTGCAATAACTCTTCCTCTAGCAGAGCATGGGCAGTGAAACCAGTGGCGCAGACGGAGGGGGGCATAGGGAGTATATGCCGCTCCCTTAGGTCCCCATGGGCCCCCGATGGGGTCAGGGCCCGTGAGTCAACGAGGGGCCCTTTGTGTCGGTCAGGAGCCCCCAATGCCTGGCAGGCGTGTTGGCAAGGGGCCCCAAGTCGGCCAGCGACAGACTTCGAGAGAGCCCCAAGAAGGACCGATGGGTCCTTTGAGACAGACAATCAAAGGTCTGATTGGAAGGCGGAAGGGAACGAGTGCCCGAAGGACTGGCTGTAAGTTTCATTAAGGTTTTCGGCCGGTAGGCTAGTGAATTCAACTGCCAGTCAGCGATCTCTTTTACCGATTGGATACCGCTGGAAAAAATGCGACTCCTTTTTCGGCCAGAGACCAACACAGTGGGATTATTGTACTTGATCAAAATACTACCATGAGCTTTAAAACAGCTCAACACCACATAAAATATATATCCGCTGGTGTGCCTTATCAAGAAGCTAAACTACCGCTGTGATAACACAATTTTGATAACTGAGGGTTCACTAATGGAGGGCATCGAATCAATAGCCACGCTGCTTAGTGGGATATTGCAAAGGTTCGGTCAAGTGCTTACTCAAAGACCTGTGACGGTGTTCTTGGAATCGGTTTCGATTTATTGAATTGCTGGGACGCCGCCATTATGTCCAATAGGCGTCGGTCAGCGATAAGGCACTTCAGTAGCACGTCAAAAGAGCGCAACTGACGGCGAGAGAGTCAGCAGAAAACCTTACACGGGAGTGCCAATCGATGTTTCATTTCTGCACGAACAAAAACGTTGCTGAAAACAAGGACTGTGAATCGATCCAACGCATACTTGTAAAACCCCTATTGCGAGCAAAGTAACATCACAGGAAAAGTAACCCGACAGCGCACGATGCTTAACGTTTCTGTTTTGTGTTTTAAAGGAACGCAAAGCACGTCGTCACACTCTTTTTATAGAGCGCTCGCGACTGCATTGGTCAAATTAGCCCCCATAGGCCATGACGCAACGAGGAATTGCCTACACCGGAGGGAGCCCAAGGCGCTCACCACTCGGCCATTACGCTCCAGTAACGCTTTCGTCAGACTTGGTGCTTAGCACTTTCCAAAAAGTACGCGTCGACTGAGATATGGTGGCACACAACAGCATCACCGTTCAAAACACACCGCGCTGTGATTAGGTTAAATCAGCCAAAATCACGCTAATAAGGACGTTTTTCGTACAACTAAGCATCATACAAACGCTGGCAAAATGACTAACAGGAACACCTTGAAAGCCGGTGCTGACGCATATTTCGCACATCCTGGCAATAAATCCGCAACACAACCCGCAGCCTCACTGTAATCAAAGCCATTAGTTTCTGTATGTTGTTTGAAGTTCACGTGCCGCCACATGAAGCCGTTCACAGATGTTGCCAGCACAGGCTCCGCGCCACCCAGGCCAGCCGATTGTGTCATGTCATGACAACTTGTTATATAGTCGTAGCACGCGGCGCTGCGTTTTTGACCTAGTTTCTCATTACCACGGTGGACGTATCCTCGTGGTTTCCTCTCGGGCAAGTTTTGCAGTTTGCGTCAAGCCACGCTGCGCGGAAAGCGTCATCGCTGTAAGGCGTGGTAGCAGGCGATGAAAGATGAAGCATGAAGCTCTCCTTAAGACATGCGTCTTTCTTGTGTGTTTAATGCTTGTGAAGATCTTGCAAGATCAGCTGGTGCATGTTTGATCTCGCCTTCGCGCATTGAAACAACCCGGGACCGTGCGTCCACTCCACCCTGCTTTGTCAAACTTGCGAAACCCCGCAAGCCACAAGGGCTTAAATTACCTGGTACTCATCGTCAGAACACCAGGTGGCTGAAGCAAGCAGACTGCACCCGTTCGTTACAGCTGACTCCCATATCCCTGACAGCTGATGTACGGATCTGTGCTTGATGTGCGCTTCGCTGAAATGGGGTGACATTCGAACACGGGGGCAAGCACAGGACCTATTCGCGACGCCTTTGAGCTTGACCTGAGCTGCCACCGCGGCGGTGTCGACTACGCTAGCGAGACAAGGAATGCAGATTCGGACCTAATCAAACGCTTGGCAAGGGTGGCTGCTCGTGGTGCCGCAATGGCGATGGGCGATGGGAAGAAGAGGGTATGTTGGGCACAGGTCTAAAAGACATTCAAAGGACGTTATAATCTGTATGACGCAGCGTGCTATAACATCGTCTGGAAATCTGCTGTACCCGCTCCTTCCTTGCTGACGGGTATCTGCGATTATGATGCAATTACATTTCATAGAAGGCGAGAGATGATCTGTTAAAAAACAACATTTACAGTAGCAACAACACAAACGTCAGGTTTATCCTCGCGTGCCATTTTACTTTTCGACAGCTGTTGACATGGAATAGGTCCAATACTATTGCCAACACATGCCAAAAGATTGTGATAATTTGTGAGGCATTTACCAAAACTGGTACAAAAAAACAAGTAAACCCCGTCCCAATCTTTCCATATATCACTTCAATCAGTATTTAGAACTAATTGAAATATGTATTTAATTTTGCCGGATACGAGGAGAAACGAGATTTCAAAAACACATTTGAAACACCAACCAATCCACAGCCGTCTAAAGGTGGCCACGCTTCGGCTTTGCCTGCGCCAGCGGCGCTATGGACTAGTACAGCATGACCATAGTGTCATAACGAAAGGGCTATCACTGCAGACTCGCCTCTCATAGCATTATTAACGCCAAGGCCAGCCCTATACAATTGCTGAAGCGGAAAGCAAAACTGACAAAAAGAAGACAAAAAGCAAGACAGGAGAGCGCTGCGAAGCAAAAAATGTCTACACGTTGAACGTTAAGGCATAATTTCACCATGCCTAAAACCTGAAAAACATTATCCAACTCTGCGACGTCTTTAAGCTTGGAACTCCGTCGCTACGTATTAATCAAATTCCAACTCTTGAAAACTTTACCCGATTCTCATGCCTGGGCGACGCGTTGCAATTCAAATGAGATTCAGCTGAATTCGAGTACGATTACGCATATTAGGGAGAGGTTTTGAGTACTGGCATCCATATATTGCCCACTGGCGATTGCTCCTGCATGTTGACATGTACACTCACTCAACCATTACCTCGCGGCCTTATTCATGCATCGATTACGTGGAAGCCACTGCTTCTTCCTTCCAATATCCGCGCATACTGATGGACCACTCAGTTCTGAGAGCTGACAGGTTGATAAGTGATACGCTGCTGCAGCACATATGTGACTGTTTCATCGGAACGGATGATCAGTTATCGATGGGTTGCTTCCAGTGATACGCTGCTGCAGCACATATGTGGCTGTTTCATCGGAACGGATGATCAGTTATCGATGGGTTCCCTCCAGTGATACGCTGCTGCAGCACATATGTGACTGTTTCATCGGAACGGATGATCAGTTATCGATGGGTTCCCTCCAGTGATACGCTGCTGCAGCACATATGTGATCGTTTCGTCGGAACGGATGATCAGTTATCGATGGGTTCCCTCCAGTGATTCGCTGCTGCAGCACATATGTGATTGTTTCATCGGAACGGATGATCAGTTATCGATGGGTTCCCTCCATTTTCCTCAGACGAGACCAGACAACTGCTTGTCAGCAGGCCTTTCCTTGCTGTCGACATGCTCAGAGATATACATGCTATCATTATCGGAAAAAGAAACAGGGACACAGCCAAGACACATCACTCATTTACCCGGTTGCTCAAATGCGGCTCATTTTCCTCAAAAGCAAGGATGTCGTTTAGCAGTGGCTTAATTAATATCGTACGTAAGCGGAAAACGCACGGCATACCGCGAGCAAACAGGGGATAGAAAGACGATTCTAAACCCAACACAAGTTTATGCTGTACCCAACCTCGATTGCACAATATTTGTGAGTGAAAAAATCCCCGCAAAATTGGAGCACTTACCACGAAACGAGCTTGGCGAAACACTGCATCCTGGGCTGTTCAGACGCGGTTCGATGTCCGACCGTCTCAGGCACGCGCCCTCACGCTGCACTGCTTCTTGTACACGTTCACTGAACACCACTGCCAGCCGGTGCTTCTGAACGGATATCGTCTGTTCACCCAGCTCATCCGAATCACACTGAATCAGGACACCATGTCGTGGTAACACCAGTGCAGAAAAATAACTTCAGCTCTGGAATTCGCAGTTTGGGAGTCAGCGACCGGCCAATCAGAGATTCAGAGAGTTCTGAAGTCAGAAATCCGAGATTTTCCAAAGACCCCGTCATAAGATTTGCCGTTTTGAGCCATTATTTTCCCTGCTCATTAATTGTCTCGTTTTTTCGTAACTCAACCCGATACAAATGATTGGTAGTTAGTCTGATAGGTTTCGGTGACATGCAAACGGTTTGCCATTGTGTGAGAACTTGTAATAAACATTTTATAAAAAGACATTTTCTCCCTCGTGAGATATCTGAGCTTTTCATTGAATAAAATCCATTGAAAAACATCCTCTATCTCGACACGTCCGAGTGTCATGCAAATATCCCACAAGCTTTCCGTTACAGCATGCTTCTGAAAGGGCAGTAAGCCGACCCGTGAACTGTTTAGAGCATTGCTCATCATGAACAAGCGATTTAAATCCCCGCCCACACCATTTCACCGCTATAAGTTCTGTGCAAAGCCATATCACTTCTAAGGCGACGGAGTGCGTGCCCGCTCTTTGCATGCTGCAATCCGTGAACACTTGTGTTACCAGAATAAACTACATGTGCATATACAGATACTTGTCAGGCTGCATATAAGGGGCTGTTGTTCCAAGGTGCATCACATGTCAGGTAGCGGGCCGTGCACCGCGGCAAGCAATTTTTGCTCACAAAATATCCAACTCCTGGCGTCCTCGCCATTACCTCCGCCTTGAGACACACATAATGCTCAAGGGGCGTTAGCCCGCATCGTGGGACACAAATGACCGCAATCTCCCTCCGCATGCCACGATCCCCGGGATACACGGCAAACCAACTCGGCCTAAGCCATCGATCCCAGCAATGCCCTCCGGTTTGTGTCATCCACTGGTCGGTTCCGCGTTCATCCTTCGCTTCTCCGCGCGCCGTAGAAATCGCCGTCGGTCAGAGAAACAGCGCCTTAGGGGAATCGAACCCGCGCCCTCAGCCGCCGCCCAATGCCGGGCCATTCACCCCGACCGTGGAACCAGCGTCGTCTGACGACGTTCCAGCACCTCCTCCTCGGACGCCACGGGTTCTGGGAACAGGGCGCAGCGCCCGACCAGCGTTTGAAGAGCGCCGTCTAGACTCAGGGCACGAGCGCTGGACATTTCCGGACGGCGCTCGGTCGGCCGATCCAGGGCCGGTCCTGGATCAGACCCTGGGCCGGTCCGGGGCTGATCCGAGACAGATCCGGGGCAGATCCGTGGGAGATCGGCCAGCAAGCCGCTGCACCGGCTCCCGTTGACCCCCGACACGGATAGACCATCACCTGGACCGTCCTCGACAAAACCACTCGTCCGACGGCGGACGTTCTCAGGCCTCTGGCTAGACCATCAGCTGGACCCTCCTCGACAAAACCACTCGTTCGACGGCGGACGTTCTCAGGTCTCAGGCTTGCCGCTGCACCGGCTCCCGTTGTCCGCCGACACGGATAGACCATCAGCTGGATCCTCCTCAATAAAACCACTCGTCCGACGGCGGACGTTCTCAGGCCTCTGGCTTTGGTCTCGCTCTCTGCTCCAGAGCTGTTGGCGCTACATTCCCAGGCTCGTAGCGGCGAGCGACATCACAGCAAATGAGCAGCCATCACAGAAACGATGCTTTCACTATGGCAGTTACGCAATCAGTCAATGTTGACATGACCGGGGCACCGCGCCCTCGTGTAACACCCTTTCCCCTCCCCCCCCCCGACCCCGCCTTCCGCCACCAGTGGTGTAGGCTTCCAGATCTTTCCTGGGCCAACAGGCGAGTCTGGCGGTGCTGGTCGACTGCGCGAAAGGAAATATCACATCAGGAGCGAGAAATGCAGCGGGGCTACACCGAAAACTCCTGCCCTGGCACACAAGGTAAGCACGTCATTGACATTTCCAGCATCGATAACCTATCGCGTACTTTGTTAAGCAGTGTGTGCAATAGCCAACATGATAAGAGATCGCAGGGCAAGTGACAGGGCAGGCAAAAAACAGCCAATGGGTAGCAGACGGAGGCGTGGCACGTCAGAATTCCATCGGGACCGACTCGGGGCTTGAGATAAGCTGCTTATGAAGACAGCCCAGGAGACTGCATCGCAGCGGGTGGTGACAGATGACAGATGGGTGACAGATGGTGACAGATGGTGACAGATGGGGTGCCACTCACGGCCGGCTACCACCGCTGAATAGGTGCTGTGATGGATGGGTGCAGCCACCATGCACAAGAGATGGCGCCGCGATTTCGGGGGTGGCGGGCAGCAAAGCGAACCCGACTCAGCGCCTTGGAGTATATCAGACTGTTGGACAAGAAGCGACTTTCTGTCGATGAGTAAAACTGCATTTTACAATGCAATGTAAATAAATAGTTGCGAGAAATAACTAATGGAATCGTTAGCTGGCTTACTGCCAATCCAATGCCTTATTCATCGGACTTTGCATCATCAAAATTCGAGATAATGAAGAACATTGAATTATTCAACCCAGCCAGGCTATTTCAGCAAAGCAGTTCACCAGTTCAGTTCCTATGCAATATATTAAAGCTAATTTATCATTACATCAGCCGAGGCTTCAAGAGTCGCAAATAATTTCTCTCAGTATCCTTCCCTTTATTTACTTTGTATAAAATATCATATATTGCCATATAGAAATCTAGGCCACAATAAAACGTAAAATCGCACTCTGCCGTATCTACAACATGCCTACTAGCAACACAATTGAGTCAGGGTTTGGTCATGTCCTCATAAAACGACAGACTGGTGATGTCGATCATCGTCACACGGCCGCCAGAGACCAGTCAGCAGAGCACCGCACATCCGCCCACTGTGCGACGGGGACCAGTCAGCAGAGCACCGCACATCTGCTCACTGTACGACCAAGGGTAGCGTCTTGCAAACCGCCCATGTGACTTGTTGCTGCCGATGAGGCGACCGCTGACCCGGAGGCCAGCCTGGCACGGGGCAGCCGTGTCGAAATGTGGCGTGTGACACGTGAAAAGGCTTTTCGTACTCCTTGACAATTGGAGTGAAACAAACGTTCCTTACTGAAATGGAATCGCGGCGACGCGGTGGCTTGGCAGCGAGCTAGGCGTCGCGTGGACGAAGCAGATCCGATTACAGCCCAAAGATCCGAGATCCGGGATTTGAAGCACATCGGCTGGTGAGCGGCTGCACAGCCAAACATCTCTCTTCCACCATGGCTTTTGCGTGGTTCTTACACTGATTTTGTGACTATCGTTCGAATGAAAAAGAGGCAAACACTATGGTTAGTCATTTCACCTACTTTTCTCCTGAGGTCGTTTGTTCGATTCAACTTCCACCAAATGTTCGGCGTGCAAGGGGTCTCTAGACAATTGCACAATGTTTGCTTGGAAGCTTGGAAATGCGAAACAAGGCACCCAGCAAATCAGCAAAATTAAAATTGAGAACTTGTATGACTGGATGACAGCTGGTTATACACGAAAACTTATGCAGTTTGAACTTTCAGAAAGGTATACCACTTAATGTCATGCCCCAGAAAAGGACCACAGCTATGTCAATACGAATGCATCACCGAAAGCGTTGCCCAGGGAGCGTGGGTGGCGAAATCGTCGGTCAGTGTTTCCAAGAAGTTGGAGGTCATGAATACAGAGCCTCATCAGTGACCCAATCCATCTCAGCCACCACCACTTAGAGAGTCCACAATCACCCGAACAAAGGCCGCAGAATCGCGCTGAAAGCCACCGATCATCGCCGAATGAAAACAAATTATGATTAAAGCAACCGGCCATCTTCCGCATTTGGGCTCAATAATGCGAAGCGCTTAGGGCGATCCAAGCGCTTGCCCACCGAGAGTGACGGCCAATGAAGATGGAGGAGATCCTTTAGCCTGGCTGCACGCAAGCCTGGAACACGAACCAGGCAGACCCGGGCCGTAGCGGCAGCGGCTGAGCCAGATTTGCGGCTTTGGGCGACGCGACTGACATGATGGCGGAAATTACAGCTCACGTGCCTTTTCCTGCACACAAACTAAGACTATCGCCGTTGTCGGACACGTGCATCCCCGTCCCCTGGCACTTTGCACGCCTCCGGGTTGGTGGGCTCGTGACAGGAGCGTGCCGTGATCGGCTCCCCGTGTTCCCGACCGGCACTGCCACCCGGTCGAGGACGGACATTCCAGAAAACCCGTTCGTGGCTGGTTGCACGGCCTATCGCTCTCAGTTGCCGCCGCCGTCAATGGGCGGAGGAAGCCTGGTGTCGCACTTGACACACATAAAGGCAACGCCGTATTTCTCTCTCCATATCTCGCTGGGTGGCGGCCAACATTTTCCGTTATCGTCCGCTATCATCGCATCGGGGAACACGGGAGCAGCACGGCAGCACGTTTCGAGGCAGTCTCCTTTTCCAAAGCTCGTTTAGAACGCACCGAACCGAACTTGGCCTTAGTGGAAGCCTCAGTCAACAGACATAAGTCGTGCAGACCTACACTGAGCGCCCCCGGCGTTCGCTCCCGTGATTACACCTGGCGTCATTTCGCCGGCCTTTCGCGTCTGCCACTGGTGCGACGGCGGGCCGCGGCGCACAGGTCCGAGGTTCCCCGCTTCCAGGCCAAGGCCGGTCAATGCCACTGCACTACGCGCACAGGCTACAACGGCTTCATTTGCCGGACGTGCACGGCTGCGGTGGCCCCATTCGCCTGACGTGCAATCCTGCAGCGGCTTCCTTCGCTGGGCGCCGCACGCGTCACGTGGCACGCCCAGCAGGCGGGGCCTCCCCAGAGCGCCTGCCAACTTTGTCGCAGGACAGACGGTCGTTGCGCGCGGCGCCCCGCAGCCGGGGCCTCCTCAGAGCGCGTGCCGCCACCGTCGGAGGACGGGCCGTCAGTGCGTGCCAGCGGGAGATCCGCCAAACGGCCGACAGCTGACGGCAGTAATGGGTGCGGGTCGGGGGTCGACTCCGACACGACCCGGTGAAAGTGAGAGGTCGCACGCTGACACGACCGCCTCGCCGCCGTGCCGGCCGGCTATTTCTCTCCTCGACTTGCTCTCTCCGTCTCTCACTCTGCGCTCCTTCTGCACAGCCTCTGCCTTTGGGCGTTGGATGACCTTCGGCGTAAGTGACCTCTGATGACCTTCGATGTTAGTGCGCAACGTGTGCGTCGTTATTGGTTGCATAGCGTGCGTGTGCGATGACTAATAAAACGACAAACACGTCCTTAGATTCTGCTTAAGAGTTGCCCATTTTCTGCCTTTCCATTTATGCCTATCATCTCATACACATCTCTCTCCCTCATTATTTCCTTTCTTTCATTCTCCTTTCCTTTTCTCTTCTCTCTCTCTCTCTCTCTCCCTCTCTCTCCCTCTCTCCCCTCTCTCCTCTCCCTCTCCCCTCTCCCCTCCCCTCTCCATCCCTCTCCCCCTCTCCCTCTCCCTCTCCCCTCTCCCTCTCCCTCTCCCTCTCTCTCTCTCTCTCTCTCCTCTCTCTCTCTCTCCCTCTCTCTCTCTCTCTCTCTCTCTCTCTCTCTCTCTCTCTCTCTCTCTCTCCATATTCAACCTCCCCACTACATGCCTCTACCCGCCGTTCTCCGGCGTGGTCTCTCTGCGTCCACTCCTCTAATTTTCATGAAGTTCACACCCCACCATTTAGCAGCCCACTTGGTAAGTACTTCCTTATTCATAGCCCGCAGGGGGCCATTCATGCTGATGACAGCGTTCCTCTGAGTGAACCAGCCTGACATCTCCGCCGTGACCTCCTCTCCGCCTCTCCAGCAGCCCAAGAAAGGACCACACACAACACACACGCAGGCTCATCTTTCATTTCACTCCTCTCGCCGTGGGCGACGCCTGCCGCAAGTGAACGACACTCTTTCTACGCGCGACCTCCCACTGCACTAGCGCTGCCAGGAACGAGAGAGACCCAGGTACCGCCCCGTGGGCACTGGGGGAGGCGGAGGGGGCGCTCGAGGTCGCACCGCCTCGTCGCCGGACTGAAGTGTCCGGCGGCGGGCCCGGGCGGACGTGGGATGCGGTCGGCGATCACCCGCGGTGCAGGCCGCGCGCCTGAGCGGCGTCTGTTCCCACCCCTTCCTCCACCCCCCCTCCCCTCCCCCTCCCCGACGACGCTACCGAAGCGGTGCGGCAGACCTGGCGCGCCAGACAGCGGCGATTGACGACGCACGCCAATCTTTCGACCGAAGGCTGTTGTAATGGCGGCGATCCGTCTCAGTCAGCGCGACGGCTTTCTTCGGCGGGAGACGTGCCGCCGGTAGCGAGGTTCGCCGTCACCAAAGCGCGGGGAATGCTGCCGCTGGGGGGCCGAAGGCGATGAAAATACGAGATGGCCCCACCTCCCACCCATAGAGGCAACTTTCACAACAGGTAGAGTACCAAATCTCATGGTCAGTATTTTCACCTGCAGGCGTTCAGGTTTTTCGTCAAAGGTAAAAACGTCTGATAGCCAACAGCAATGACAGCCGTAACCAATGAAAGTGATACAATCAGTCACGCCTCAGTTTACGAAAAATGCTGTCCAATTAGCCACTGCAAGTAAAACTATCGATCTCATCATGTTCAATGGCGCTTGTGAAATATGATGAAATATGACGATAGGGCGACGTTAAGCTGCATGATAAATCGAAGCGATTTGCACTTAACCCGCGCTCAATGTACCAAACCTGATCTAAGCACACCAGGAGGGAGCATACTCCTGAGACTGGAGACCGAAGAGGGGAGGCTAGCGTCTGGTCTGGAGTCCAGACATCAGCGCGCATTTCACTTGATGTCTGGGCCGCCCCAGCTGGCGTGCCGTTTTTCCCGTACCAGCGCGAAGCCGGAGGTCGACATCAAACGTCCCGCGTGCCGGGCCGAAATCAGCGCGGCTGCCGGCGTCTCGACGTCAATTATTCGCCACTCCGCTCGGGCATGACAGACGCCTTTTCCTTCTCGCTCAAGGAATTCAGTCTGATCGGGGGTGTTCGGATGGACGGGGCGTGGACCGCGGCAACGCGCGCCCGAAAAGCGCGCCGGCGCCAAGCCCGTGCGAGCAAAACGGCCGCGGATCCCACCAGCCCAACTGCTCGACGGGACGACTGCATGATCACGGCACGTGACAAAGTCATCACGTGATCTCCAGGTCATGCACACCGGGCTCTAGCTCAGCTGATCAGTTACGGCGGGACGTAACAGCAGGACGTTACGGGCGGGACGCGCGGCCCTGGTAGGTTACGTCATGCGCACAGGGCTCTAACTCAGCTGAACAGTTACGGCGGGACGTTACAGCAGGACGTTACGGGCAGGACGTTACAGCAGGACGTTACGGGCAGGACGTTACGGGCAGGACGCGTGGCCCTGGTAGCATACATCACGCGCGCCGGGCGCTGGCTGAGCTGAGCAGTTACAGCAGGACGGACGGCTCTGGTGGGAAAGGTCGCTGACTGAGCTGAACAGTCGCAGCAGGTTAGACAGCCCTGGTGGGACAGGTCGGTGGCCGAGCTGAACAGTTACGGCAGGTTAGACAGCCTGGTGGGATAGGTCGGCTTCGTCTCTGCGCACGGGCTTGGGTCTCCTCAAAGCTAGTGTCATGCGAAATGCCATTGAGCAAATACCTGACCTGAGTACTCAACCTCAGCCCCGAGCCTCAGAGCCGCGCCTCAGCGCCTGACTTCAATACCTGACCCCAGTCCCCGACCCCGGCCCTAATCTGAGCGCCTAACCTCAGTACTTTACCCTGGCCCCTGAACTCGGCCTTAATCTCAGCGCCTGACCTCAGTACCTGATCCGACCCCTGACCTCAGCACCTGATCTCGGTCTTAATCTCAGCGCCTGACCTCAGCACCTGACCTCAGTACCTGACCCGACCCCTGAACTCGGCCCTAATCCCAGTACCTGACCTCAGCACCTGACCTCGGCACCGGACCTCAATGCCTGACCTCAGCACCTGACCTCAGCCCTAATCTCAGCACCTGAGCTCAGCCCTGACCTCAGCGCTACCCGCTTCTTCTCACCCACATATGGAGCTTAACAGGTCAGGCGGCCCAGACCGGGCGCACCAGCGCTACCAAACGTGCTCCTTTCAGCCGCCCGCCCGAGCTCAAAACGCTGACGAATGACCTCCGTCCGCCTGGACAAAGCGAGGTCGCCTCCACGAGATGAGGCCACCGGTACGTAACCGGGCCATTACCGTCAGCAGGCAGCAGGCGAGCGTACAGAGACCTGACTAGCCGCGACTTGGCCATGCCAAACCGACAGAAAACAGTGGCAAAACAATGGCTACATTGGATCCCCAGCGTGCAGCAATCGTAATCAGAACTCAGGCGGCGTCAGACACCACGGGGGCAGGCGTATCAGCGCAGGCGACGGGGCGGCAGGCTGCGAGAGCATGAGCGCAGCTCGCAGGCGTTTGGGCCCCGCGTAAGGCGGAAACACCGCACAAAAACATCCACAGCAGACGTCTGAAGCTGGTATCGGCAGACAGGCATTCCCGATTTCAAATGCGTCTGGTCTGTTGCAGGCCATAGTCAACGCCCGCCGAGAGGGCGCACCGAAGTCACGCGAGGCGCCAGAGGGCCCGCGTATCCAATACACCAGCCGCGTCCATCGAGCCCGAGACAGCGCACGGGAACACGGAGCAGGGCTCGAGCTGACGGCCCGAGCGCCGGCCCGGGTCCCGGAGCGCCTGGCAAGCGTGGCCGCAGCGAGGCGGCAGACGGCCGCTGGAGGACGACCGCGGCCGCCTGGTGACAGCCGCGTGGGAGGAGACGGCGTGGAAAGTGTGACGTCCCGTCACGTGTCGGACGCCGCCGAGGCGGGCTGCCGACCCGGGAGGAGGCGAGAGCACCGGTTGCCGCCCCCGCCTCGCTTGTCCGCTGATGAAATCTCGCCCGCCCCTTCATCGGATTAGGGCCTTGTCAATTTCAAGCTGCCTGGACTGCGCTAATTGCGTAAGTGAGTTAAGCGTGGCAGTTAAGTACGCCTTTGCAAGTGGCCCCTTCCCCCATCATGGCAGTGGGGGAATCTGAGAGGGGGGGGGGGGGGCAGACTCCGGACAGTTGGCCATTCAGCCGTGTCGAGCCGTGCCATGAGCTCCCTCCCCCCCCCCCCCCCAATGCCGAAGCGTGACATTGCGGCAAAATGCCGTTGGCCTCCACCGACCTAGCAAGGCAAGCGTGGTAAGCGTGGTAAATACAGCGTGGCGTGGTGTTTGTGATTCCTATCCTCCCACTTGGCTTTGCAGATCCTCTCGTGCTCTTTGCGACCCCCAATTCAAGGACACCATGGTTCACCGGCGAAAACAAAACCGGCTGCATCGGTGCTTTCGCTTTAAAAACTGACAGTGAGATAGTCACTGGACATCACTTCTAAACCTAGCCGGGGTCGGCAGCTCCACGTGACTAAGCCACACATTCTCACAGGAAATTCCTCGCATCGTAACTGCTGCCTGACGGCGACAACCGGTGAATCACACCATCTTTCAAAGCCGAACGAACCTCTTCAACCAAGCTTCCAATGCCTTCTCACCGCTTGGCACGTGGAACATTGGGGCTGGAAGCCAAAGTGCCCCACCCCCCCAAAAAAAAGAAACCAAACGGCAAAGCTCCGACGGCCGAGCGCTGACCGGTCCTTGACTCCCAGCGGATCGCACTGTTGCACCTGTTATACACCTGTCGCGCCCGTACGTGGGCGTGCCGAAGCTGCCTGAGCACCGCTGCGGCGCGCACACGCGGAAGCACCACTCGCCCGTCGCGCGGGGGTCCGCAGCGGAGTGCCGCGAGACGCGGCTATCTCGCAGCACTGCACGCGCCGCAAACGCAAGCGACGCGCGCGGACAGCACAGAGGCACGCGGCGACCACACTGCCGCCGCCGCCGCCGCCGCGGCCGCCAGCGCTGCCGCGATCTCCCGCTAAAATCACCAGGTGGTGATCGGCCCGCCGAGGGCCGCACACGAGGGTTTGGGGACCGACACGAAGGGGCGTCGTCGCAGGCCAGCGGGACGACGTTCGGGTAGGGCCAGGTCGCGCGCGGGGCGCCCGCCGGCCACTCGCCAACTTAAGTTCCGGCCAAGCCACTTCGGCCCGCGGTGAGTGTACCACTGCCGCGGGCGCCGCCCAAAGCGGTAAGACCGGTAAGGAGTCGAAGGAATCCGCCGCACGTAAAACCGCCGAAACACCGCGCGGCCAGTGATGCAGCATCCCTTCAGCTCCGCTACCGCAGCAGCACCGGCGCGTACTCCAAACACCCGCTCCTAACGTGCACGGTCAGTGAAGCCCGTGCATGCTGTCAGGCGGCCGGCTAGGCCCCTTTGAAGTGGCTTACGGGGCCGGGAAGAGACCAGCAGCCGCTACCGGCCTCGAGCTGCGCTAGGCGAGCGAAGCGGCAAGCGCCTCTGTAACCAGCGTCAGGTCTGCGCAGTGAGCTCGCGGCGGCTGCGGCGGGTATGTGGAGAATTCTGCCTGCGGTCAGGGCCTTGAGCACTGACGGGTTTATGGCCGCCAAAGCGAGCGAAACGAAGCTTATAGCTGTCCGGC
>NW_023597055.1:25261308-25309099 GCF_011947565.3 Pollicipes pollicipes
GAGAGAGAGGAGAGAGAGAGAGAGAGAGAGAGAGAGCGAGAGAGAGAGAGAGAGAGAGAGAGAGAGAGAGAGAGAGAGAGAGAGAGAGAGGAGAGAGAGAGAGAGGAGAGAGAGAGAGAGATGGAGAGAGAATGAGACGGATGAGAGAGAGAGAGAGAGGAGAGAGAGAGAGAGAGAGAGAGAGACGGAGAGTGAGGAGAGAGACGAAGCGGGAGAGCGGGAGAGGCGGGCAGAAAGCCAGACGGATAAGGAAAGGGAGAACGGGGGAAAGGGGGGAGGGTAGGAGGCGAACGGAGAAGCATGAAAGGCGGGTGGATAACTACAGGGTGTTTCACTTGAAATGTGAAGTGTAAATGTGCAACTCAAGGATGCCAAAAATAGGCCAAGCACGCACTATCTGACGAGCATTGTTGACAATCACTAAACATGAAGACTGCTGTTTTTCATGCGATGATTGCAGTCTGATAGCTAGAGATGCAGGCCTCCGTCCCTGCGCTCAGTGGCTGGACATGCCGTTCGCACGACACAGCAGGCGCTGGTTACTCCGACATTTGAAGACGTGCGCTTGTGTTCAGGAGGCTGAAGTGAAGAGATTCTGCTTGGCAGATGGACTCTGACAAAAATGTCAAAATGTTCCATGTTATAAGCTATAGTGAGATAAGTAAAGAAATAGCAATATGTGCATATACATACATATATGTATAACATATAGTATATAGTGTGGCATTATACAATATAGAACGATAGGAGTATCTAGAAGTAACAATACATGTAGTTTGCGTATATGGTAACCTTTTTGAAACTGACATTTACAATGGAATATGCAAATAAAGGATTGAAAATACCATCCACAGGGAAGAGGTGGATAACCCTGATCACCATGTTAAAACAGCTGCTCGGAGCACGTCTTGGTTGTTTAAGTGTGAGCACGGTGTTGTTTGAACTGCGAGTGCTTGTGCTGTTTGTGCAATGGTGTTTTTCTCCAGACTTCAGCTTTGATGTGCCAAAATTGCTCGGCCGCTCTGCGGCCCGACGATCGATACTACCAGGCTGCAAAGCGGCCAGGCAACTCCAGCCCATCAAAGCTAGACTTGCCGAAGAAAACAGCATCGCATGAAACTGAAAACACATGGAATGTTTTTGGCGCGTTTCAGGCTGGTTAGAATAAGTTAAATTAAATAAAGGCTTAAAAGTTGTCTGTCTAGACCGTAACAAACACGTCTAGCATCTTCAAAAGCAACTTGAGTTTAGAATTTTTTTAATCAATGACTTTTTCTAAGGGGGTGCCGAATGAGCGACGTTGTAAAGCATTCTGGAACAATTTTCATTTAGCAGTACAGTAGCCCGTTCAACCAGTCTCTCTTGGTATACCGCAGGTCGTTTAATCAACATAAGTACTTTAAAGTCATAATCTCTGAAAAACAAGGAACTTAAGGCACTTCTTTCATACATCAAGTTTCATACGTCCGTCAAGGCGAGGACGGTGACCTCTTGTTTGCAGCGTTCGCAAATTCCTGCAGTGATCCTGCTTTTGGTGGATGCATGCCTCAGCAGCATAAGTGTCTCCCTGAATGTCAGGAAGACGCTAATGCTGCTGAAGACATGCTGCTGTAGCTACGCTGCTGAAGCCATGCTGCTGTAACAACGCCGCTGAAGCCACGCTGCCGCTAGCAACGCTGCTGAAACCTTGCTGCTGTAGCTATGCTGCTGACGCCATACTGCTAAATCCATGCTGAAGTTCCTGAAGTCTCTGCCCTCCTCTCCCTCTCTCCCCTTCCCACAATCTCCTTTGTCTCTTTCCCTCTCTTTCTGTCGTCCGTTAATAGGCTGTAATTTCTCATTTCCAATATCACGCAGTGCATTCCACCACAGTTTCTGTCCCGGCCAAACCCCGAGCGGCCACGCGGCAGCCTCCTCCCCTGGTAACAACTGGACCGGCCGCCGTCCAGCTGTCCAGCATCATCTTGAGCCCAGCAACACAGAAACAGCGCCATCTGTCTCACGTAGGGCCAACTGCGGACGATGGTCATTTCAATTGAACGGGATTCCTTAGCCCAGCGAGAGCCAATCCACTCCGTTCTCAATTAATGGCTTCAATTTAAGCGCTCTGCTGCCACTGTTGCGTGAAATTGCTTCCGTATTGAGGCAGCTTCCTCGTTATGTAAAAACTGACTTGGCACCCGGTGGTCAAGGTGTGTTGCTGGGGACCGAGTTGTCAGGGCGCGTCGGGGTTGGTCTTGGGATGTGGTTAGACCCGCTGTGATTGGCTCTGGATGTGTTTAGAGCCGCTGCGATTCGCTTTCGATGTGTTTAGAACCACTGTGATTGGCTCTCGACGTGGTTAGAATCGCTTCGATTCGCTCTAGACGTGGTTGGGCGGAGCGCAGCTCAGAGAAGGCAGTGTAAGCTAACATCCCGCTGTGAAATGTCGCCAAGGGCAGCCACATTCGTCGCGCTCCGTCGGTCACCTGGACACCTCTTAAGCGACACTATCACTGGACCGGGTCTTATGAGCCGGCAGCCACATTACTCAGACTGGAAGAGCCAGGACCAGTTTGCAGCAGCCCATGCCTGTCATTGACGGCACACCGCACAAGACCGGTTCACATTCGTCCCCACGCCCTGCAGCGAGAAGCAGACGTGATTGGGCTCAAGGCACAAATAACATCAGCACGCGCTGATGACATGACACGTGTCTGAAGCCAGATTAAAATAATATCTATATTGACTCGTACACAAAAACGAAGATTAAACATTTCGTAACAAAACATAAAGTTCCCGTGGGCATACATCTGACACCAAAGCCAAGGGAAGGTCTGGCCACCCAAGGACTGCTCCACCTTACAGCTGGGTCACCCTGCTCCATCTCACAGCTGGGTCACCCAGGCATGCTCCACCTTACAGCTGGGTCATACGTCCCGGTCGGCAAGCACATAGACCCAATCTTTCTGATCGCATTTTCATTTGTACTCGTTGGCCGCGACTTGGTCGTGGCATCTGAATTATGGCACGAGCCTTGAGAAACTCATCGGAAAGTCTTAGAAGTTGGCGGCTTCTCGTCATTACTGACCAGAACTTTGCTGAAGTGTCCGCATGTATCATGCAACCACGACAGGACCGCGACCGGAGGAGAATCGATAAACAAATCGGTCCAGCCCCAGGCCGCCAACGTGCCACCTATGCTGCTAGGATCGACGCGGTCACCGCCTGCTATCATTGTCTGATTAGTTAGAGCGCAAACAAAGTTTGAAGATGTCGCAATTCCGCTGTGCCAAGTAAGGGTCGGAAGGGGGGGGGGGGCTGATTAGAAAAGTTGTAAGTTCCTACTGGTGGAGTACAACTGCTATTTAAGACAAATATTCCTGAACACCACTGCTTGTGTGTCTGTACCTGGAGCGGCATGAAATTCAAAACATTGGAAGGGAAGCCGAAGCCCAGGGTTTTTCATGCATTTTAGTTTTACAGTATTTGGTATCTCGCCACTGTCGCGATGATCTGGTCCACATGTTGCACAACCGATCACAATTTTGAAAGGCCACCGCACCATGAAGAAATAGGTTTATGAACGGGGGAGGGGGAAGGGGAGAGGTGAACACGTCCCTTTAGAAGTGGTGGGTGCATCCTGTTTCTGATGTCCGAATTTCTATAAAAGCATAGCATTAAGGAGGTGATGCAAGGGTAAACATTCAACGGCGACAAACGACAAAGTCCTGACTCTAAGTGTGGGTAATCTCCCAGCTCTCTAGACCTTTGTATACCTTGCCCAAATAGGTACGCAATTCCACCCACAGGCATCTGTCGCGGGCCACACCTCCGCTGTTTCCATAGCAACTGCGCCGTCATCATTCCGGCAAAACCCAAGCCACGATGGTTCACCCGGGTGACGCAAAAGAAACGGACGTGCTTTACCGGTTTAGATGTCTGCTTTATGAGTGATTCACGCGCTTGCGTTGGACCGCGGGTTGGTGTAAAACAGGAGCTCCGGGGCTCACCGCTGGAACTGTGGCAGCTCGCGTGCCAAGCAGGAAGAAAGTCACAACGGGCGTTCCACAGTACTCCGCTGTCGGCCTTAAGTCACTTGCCTTGCTGCTTATCTCACGGGGGGAGGTGGATATCTTCGGAGTTTTAGTCCAGTCGACAGAAAGTTTGGGAAGCTTATCATGGCAGAGTCTGTTGTATTCAAACTCTGTCGAAATCACATACGGGGAATGCAGATGTTCTCAACACGTTGCAATGCAATCATTCAACGTTTTCTGGAGACAGGTCCGCGTTCCGTCGGGCCAAACTTTTACTGTCGATGAAGCCGCCCTGATCCGGGTCAGCCAGCTGACGCTGCAGGCATACTGCCAATGGGAGGCGACTTGCTGAGACGTCAGACCACGTGACACGATACCCTTCAGACAGGTCACGTCGAAAGAGTACGCTGTGATTGCGGAGAACATACATACTAGCTGTCGAATTTCGACCGCACATTCTTGAATACGAGCAAAGCAAATTATCTTGCTTGGTTAATCCTTTGAACTAAATGGGATTGAGCTGCAACTTTCAAGATCATCAAATGTTACCCAGATAACAAAAGAGTGGCTGGATATTTGACGAGGTTGAACGCCAAAAGGGGTGTCCACTTTCAAATAAATATTTTACTCTGTTTTCGCTCGAGAAGTTGACGTTGTGAAAGCGCTGCATGGCTTGAAACGTCCACGCAAGACCGTTCCCGGATGGTGGCGCCCTCGTGCGTGGTGAGAGCTGCACACTGCCACCTAGCGGCAAGATCCAAACTTAAGCTGCTCTTATGAGCCATAGATGGGAAATCGGGTAAGTCACCTGGCTTGGTAGTCAACGACCTGGGCTCGGCGCTGCGAAGCCTCTGCGGAATGCGGTATCTATTGTTGTCGTTTCCTGTTGGGCGGGAACGAGATCGAGTGTGAAGCAACGCGTTCGCTGGGAACGCCTTCGTGCCTCCTAGACACGTGATCGCGGGTGGAAACCGTACAAACGTAGATGCCGTCTGTTCTTCAGAAGAACGCCCCGCGTCGCTGCAGCTAGCTTGAGCATATATCGGCGTGGAACTCCGCCACTTGCACCGTCGGTGCCAGAAACTGAACTACCAAAGGTTGCGATGCCACGCCTCTGACAAACCAAAGCTGCAGATATCACGAAAGGCGTGACAAGTAGCGGCATCCGCAGATTGCTGCGCTGTCATAGATATCGAATTGTTGGTTTGTACAGCACAGCAATTATGGAATGCTCACCTAGGTGCCAATCGTATTGCAGGTACCTCGACACACACACACACACACACACACACACACACACACACACACACACACACACACACACACACACACACACACACACACACACATATATATATATATATATATATATATATATATATATATATATATATATATATATATATATATTTAAGATGAAGCCGTCAAAACCGCTCGCTAATAACACAGATCATAACAAGAACTCTCACGGTCATACAGGACACATGGATGTCGTCACAGCACAACCAGATGCAGCAAAACTGACTCCCCCCCCATGCCTGTCGCAGAGTTGGCGTTTTTGCATTTTTTTCGCTTGAAATTGAAGTTCCCAGTACTGCTGTCGTTTAGACTTTGATTTGCACCGCAGTCCATGGTACAGGACTGCACCCACGCATTTGGGGGCCCGATTCCGGCATGCCTGTGGTTGCGCTACAGCTGGCAGAATGCCGGCGCATCAGGAAGCACCGCAGCGTGACCTCGCTGGGAGGCGCGCCCTGCGACAGCGTGCCACCAGCTTTACTGCACGGGCCCGGCGTGTCTGCACCGCGTCATGCGAACACAGTGCATGCGTCTGGGGTCGGCCTAATCACGCCGTTATGTATGCTCTGTGCACTCCTGGTTATGGGGAAGATAAGTAGACCTAAGAAGCCCTGCAAGCTGAAACCCATTTGAACAATCCCAGGAGCAAACTGTGAGCTGATTCACAGATGCAGTATCGATAAAAACAACTCAGTCACGGGAAGATGCACAACTGTTCCGTAACAAGGCAGCCACTTCATGACTGCACGCATATTTATATCACAGCACCCAGATAGGTTCCATGTTAAATATTACAAACATCGATGCTTCTATGATCAGTTGTGCCATAGCTTTGGATAGTCGGGCCACGCGTATATCACTAGTACCGTCATGGCCAGGGGCACATGAGGATGTCTGGGAACCTAACTCTTCTCATCATTCTTTTCCTCGCCAGACTATATGACCTACACCCTGTAATCGGTGGCGGACCCAGCGGAGGAATTGCTGAGATCATGTCCTTAGCTTGAAAGTGACACTTTGAAGTTTGCAAAAGCCAACCAACAGCTAAACGAGATTTTATGCTGGAGCCGTGCTACAGTGGTCAAAAAGTCGGAACATCCAGGGATCAAGTATTCCTCAAAACCAATCCCGCAGAAATATCGACTCCACCTCTTTCAGTCTTTGACGGCCATGCTTTTGCCGCCCTCCACCTAAGCTCCACCAGCAAAACCATGAACCTTGTTGTTGCATCTGTTTGTGTTCTCGTTCCGAGCACGCACGCACCTGCCAGTCATCTGTATCATCTTTACTGTTCATTACGGTAAACAACTAACACACGCCACTTAAAATGTAGCTCAAATCGGTACCCAGTATATTTTTCGCCGACCACTCTTGTGTAGCCAGCATGAGCAAGCTGCTAGCAAAAACCATGAGCGCTCAAATCCTTTAAAAGTTTAACGACGGTAGGGCGTATTCCAAGTTCCTTGTTCGCTTGGTGCGACTTCATCCAGGTGCATTCCAGCTTGTGAAACACAGTGATTATTCCCCAAGCCACCGCGTCCGCAGAAGTGTGGGGCCACACTGAACATTGGTACGTTTCATCAACGATGGGGGTCACCCACTGCCCGCCCGGTTCCCGCCCGCGCCTTTTCCTCCAACGTTCCCACGGCCACTGGAAGAGTCCTCCGTTGCCAGACAGATCCCTGAGGATGTCCCTCTTGCCAGACAGATCCCTGAGAGATGTCCCTCTTGCCAGACAGATCCCTGAGAGATGTCCCTCTTGCCAGACAGATCCCTGAGGGATGTCCCTCTTGCCAGACAGATCCCTGAGTGATGCCCCTCTTGCTAGACAGATCCCAGAGGGATGTCCCTCTTGCCAGACAGATTCCTTGAGGGATGTCCGGCGGCTGGGAAGGTCGACGAGCGCAATAACGACAAGGCTCGGTTTCAGCCTGCAGATACCGCAGCATTAAAGAGCACCACTGACATTTGTTGGTGCCCTGAATCACAATGCAATCACAGGAAAACAAAAGGCCACTGTCGGGACCAAAGACGACTCACTCACCTGCTGTCTGGTCTGAGTCAGGAGTCAGGACGCTCTCGCCTGCTGTCTTGTCGAGTCAGGAGTCAGGACTCACTCGCCCGCTGTCTGGTCTGGGTCAGGGATCAGGACTCACCTCACCCGCAGGATCTCGGCCACGTCGTCGATGGCGTCGATGTAGCCGCCGAAAGAGGACAGGCAGAACGGTGAGCGCAGCGGCTTGATGTCCTCGAAGATGACCTCCTCGCTCTCCTCCGATCTGGAGGCGGGGCGCGGTGTAGAGGAGCGTGAGGGATGTGGGGGGCGGGGGGCGGGGGGGGGGGCTGAGCCCCGCCGTGCTGTTGCTGCCCTTTTAGCGACCATCCCGCCTGTGATGTAATAATCCTCTCCCTGGCTATGTCGCACATACTAACCCGTGCATCGATAAACACGACACGTGTTTAAACATCGCTGGTAGGGCGTGGAGCCTCACCGGCAGCCGCCCAGCGCGGCCGCAATGGTCGAGAGGTGTTTTACTGGCACGGCTAAGGGTAATAAATTGGCATTCCATCTCCCTGGCCATGGCGCCGCGAACTGGTCACAGCAGCGCCTGCTAGTGTGGTGTCTTCTGCTGTCTGCAGCCAGCACGGTTGTCGCGCATAGCAAATACAGCGCAACGAACGGGTTGGTACCAGGCACCGATGTGCGCGCATTTTTGGGGGGCTCTGTTTTCGGAGTCGGCTTTGAGTGTTTGCCTGCTAATGGTCTTTCGCTTGCTACGGTGCTGTACAGGTTCAAGTAGACATAAGATCGTGTTTTTAGACGGTCTCGAGCATAAGACCCGAGCCACTGGGTCCGACTTCCGACCTGCATGTTCCCCCCCCCCCCCAAAAAAAAACTATGAGCAACATCCGACTAACCAGCTCCTAACCAGGCACTGCATTCAAGGGCGGCTCCAGAAAGCGATCCGATGGGACATTGCGACCTTGTTTTGCGGTGGTGGCCTTCTTACGTATGTTAAGTTCATTTTCACGCTGATCTGAGTAATGTAGGAACTAAATTGTGAAGTGAGCTCGAAGTAAATAATGAAAGCATGATGGGAAACAAAACGGAAGATTGGGCTTCCAATAGTTATTTGATCCCACACAAAATGCCTTGACTTCAGACTCATACAAAATACATAGGATACTAAATCAGCCAAATTATATTACTATATTTCCAATGAAAATACAAAATATCCTATGGTGTGTATCCCTGCTCTGCATTTTCCATTCCCTGCGTTTCATGCATTCCTCAGGATGTATGCATTTCCCGCACGTCTGGCTTCCATAAGACGTACGCGACGAATATCGTGGTTTAGCAAGTCAGCTGCGCACAGTGCGCTGCCACCTGAGTGGGGAAGTGCAGACGTCCCGGGAGACAACGTGCTGCATCATCGCACCTGAGTGGGGAAGTGCAGACGTCCCGGGAGACAGCGTGCTCCATCATCGCACCTGAGTGGGGAAGTGCAGACGTCCCGGGAGACAACGTGCTGCATCATCGTCGCGCCACCCTCATGAAGGACATCAACAACACGATCGGACTACACCTTCATGCTCACTGCGATTTTGATGTCCTTCCTGAAGTTCCAGTTGCTGGGAAAATTTTGTGTAAGTGCCCTGACCGTGCCGAACGTAAATTTACAGAAACCATGCTTATGCGGTTTTGTATTCGGGGTCATGTTTGTTTATGTTTATTCGAGAAATTAGGTTTGTTCTAAAAACCCGCCATGAGAAAAACGTAGCAAGCTGGTCTCTTGAAGAAACAACCGGTCCGGCAAAGACATAGTATGGACATGAAAGCTTTTCTGTGATATAAAGTAGCGTGCAATTAAGTATTTCTTGCAGCGTTTACGATAAATGTAGATTCTGCCCGCATTAAGAAAAATTTTTCAGTAAATTAGTAGACTGGTAGGAACTTTGATAGTTTGTTGTATTTTCATGATTTATTTAACGTTTGTCGGATCCAGTGATATATTATCAACCACCCGAGGAAGGACTACCTTCCGAAATATAGTGACATTACTTTGGCCTTCCGTATTTTTGCGCTTTTTTGTTGGCTGGATGGTGGAAAATAACAATCAGTTCACCATGACTTGGCTAATAATTCTGCATGACTAAGGATTTGATTACATCCTTTGCTTCAAAAAGCAGAGCTTTCAGGCACCAACTATATGCATATGCAGAGCCACTTCGCACGCAAAATCACCGTTTCGAATTATTACTTCCCATCCTCCTGATCCGAAAACATTAAAGCTGATGTTGAAGTCAAGTCAAGACTTCAGGGCGCCTACAGAGGAGACACAAGTCAGGTGTCATGCAACACAATCTTCAGTCCGGCTCGCTCTGGCTCAGGGCAACAGCCCCGTAGCTTTTAAAAATTCCCATTAGAATTATGCGTAAAACGACTTAACGAATGCGATCTTAGCTTCTTAGCGCGGGGGGGGGGAGCGAGGCGGCCGGGTACCTAGAGACGTGCTTGAAATCACGCCATTTTGTATCTGGTGGAACAATCCTGAAAAGCAAGTTTTCCGAATAGGTGCCAAATCATGAACATGCTGCAACCACCTCACGGGCAAATGAACGTGAAACACCGGCGTGCACATGTTAACCAGATAAGCTTTCAAACAGCTCGTTTGTATTGAACGGGAGCTATGGAGATGTCCGCAATCTCTTCTCCAGCCTTGGTGACCGAATGATATCAAAAGTTTCATTGGAGACCATGTAGCCCCGTAATGGAGATGCCGTGATTTCTTGCTTGCACATTTCTTAATGCGTGCCCAAATATGTTATTTTATCATGATCTGACCAAGTCTGACGAAGGGATAGCGATTACCTCGAAAGCATCAATTCCATGCAAACAATCTGGCTAAAATACCATCTTTTTCACATTTACTATGCTCCAGCTGAATCATGTTTTCAGACATCAAAACAAGCGTACTTACATTGCCGGGAAACCTGGAGGCATCCTGGAGCCGTTGAACAACCCGAACGGAAAATCCATCCTTCCCAGAACTGCGATATCTGTTCGGGCAATCACCAACTGAAGCCTTTCGCCGTGGTGCTCAAACTTCTCGCTGTCATCCGCAGACACGCCGCGAAGGCATCCGGTTCGTGACCCACTGCCCCGGGCTAGTGGCCCGCGGCACTCACGGCCTTCCTTTATGTCGCCTCCCCCGCCACACCTCGGCACTAATGGCCGCACGGGCCCACCGCGAGCGCGTCGTTAGCGACCACGTGACCAGCACTGCCGCGGGTCTTCGGTTTCTCGTTACGACGCGTAGGTGGCTGCGTAATTCTTTCGGTGTGGACTTCTGCGTCTCTGTTGCCACGGCAACTGAAATGGATGGAGAACATGAGCAGTCTGTAAACGATAATGTGGCAACGGCGGCAGATAAGAACATCAGACACCTCTGGGCTGACAATGCTTGCGGCTATCAAAACACGCAATGTATGCGCACGGTGGCCCACTGAGTGCTTGGTGGGGCACTGCGAGGACATCCACCTCCTTTTTGTGGGAGCACGACTGTTGTTTTGAAAGCGGAAGTGTATAAGTGGCCTCAAAACAGGTAGGTCAGTTGGAGAAGGCGGAGACAACCGAAACGAAGGCAAACGTGCGCCGTCCACCAAACAGAGAAGAGAATATCATGGGCAAAGGGCTCGGACACGGAAAAAGTTGAGCGTGGAATGGAGCATTTATGTTTTTATTACACTTTTGCATGCAACACAATAGATGACATGTTCAGCTCCGCTAAAATTAAAAACTTGTCCACCCGTCTTCATTTCAGCGGAGACCACGCCCGCCACTGCCCTCCCCCTCCCCCCATCATCAAAACGGAGGGGGCATCTGGGTTGTGCGTGAGAGACGGTTTAGGGGCTATAGTGGCTTTACGCCAGTTACTGTCAGTCATATGCCTTACGGTGTGAGCGGTTTCCCGACAAATTTACAAAGTAATACGTGCGTACGGTGGTTACCGTGCTCGACGGCGTGTGCCATCTAGAGAAGGATGCGTTCGGCCTAGCTTCAGCGCCCGTACGGAGGTTACCGCGCTCGACGGAGTGTGCCATCTAGAGAAGGATGCGTTTGGCCTGGCTTCAGCACACGTACGGAGGTTACCGCGCTCGACGGCGTGTGCCATCTAGAGAAGGATGCGTTCGGCCTAGCATCGGCACACGAAAATGCAGAATGCACAATATGGGTGAGAAGAAAGCAACTGATTCAAATCATAAGTTGCACGCTATCATGGTATAGTATTTTGGCTTGCGTGTGTTATAACTGCCTTTCAGCCGTATCACACAGGTGTATCACACACTCGTGATTCGTGTCTGGAGATTCAACTAAATGCATGCTTTCAGAATGAGCACGCCCAGACTCCTAAATTGTCTCAGTGAAATCTGATCAGATCATATTCGGCGATACCTAATGAGCTGGCCCAAATAGTTTTGTGTTAATGGAGCCTTCCGTCGTACATCACCATAATATACCAATAAAGTACGCCAGCTAAGTGCCAGTGACCGGGCGCAGCCAAGCGTCCCGAGTTGTCCCGAATTCCCAGCCTTACAACGCTTTTTGCGCGTCGGCTTCCATTAAGCGGCTTAAGGGCGTTTCAGTCCCGGGCATGGCCGCCTTCGCGTTCTTCGCTTGACGACCGGGTGGCGTTTCTCCTCCCAGATGTGGTGGGTGTTCTGCACGTGCTCTGGCGGCGGGTGGGACAGCCCCCGCCGCCTCAGACAGTGCCACCACCTGTCACGCTGTGGCTTGTCACGCGCTCCGAGCTAAGCCTCAGCACTTTCGTGCCGCTCTGTGGAAGCGGCTCGGCCCGATCCCCCGTCCCGCCACCCCCTCTCCCCTCCTGGCACCACCCGCCGAGACGGAGTAAGCCGACAGCAGACGGCCATGTCACGGCCTGTGTCGGGGAGGGCAGGCCCAGATGAGACGGGTCAAGACATGAGACATGGGCCTGACTGCGTTCTGTTTGTGATGTAGCGGGATGGTGTCGGGGAGGGGAGGCCCAGATGAGGCGGGTCAAGACATGAGACATGGGCCTGACTGCGTTCTGTTTGTGATATAGCGGGATGGTGTCGGGGAGGGGAGGCCCAGATGAGACGGGTCAAGACATGAGACATGGGCCTGACTGCGTTCTGTTTGTGATGTAGCGGGATGGTGTCAAAACGGTGCGCATCGTGGTTTTTGAACGCCCAAAAGCAAACTCGGCGGGGTGAAGATGCTGAGCATGCACATGTCACTGTTTCCTGTCGCAAAACTAACGTCCAACCTTCAGTCCGAACTGCGCTTTAATACACGACCTAAACACATACTAGTGGTTCCGGGGCGTGGATGGGACATGGGGCTCAGATCTGTGGCCTCTTCAAAAGGCTTGTTTATGCCAGAGCTATCATTTTTTTGCTGGTACATGAGTTGTGTTTGGAAGTATGCCCTTACATCATGTTTCGCGGGATTGATCTCCAAAATTTGCACAAGATTCATTTTCAATACTTGCAGAAGCCTTACCTTCCACTCACAAGCTTAGGCTACCAGACAGAGAAAAACCAAAGTATCGAAAAAACATCATTCGGCTAAATGGTTCCAAGCATACGGTATATGAGCGATAAGATCAAATCCTTGTTGCGATGCGTCGAATAAGTGCCTTGACGCAGCATTATCACTACTGAGACGGCTCGATCGTTTGATGGCGGAGTTCCGTTTCAAAACCCTTTTGGCCGCTCCGTACACCACAATCCAATCCAGAATGAATACAAAGAAATTAAGTGCCCGAAGTATCTAGAAGTATCTTGGGCTTAACGCGTAGACCAATGCATGTTGTGCGGTCTCTCCAAAAATCCGATCGAAGTGCAAGTAGTTAACTGTTAGTTACGCCTTCCCCTGTGTCTAAGCGCCTCTCTGTGTTGATATCTGTCTGAATGAGCATTGTCATGGACTTCATCGCTAGTCCCCACTTCATCGTTGGGGTCTTTAAGCGTGAAGTTGGCAGCAGTTATGAACCTTATGCAGTTTCTGTCGTGGACAACGCGCAGTGCAGTGAGCCAGCATGTAATAACCTGCACCCAATTACCCTTCACAGCCTTAATTAATGAAATAGCGCAATGCTACCAGCACTACTGCGGCTGCGGCAATCAGCCCTGCTAACCACATCCCGTCTTTACCAGCCTGGCTTGTTTGTACGCCTGACATACGAGGCGAGCGGTTACCATGACGCCCAAGCGGCCGGCGCCGCTACGCAACTCCGCCGCAGCCTGGCTTGTTTGTACGCCTGACATACGGGGCGAGCGGTTACCATGACGCCCAAGCGGCCGGCGCCGCTACGCAACTCCGCCGCAGCCTGGCTTGTTTGTACGCCTGACATACGGGGCGAGCGGTTACCATGACGCCCAAGCGGCCGGCGCCGCTACGCAACTCCGCCGCAGCCTGACTTGTTTGTACGCCTGACATACGGGGCGAGCGGTTACCATGACGCCCAAGCGGCCGGCGCCGCTACGCAACTCCGCCGCAGCCTGGCTTGTTTGTACGCCTGACATACGGGGCGAGCGGTTACCATGACGCCCAAGCGGCCGGCGCCGCTACGCAACTCCGCCGCAGCCTGACTTGTTTGTACGCCTGACATACGGGGCGGGCGGTTACCATGACGCCCAAGCGGCCGGCGCCGCTACGCAACTCCGCCGCAGCCTGGCTTGTTTGTACGCCTGACATACGGGACGAGCGGTTACCATGACGCCCAAGCGGCCGGCGCCGCTACGCAACTCCGCCGCAGCCTGGCTTGTTTGTACGCCTGACATACGGGGCGAGCGGTTACCATGACACCCAAGCGGCCGGCGCCGCTACGCAACTCCGCCGCAGCCTGGCTTGTTTGTACGCCTGACATACGGGGCGAGCGGTTACCATGACGCCCAAGCGGCCGGCGCCGCTACGCAACTCCGCCGCAGCCTGGCTTGTTTGTACGCCTGACATACGGGGCGAGCGGTTACCATGACGCCCAAGCGGCCGGCGCCGCTACGCAACTCCGCCGCAGCCTCGCGACCGCTCCCACCCGTAAAGCAGCAAACGGCCCAGCCGCCGAATGAACTCATCAACTTTCCCGTATCAAACTCCGCTCGGGCCGTCCGCTGGCGACAGCGATCACCGCTTTCGTCGCCAACAGCTTCCTTCATCACGGCTCGCTCGCACGCCTCCGACGGTCCGACAGCCTCAGCGCCGTCGTCGGAAGCTCTTCCGCGTGTGGTTCGCCGCCGCTTCCGGACGGGAGGCCGCAGCGCGGCTATTATGCTAATTACCCGGGGATTTAGCACCGCCCGGTGCTGCGGCTCGGCATTTACGGACTGTCCGGCTGTCGGCGGATGCGATCCCACACCGGACTGCGACCCCTGACCTGGCGGCGGGTCGGCCCCGCCCCTCGGCCGATCCGTGACCCCTGATTGGCTGGCGCGAGCCGCGGTGGTGTCAGCGGGCCACCCGGCCGTCCCGCGTCCCCGCGGTGGGTATTTACGCGCTGAACTGGAGTCGCTGTACGCCCAGGGTGGGCGCTGTAACGGATGGCGGTGGTGGTTTAGCGGTCTGCACGCCCTCACTGGCCCAGCTGCGGCGCTGATCGTCGATGCGTGAACAGCTGGGGTCGCGGTGCTGCGGTCTGCCCTAGTGGTTAACGTCTCGCCTCGCGGCGTGAGAAGGGTTCACAGACGCCGCAAGTCATTGCAAAAATCGTATACTGTGTAGTCATGCCGTGCTGTAGATGCCAAACCACTCGTCCCCCCCCCCCACCCCTTCATTTTCGGTCATAAGATTCAACTGAACCATTACGTATTAATACAATTCTGTATCGCTCTTTTCAGGCCATCTGTAAATTCCTTTGGAAGGGACGTCAAGGTGAACCGAGAATGAGGGACACTTTCCATCCATGTATGATGCTGAAGAGATGTGGGACCCGTATGGGGACTATTGCCCCTAGTCACTCCATAATCCCGCTGTTGACTCATCCCACCTTTCGTGACCGGCCTGACTTCTATCGGCGTCAGTCCACCCGGTCTGGCCTCTGCCGGCGTCAGTACAGCCAGTCTGACCTCTACCGGTGTCAGTCCAACAGGTCTAACCTCTGCCAGCGTCATTTAAGCAGATCTGACCTCTGCCGGCATCGGCCCAGCCAGCCTGACCTCTGTCGGCGTCAGTTCAGCCGGTCTGGTCTCTGCCGGCGTCAGTCCAGCAGGTCTGACCTCTGCCGGCGTCAGACCAGCATGTCTGACCTCTGCCGGCGTCACTCCAGCTCCGGCAGTGCCGTCCTGTGGAACCCAGGTGGTAGACTGGAGCATGGTGAGCCGGTATCCAACAAGACCACATGCTTAATGTTTCCGTGTTGCAGGCTCTAAGTCAATCAGTGTCAACAAATCTTCATATGTCTCTCAAATTATGTCTGTTCACGTTCTTTCCATTGCTATCGGCAGCATTAGTCGGCCATTGCTAGCTTTCCACAGCGATGGGCCGCGGATGCGGCGGGAGCCAGCCCTAATCTGTTCCCGTCATGGCCTGTCTGAAGCTGTGTTGGGAGCGAACGTTTTTAAATACTTCTGCACCGCAGTTGTTGAATGCAGCTACAGCCGCCCCCCTCTCAGTGGGCTAAACTGCCGCTGTTAATATATAATTACACACATCAAGCGATTCGACTGTTGGGAGTTTGGGTATGATCCTCTTTGGCCTGTCTATCATATAGTATCGCAAATTTAATGTTACGGGTAGCTATAGGGGGGGGGGGGGGGGGCTGTCAACAATTATAGCTGTAGTCGCATATGAAACAGCACGCCACGCGAGTGTGTCAGAGATAGATTGCTTCTGGAGCCTGATGTACAGATTAAACTGCGTAGCGTTACGTTGTCTCACCCCACTGCCCTGTCTTCTCATCAACCATGCAGTTGCAGCATCACGCGACAAGACATCCCGCGTTGATGTCGGCGATGTTGACGGTGAAGATGGTTGCCATTCATAACCATATAGAATGACGCGTGTGGCGCTGGCACCGGTCTGGGTGTCGTCCGTCCGCTCCCTCGTCGTGGCTCAGCCTCTCGGTGAAGCAGGATTTGGCACGATCTGTCTGCTATGCTCCTCGTGCTGCTTCAAAGCCCAGGCGCCTTGATACGGCTACACACCACCTCCAGCGATTCCTTCTGCACGTTCGTCTTTCACTGGGGCGTGTTGCGTCCGCCCCGTCCTGCGGAGCAATCTCCTGCCGGCTGACCCTCTGTTCGACACCATGCCGTCAATCTTCAGCCCGAGAGTCGCGCTCACCATCGCCCAGCTGATCTGCTGCCCGACACCATGCCGTCGACCTTCACCCCGAGAATCGGGCTCTCCATCGCCCAGCTGACCTGCTGTTCGACACCATGCCGCCAATCTTAAGCTCAAGAGTCGGGCTCTTCATCGCCCAGCTGACCTGCTGCTCGACACCATGCCGTCGATCTTAAGCTCAAGGGTCGGGCTCTCCATCGCCCAGCTGACCTGCTGCCCGACACCATGCCGTCAATCTTAAACTCAAGAGTTGGGCTTACCATCGCCCAGCTGACCTGCTGCCCGACACCATGCCGTCGATCTTAAGCTCAAGGGTCGGGCTCTCCATCGCCCAGCTGACCTGCTGCTCGGCGCTATGCCGTCGATCTTCAGCCCGAGAGTCGGATTCTCCATCACCAGGTTTTCTCGGTGATCAATCGGCCTTTAAATGAGTCTCTGTTACTCCCTGTTTTACTTTCAGAGACGTAGCCAAGGGGAGGTCCATGATGACTCTGTCTCCCCGCCCCCCATTCTTGCGCTAAGAGGTTGGCACTAGATCCTGGGCAGTTTTAAATGAATTTCTTCGAAACTTACAGGATTGGGAAGATAATTCAGCCCATTTGGCCCCCTTGAGTACAAATTGGCCTACGTATCTGCCTACATTTGACAGAGTCCTGATAAAAACATGCACATGAAGATGCTCACTCGGCACTCCACGTGGACTCGAGGACAAATGTGTCGTCGAAGCAAGCTGTGGCTCACACAATCATAGCAAACACAGACACCGTGGTCGTTTTTGAGCCGCCAGAGCCTAGAAATTCTTTACTCAGGTGTTCAGGTCAGCCACTTCCCATAAATCGTATACCCAATCAGCCATACCATTTAAGGTAATGTAATAACATGCCAGAATAACCGAATTAATTCCCTGGAACGTTATCACAGAAAAGCTCCTTTGAACGTTCCAGCAGTTTGAAGTCGACGGTGGCGGACGTTTCGTGTGACCAGATATTCTGGTCATATATTAACGGATTGTCCATATCGAACCCGTGTCTAAACCAAAAGCGCGTCATCCTACCTTGGCAGCTATTATGCTGCCTTTGATGATACGTGCACACGTCTATGTTGCATGCAGTTTGACAGCTCTATAATATTGTTTTCGGTATTTCACAGGATCTTCGACATTTTTTCATAATCCAACGAAAACGATGCATTGCGCCCCAAGTTCTTTTTGAAATCATTTCAGCATGGTTTTGATTCATATGCATTTGCTTTTGCGCCATGACATTCATGTATGCGTCATCAATGGACAAGATCACTGCCGTTTCGCCTCCGTCTTGCGTTTGATTGGGCAGTTATTGCCGCTGTGAGCTGTCCGTCTTTATTATAATTTGTATGTCAAGAAACCGTTTTAAACGCGGAAACACTTAAATCACCGTCTATTCATCATGAGATGCTCAGATTAAATCGAAACGTCGTGAATTTATCAAGCCGAACGAGGATGCTGTAAACCATGAGAACGCAAGCAACCGAATAGTTGCCCGACGTAAGTGAGTATATCAGAACTATGAAATGCCCATATGCAGATTCAAAAATGTTTGCAGACTTCGTGGACGCAGCCCCAGCAAGTTAGGCTACACAGGCGTCGATCTGAGACGCCTTCTTGACTAGGAATTGAAACGGCCCGTCTTCCGCCCGCGTTGGACGTGATATTGAGTGATGTGTTCGTTACTTTTGTGACAGCTTCGTTAAACTGAATGTCAGGCTACCGCCCACGACATGCTTCTACCAAGAGGTTTGTAAGACGACTCGACTCCCGATTTCTTGTTGCGTTGAAATTGTTGCCGATAGCCAAGTTTGTGAACTGTATGGCTCTCGTAGATTCGGCGAGCTAAAGGAACCCGACTAATTAGATGTTGACCGTTAACTTTTGAGACCAACTAAACGCCGTACAGGTTCGGCTCCGTGACGGATCATACACTTTCCTGTCACTTCAACTGTGGGTACTAACCCAATCAGTTTGCTTAATTGCACCCAACGCCACCAGCCCATACAGCTGCCTGCTAATCTTACGCGATCAATTCTTCTCTGAGTCGGTAACCAGCACCCTGCGGGCGGCGCGGCGCTCGATAATAGATGCGTGGCGCACGTAATGAAGCTCGCAGCGGCCGACCCTGTTTACCATATTATCGTCCCAACATCGGGACCACACCCTGAGAAGCAGCCCGAGCTGGCACACTGCGGCATCTCCGTCGAGGAAGACCCCGGCGCGATAGCAGTGACGGCAGGATAACCGGGGACAGAATCGTATTGGAGACTGACCTTTGCCCACGGCTCTCTCGGCGATAACGGCACACTGCTGCAGCTGTGTGACTCGGCAACTGGGACAACGATGCCCGAATGTCTGTGTGTGTGAGCGTCAACTGAAAACGCTTCGCTTGGGCTGATGTGGTATGCATGGGAAGCAGTGGGCAGGTGAGAAGCTTTTATTTTTAGATAAAGTACTGCCGAATATATATATATATATATATATATATATATATATATATGTATATATATATATATATATACACACACATATATATATATATATATATATATATATATATACATATAAATATTAATGCACACATACATATACAAAATGCAACAGTTTGCACAGAATTCATAATGCCAACTGGTGCTGCCAAGTCTCTATGATTGGCGAATTATCAGATCTGTTCATTGTGGGGGAAAATGTTGTCGGTGACGGCATGCACATCATAATGACAGCACCTGATTGGTGTTCAGATTTTGCTGGATAACTGCAAGCAATTTGGGGACGAGTGAAGGGCTCACACAATCACCTGGAGGATGTCATGTATGTCATTGAACGCAATAACGCGCCTGACCTTACCCGAGACGGCACCGCCATATCCCCCAGTGCCCGTCCACAAGGCGCAACCATGCAACTCTAGACGCTGCGCGGCGGCACCGGCCAATCACAGCCATCCTGACATGCTGGTAAAGCTGAACTATTAACGTGCTGGGTAGACATGGCGAATACAGTGTCCACCGTGCTGTTTTACCGCCCGTCCAACAGCTCAGGCGCTCCAGCAGTTAGGGGAGGGAACACCATATGTACTGTATGTCAAGAGCGAGATAGGAGTGCGGTGAAAGGACGTAGGGTGTACATGGTGCCTCTGAATTTGACTGGGAGAGACAGGAACTAAGACAGAGACATGGAAAGAGACAGAGACAGAGACAGAGACAGACAGACAGAGGCATACAAGCACAGATATAGCGCTCGCCCGCGCGCGAAGTGCTAACTTTAATTGCCTTTGATCCCACTGATATTGCACTGGCCATGACCCACGCATGAAAAAAACCAGACGCGCTATCATTGTTAGAAGAACATGAAGAAACGTCCAAGAATTATAGCATTCCGATGGAGACAGCGCCCGGCTCCTAACCTGCGCGGCCAGGAAGAGAGGTCAACGGTTTGTGATTAGGCGGTCTCATGTCTCTGTTCCGTCGTCTATGTGGCTGATCAGATAAGGTCTTTAACTTTTTGCCTAAAAGTGCCCATGCTTTTAATACAAATGTCATGTGGATGCGGCAGACTGAGGGTCGGAATGAATCCGTGCCCTGATTACCGTCGCCTTCGTTTTTTCTGGTTCGTACCGTAGATGCCTCCGCCAGTATATACAAAAAACCGGCGCCCTTGAGATCCTAACAAAGATTTGCCTCGTGTTATACCGAGTTCCAGGGTCAGCGGGTAAATCTATGGCATCTGAATACCTTTACCTTAATGTCTGATCTCAGCCGAGGACGCAGCGTTTAGGTTACAGAAGACGCAATAAGGCACTGGTTCTGGGTGTACGGACTCACAGGCAGGCAACATGGCAGCACCTGGAGGCCCCGAAGGCTCTCAAAGTCAAAGCGTTAGACGGAATCCGAGCCATTGCTGGTGTAACCCAGCCGAGGCAGGCAGTGCGCCACATCTCCACCGTTCTACTCCGGAAGCAGCAAAACTTCCCCGACAGCTGTCCAGCTTGGCCAACCACACCCTCGACATGGACGTGAACGACTTGCCAAGAGACGGAAACTATCTCGACTTGCGTCGCTCTGAGTGCACCGGCCTCACGCCAATGAAAGCTGTCGTCATGCGTCACGTGACCTGACCTCTAGCCTCACGAGCAGCCACGGCCTCTGGCAGCGACGTCCCGCGGCGGCAGGCAGCCTGGTCACGTGCCACCCACTCCCGACATACGCCAGGCAGCCTGCCACCGTGCAGGTGAAAGTGCTGCAGCCCGGTCTCTCCGGAGCGGAGGTGCTGGCCGCGCGGTCACGCGCGGCGCAATCATTCCTTTGTGTTGCCACTCTGGGCGCGGCAAAAACGTAACGGCCGGTTCGAAGCGTACAACCGGATGAATCTGACAAAGGCGGAACGACTGGTTCGTGAGCGTCGGTCGGAGCGAGGCATTTGAAATTGCAATGTGGAAATACGTGGGGCATCTTGGTGGCCTGTTTTCGTCGGCGTATCTCTGAAGCGCGGTGAATATTTGGACGTGGGAGCTAGGCATCTACATGTTACATGTTTTACGAATTATCTGCTTGCATCTATGCGCAATTGCGGTTTTCTCCGGTTATCTTTCATTGCTATCAACAATAAAACCAAAAACGCCCAGTCCATTTCATGGAAGGTTTCTCCCGGACAACAAAGTCCAATCGCGAGCCAAGGCACACATTACGGAGTGCACTGGTGATTCTTTAAAGGAGCAATAATCTTTCTCCGCACTGAGGACTAATTAATCCAACATTCGTATGGTGACGTCTGCGTTATTTAGCAGTCATACAGACAGACAAACCATTAAGTAAGCCTCTAAGCGGATCGGTAAATACATCCCTTTCGTCGGTGAGGTATGCCATTGCTGGAACCGCACAGTTTGATACCTGTCCCAGTGAACTCTTCCCACGTCTTTTTATTTCCATCAGGTTTGAGGTATTGCACTAAGAGGGCTAAAGGCCGGCTCAACGCAGCACATAAAGTGTCTGACGTCAACTCTTTGAACAACCCACGCCTCTTGCCAAAATGCCAAATCTGTCTACCTATGCCCATTTTTGGCGGTTATGAGCGACGTCTAATGATAATAGCATCACGATAAGATGAGGACAAGATGAATGCAAAACACATAGTAATAACAAACACACTTTGACATGATAGTGATACATGCAATACAATAATAGCAAATATAATAGCAATATGATAATAAAAAACACAACCCTAATATACCAATTACAGTACTGTCTCCGTTATGTGTGTGCGTGTGGTCGTGTGGTCGTGTGTTCGTGAGTCATGACTACATTAGGTGGCCCGTCTGGATCATGGGCGCCAACACAAGACGTCGGTGATCATCTGGTTATGTATGCGCCTTCGTGACTGCCATGTCTACGTTAATGTTTGAGACTGGGATTTATGATTTATTCACGTCACTCTAACGAAGCGAATGTAATTTGGCAGTCTGTTGTGATGTTTAGTACTGTACTGAAGCTCATTAGAAGATGCGCAATAGATTGATGAGGTCCGGCGTTTCTCTGCGTTAGCTACGTAACAGCTGCTTCCTTCTCAAACACACCTACGGCTATGCTGGCTAATGGTGTATTCAGCACAAGTCGGAAGATTGTCGTGGGCAGTGTTGTATCTAGCAACCACAACATGGAATTCTGTTTGGGAGGGGGCAATTCACCATTGTTTTGAGCTACCCAAACTGCATTTTTAACACCGCAATGCCAATGCACGATCTGTAGCACACGAGGTTGTAACTGTGCAGCTTTTTGTTATTCTATTTTGCCACAAGAAGTAAGAAGATATAGGATAGCGATCAGGCAACGTGGTAAGTAAGTCGATGTCGGTGTTGGTGTCGGTATCGGTGTCGGTGTCAGTGTCAGTGTCGGCGTCAATGGTGGTGTCAATTCCCTCCCCCCCCCTCTCTCTCTCTCATTATTTCTTTCTCTCCCTTTCTTTCCTTCCTTCCGTTTGTTCCTCTGTTCTTCCATTCCTCCATTTCTCCATTCCTCCGTCCCCCGGTTCCTTCGTCTCTCCGTCCTTCCGTTCTTCTCATCCTCCATTTATCCACTGATCCCTCCCTCCCCTCTGCCTTTCTCGCCGAGCCGCGCGTGAGCCACCGACACATGCGCGCGCGCCCGTCACGCATTCCGGCCAGGCATTCCAGACCGTGTGTTTGTCGCCCGCTGGTATGCCCGGCATCAAGTGTTCGTAATCCAGCCATTTACATCCTTGAAGGAGGAGACCGCGCCGGCATTGTGCACGTGTCTGTGAGGGCAGATCCCGGCACGGGGAGGCTCGCGTGAGAAGTTCGGCAGACCGTGCAGACTTAGCCGGGCCATTGTCACGTGCATGGCTGAATCCTGAGCTGGAGGAGTGAAAGCGCCTTTCCTTTGAAGCTCAATCTGCGCTCCAGCGTTAAGATACAAACATGTAGTTTTGCCGGTTTTCAGCGTGTCAAATCAGACGAAACACGTCATTTAATTTGTTAAAGTACCGAGGTAAGCCGCATAGCATAAAGGATTGGGAAACGCGTCTTAACAGCTAATGAAACAAAATTATCTCCACGTGATCTTCAAAATACATTGAATAATTATCTTCATTGGACTCTATGAATTACCGGAACTGTAAGATCTGATGTTTTCACGCACAGTCATAAATGGAGAAAGATAAGATGGAGCGAGTGTCAGAAGCATGCAAAAAATTAAAGCATCGCTTTTATCCATCACTCGGTATCAGCATCGCGTCTGCACTCCAAGGAAAGAAGTAAGCTAAGGGCCGTGCTTCCCTCTGTTCCCTGCGAGAGTGGTTGGTCGAGTTGCCAACGCTGGTTTCTTCCATCGGCCAATATCAGTCTTCCGTCAGACTGGCAGCAGCCTGTCACGGTCACCGCCACAGGCGCCAGGTCACCGCCACAGGCGCCAGGTCACCGTTACAGGCGCCAGGTCACCGCAACAGGCGCCAGGTCACCGCCACCGGCGCCAGGTCACCATCACAGGCGCCAGGTCACCGCCACGGGCGCCAGGTCACCGTTACAGGCGCCAGGTCACCGCCACAGGCGCCAGGTCACCGCCACAGGCGCCAGGTCACTGCCATGGAGGCCAGATCACCGCCACAGGCGCCAGGTCACCGTCACAGGCGCCAGGTCACCGCCACAGGCGCCAGGTCACCGTCACAGGCGCCAGGTCACCGCCACAGGCGCCAGGTCACCGCCACAGGCGTCAGGTCACCGTCACAGGCGCCAGGTCACCGCCACAGGCGCCAGGTCACCGCCACAGGCGCCAGATCACCGCCACCGGCGCCAGGTCACCATCACAGGCGCCAGGTCACTGCCATGGAGGCCAGATCACCGTCACAGGCGCCAGGTCACCGCCACAGGCGCCAGATCACCGCCACAGGCGCCAGGTCACCGTCACAGGCGCCAGGTCACCGCAACAGGCGCCAGATCACCGCCACAGGCGCCAGGTCACCATCACAGGCGTCAGGTCACCGCCACAGGCGCCAGGTCACCGCCACAGGCGCCAGGTCACCGCCACAGGCGCCAAGTCATCGCCACAGGCGCCAGGTCACCGCCACAGGCGCCAGGTCACCGCCACGGGCGCCAGGTCACCGTCACAGGCGCCAGGTCACCGCCACAGGCGCCAAGTCATCGCCACAGGCGCCAGGTCACCGCCACAGGCGCCAGGTCACCGCCACAGGCGCCAGGTCACCGCCACAGGCGCCAGGTCACTGCCATGGAGGCCAGATCACCGCCACAGGCGCCACGCCGCCTTCGCATGCCTTGCTCCAAGGTGACGGTACGCTTGGGACCGTCACGGCTGTCACGTCGCCGCTAGAGCGCGTCACGCGTCAGCTGCGTGACGCGACCCTGAACGGCCGTCAGCGCGCGCCTCGGCCGCTGCCGTTTAGCGGCGCCGCTGGTCACCTGGCACCCCGGGGGCCGCGCGTCGCCTCGCGCCCAACTCATGACATTCCCACGCGCTCTGTGGGCAGGCTGGAGCTCCACGAGACGGCTGTGAGCTGAGAGAGCTGTGAGTTGTGAGTAGTTACAAGCCCTGATTATTTGTGAGGTGTGGGAACTGCTAGCTGCGAGAGCTATTTACTGTGAGAGTTGTGGGAGTTGGGAGCTGGGCGTACCCATAAGTCGCGTGTCTGTGAGCTATTGGAGCTGGTGGTGAGAGAACTGTGAGAGTTGTAAGCTGTGAGAAGCTATAGGCTTTGAGTGCCTGCGAGCTGTGAGCGATTCGGGGTTCGGGCCTCCAGGGAATGAACCCGTTGATTCGGAGGCCGAGGTAAATGCAGATGATCTGGCGAGGGCATATGAGAGCTGTAGGTCGTTAGATCTCGTGGGCGACCGTCGGTCATATACTGATGTCACGCAGTGCGCTGGAGTGATAAGGAGTGATAAGGTGCGCTGGAGTGATAAGGTGAGGATGTGTGAACGGATTGGTCTTCCCTGGTAAAATATACCCGAGATCTTTGGACAAGTCAGAGGTGAGCATGGCCCCACTCGCAATTGGGACCTTGCATTGCATCTGTATTCCTCTCCTGCCATCCGACCATCTCGTCTCTCCACAGTATCCTGCCGCCGCTCTGGTCACTTCCTGTGTCATCACACGCCCGGTCGCTGAGAAATCTCTGTGACCTCCGGTCAAGACAGAAGCGAGGCGTTCGGCCCCTCTCTCCACCGCGCCGGCCCCCGCCCTCAGTACCGGCCCCGCCCCGTAGCCGAGCGGCGCTACACGCGCCACTTTCGCCACCACGCCCGCGCACTCACGCCGAGCTCCGGCCAGGAGACTGAGGTCGGACACTGGAGCAGCGCGGTGCGGAGCTCGAGGCGCCGCCTGGTTAGGTCGCTCTGATCTGGAGGACGTTGTTTTGACGCGAATGGAAAGTGCTGCGTGACAATGCTAATCTTCCGATCGTCGGAAAATCCTTATATATATACATATATATATATATATATATATATATATATATATATATATATATATATGTATATGCATGTATATATATAGCCCTGACCTATATATACATATGATTAAATATTACAGGAGCGTGACGATAGTGTAATGGTCAACGCGCCTGTGTTAATCGATACCGTATGTTAATAATGTGGCCACAATGCAATTGTACGAGCCGTGATTAACACGCGCAACGAGCATGGCCTAACCAATGAGGCGGGTAGGGATGGGGGTAGGATCATATTACACGGATGGAATCTGATAGGATATAACTCCCATCATGTCGTTTTATTCGTTAGTTATATATCATAAGTTGCATAGTGCATTTCGTTCTAGTAACCGAGAGCATCCCAAATGTTCTAATAACCGTCATAGATTACGTATCTCTTTACCAAAACAACATCACTGTCGCAATTTTTCGGGGCCCATGATTCGGTATAATGGAAAGAGTTGAGAATTCTTATCAAAAACATCTGTCTATATGTGGCTAAACATCTATCTATATGCTAGGATCAGGCTGATGACTGACGTTATCAACTATTCAGTCTCTTTTTGCCGTGGTGACATTAAAAGATAGAAATCCAAGCTTGGAATACTAGGATGAACAAGCTCTATCCAAAAAGCGTGGTATCCATACTACAATCTCCAAAGTGACAGTATTGATGCAAAGGGATGCCTCGAAAAAACACGACCAACAAAGTTTGTGTTCCTGACAAGATGCACCACCATCTGGATGATAGCGTGTCTGGGTGAAAGACGGCAAGCCAACGGGCGCAGCGTATGTTCTCTGGTGGGTAGCAAGAAGTGTTTGTATGTAAGGTCACGGCTTTAGTGGCTGCCGTGTATGTGTAACGTCATACAACGCATTGCCGGGTACATCATAAGGAAACAGAAATAGTGCCTTCACGGCGGGAGACTGTGAACCGAATATGTCAATCACCTCTCGCGGCGCGGCGCCCGACCAGCAGAGGTCGTCCCAGATGACCCGGTATCATTGGAATATTGATGGCCTATCCTGCTGATGGCGTGCATTTTCATCAGCCTGTGTCAGGAGCTTCGACAGAAACTGTCGCTTAGCGCATTCCGTGGATACGGCCTTGAACGTGCCCGATTCTTTTGTCAACAGGGTGGTGCAAGACGTTCAGAGCAGTTACTGCTCAGTATACGGACAAAACTTTATATAGTTAACAAGGGTATAAGAAGTAATGTCCAAACCATCCATCCCTCATAAGATGCCAACGCTTGCCCTCGCACCATGTTAATCACATGGGCGGGGCCAAATGGGGAAAAAAATGCAATGCTGCAGGAGAATCACTCGTTATCAGACAGCTTGCACGCCAGTACTTCGCCAGAATTGCATACTTCTTAAAAGTTGTGCAATAAAAATTGTGAATGCACGGAAAGGATCAAGCCTCTGAAGTAACAAGTATCCCGTCAGTGAATTGCAGATTATAGCTGAAAAATTAGGAGCAGTAATATTGTGCATTTTTCTAAAAATTCTATCCACATTTCGTCAACGGCCTTCCAATATCCGATTTATAACCGGAAGCTTTCCCAAATCTGTTTCCAACCCAATCCGTTTTCATTTTCATATAAGAAGCCATGAGCCCGCCCAATCTGTGAAATCCTCTCGTAAGAATAGGAATGTCAATAAGAGCAATCGCTTAGCGCCACCTTGACGCGAGGAGTTCTGAGTAATCGGCGGCACGTGCCTATTACAAATAGTGTATAATTTACGAGGGGTTTGGTATTTTGTTTCTCTCTTGTCAGCACTGCTTGATTTTGTGATTGCGGTAGATCTATCCAATGCGAGATCTGTCAATCGCTCCGAATGGCTACAGAGTGAAGACTGTTATTAAGCGTGCGCACTGTTGTACAGAAGGGTAAGGAAGAAAGCAGAGGCGTCGGAAAACAGTACAAGAATAATGGAGCAGGAAATAGGATAATAACAGAAACATGCGCCTTTGTTTGATACTTCATCGTCTCGGCCCGGCTTAGCACGTGATGTGTCTACTCTTGACTGCGTGCTTGGGTACCTTGATAAATTTGCTTGCACTTGGTGTGTGATAAGTGCGCCTTCATCCCCGTCACTATCAATATGCAAAACTGTTTTTGAAAACCGTTTATCAAAAACTTGTTCATCATCCGTAAGCAGAAGCAGTGTGATTGGCAAAGCAAGAGGCTTCAAGACAGTGAAGGATTTAAATGCTGCAAACCTCAAACAGAGCTGTTGCGTTCACTTAAGTACGATAGGATATATTGCACCGCTAGGTTGCAACGGAATTTACTGTCATTATAAAGTAGTTAAGCACTTTCCCCAGTAGCCTGGTGAGCTTATCTGATTTGAGGTCGATTTCAAACTGCTGAAACATGAAACTGCATCGCGATAACGTTCGAAAATTACATGTTCTGCATATCACTCCAAGATGTCTCCACGAACGGTATTTGGCAGATACGTTAAGACAAACAAAGTTGATTTTGCCGACTGTGATTCTTGACTTTTTGCATACACTCAATATCTTATCACGGACACATGCATGCATTTATGCATTCAAGTTGAAACATAGCAAGATGAAAAGGTTATTCCGAAGGTAGATAAGATAAAGGCAAGAGGTGATAAACGTTAAAAAAAACATTCGTAGCAATAATGACATGGGGATACATCAAAGACAAAGTTCCAAAACACACCTTAGGGACACAGAAACACACACACAGACGCCTACACAGTCATACACCCCCATACCCACCCCCACCCCTACACCCACCCACACACCCACACCCACATACCCACCCATATATATATATATATATATATATATATATATATATATATATAGTTACATATTCATCAAATTTCAGCTAAGTGGTTGCATAGTTCAGGTTAGAAAGACGCCAGGGGCAAAGTGCTGAGTTCTGGGAGGCAAGGCGCTGTGAAATTATATGATATTATACAGGAGGCGCCGCTTGCCCGCCTCAGTCCTCACGCGCATGAGTCCTAGATCATTGTCATGACTGGTAGAGCGTGAGCGAAGAGAGCAGCTGTCGTGTAACAGAGAGGGAAGAGCCTGATGCCCTGTAACGCGCCTGAAGCATGCTTGTTATGAACGCATGAAAATACGTTTAATAATAGTGATGCGTCGTACCTCTCGTGACAAATCAATGAATTACTTGGGATAGCTTTTACGGCTGTTTTGGATAATGATAACTGGGTCAAGCTGCTTGAATAATTTTTCCGTATCGAAATAGCACGCGTGTATATACGCATATGTCATATGATTAGCGGGACAAACAAGGAACAAGGCTGACTTGATCCATGGTAGTTACTGCAAGGAAATGCTAAGACGTAGTCGGCGCTTAGATGTGGGCGTATGTTTGCAGCAATGCGTTTACGATCTAATAACATGGTCATTTACACGGTCCCGCACATTCACGGTGAGTGTCTTTTGAGTGGCAAACACATGAGTAAACAGGGCGTAAGGTGAAGCGGTAAGGGTGTGTTGTGTTCCTGTTTGCAAACAATTTGTTCATAGTTCTCACACTGACATAAATTGACTTTCAACACCCTGGGAGAGCTAGTATATTGAACCTGCAGTACCTCCTGACGCATGGAAGACCGATGACTGCCCGGATAAACACTCTGAGCTCACAGTGCCCCAAAACCAGGAGCTCAAGGTCATTCGTGTTTACATGAATGGATGGTGTCACTAACTGAATAAAGCGGGAGTTCTTATTCTTCTAAAACCACTTTGATATACCTTTTTGATGAAATAGAAGGCTGCTGCTGATGTTCCCACGCGTAAATGGGCCATAAGGCGTTTAGGACTGGATTTTCCATCGAAGGGTGAAACTTGCAAGTAACATGACGATAATCTCCACAGATCGTTATGAACAATTTGTTCATCACCACGCTGAGTCTACTGGTCCTCGCAGTAGCTTCCACAAGTGCTCTGTCCTGGAGAGAGAAGCTGAAAATGCCAATTCTGAGCATATTTCACCAGAACGACATACACTCGCACTACGATCGAGTCCTCTCCTCGGGCGACCCCTGCGCGCCATCTTACAACGGCACCTGCTACGGTGGCTTCGCTGCGGCCGTGGATTACGTCAAGAAGAGCAAGGCAAAGGCGGGCCTGCTCAACGTCAATCCGGGTGACTTCTTCCAGGGCCACATCTTCTACACGCTCTTCGGCTGGAGAATGGCGGCAGACATCGTCTCTCAGATGCCGTACGATGCACTGGGCCTCGGTATCCAGGAACTGTTCAGCGGTCTCGACAGCCTTCTCTTCTTCATGCGACGCATCGGACCCAAGTTCGTCTGCACCAACGCCGACTTCAGTCAGCTGAACCGGAGTGTGCAGGACGAGTTGAACACGCTGTGCCCGAGGTCGCGCGTCATCAATGTTTCAGTCATGCACAGTGAGCAGCCACTGCCAGTGGGCATACTGAGCTACACGGAACCAAACATGGTCGTGGATGCCAGCTCTTATGGTTTGACGTTCACTAACCCAGCTAAGGCGATCAAAACCGAAGCTACAAGGTTGAGTACGCGGATGGTGAGTGCGTTGGTCGTGCTCAGCTGCGCGGGCCTAAAGCGCGACCTGGAAATGGCTCGGAAAGTGCCACTGGTGGACGTCGTGATAGGAGGGCGCTCACACGCGCTACTCTGGCCCGGGGTTTGGCAGCCCTTCATACCCGACACGCCTGATGATCCCACAGACCACGCGAGCGGCGTCTATCCCCAGGTGGTGAAGCGCGTCGACCTTAAAAGGAACGTCTCGTCGACCGCGCTCGTGGTACAAGCCTATAAGCATGGCAAGTACATGGGCGGGATCGACATCGCCTTCGACGACGACGGGAAAGTGCGTGAATGGTGGCCAACTATCACACTGCTGGGACCCGATTTGCAGGAAGACAGCGGCGTCGTTAAGGTGCTGGATGAATACAATCGCCGGCTGGACGTCAAGCGAAGTCAGGTGGTTGGTCAAACCCTTGTCACTTTGGAAGGCAGTCGGGAAGCCTGCCGGCGTAAGGAGTGTAACTTCGGTAACATGTTTGCTGACGCGGTCCTCTGGGCTAGCCAGCGTCAAGAGTTCAAACTCACGAAGCCTGTCAGCATAGCTCTTATTAACAGCGGTTCCATGCGGCGTACAATGCCGCCAACGAACATCACACTCCACATGCTACTGCAGGCGCTACCGTACGAAAACACCATCACCATCGTCAACATTACTGGTAGGACCCTCCTTGAAGTACTGGAGACTAGTGTTTCAGGCATTGAGGAGACCCACGGCGGCTTTCTTCAGGTTTCTGGCGTGCGGGCTACCTACAACATCGCGCGACCAATCGGGTCCCGTCTGCTGTCGGTGGAAGTGCTCTGCAGCTACTGCAGCGTCCTGCGCTTCGCGCCTGTGCAGCAAGACAAATTCTATGAGGTGGCAGTCACATCCTTCATGGCTGACGGTGGTGATCATTACACCATGATCCGTGACAGCCGGATGTCACAACGCTCCAAGAACATGTTGGATGTGGATATCATACTTGAGTACTTCAAAAATTTCTCGAAAGTGTACCCGCGCGTAGAAGGTAGGACACTGCTGCTCAACGAAAGCGTGCAACTGAGCTTATCGAGCGAATCTAGGCCTTTGGTGGTACTAGTCATGTGGTGTGCCGTGATATGCATCACTTTGGCCTCCTGATCGCGTCGGTTCTCTTCATCACGAAGCAGCGGGCCACGCCAACCGCCAGCGGAGGGCGGCGGGGCTGGCGCGGCTGCATGTTGGCAGAATGTTGGAGACGAGCCTGAACCGCACCTTCATGTGCCTCAGACCGTTGGCACACCGGCGGGGTGATGTGTTCCCTACGTCACGGCGTCAAGTGTCATGCACGTTTGTAGACTGTTGTTCTCGCGTAGAACCCGAAGCTCATTCCAAATATAGGCATGTTTGTTTTGACTTGGGGACCTATGTAAATACTCACCACTCCACGATGGCGCTGAAACTGCGTCCGCAATGGTCCATAAACGCCATCTGCTCACGACACGGTCCTGTACGGTAACCAGCGGACGCAAACTGACGTCGTTCTCGGTATCTTTGGCGACCCTCAGATTGTTTCCTTCTAACACGCGCCCGAATGGCCGTTGCCAAATTCATAGGGTATGTTGGCCCGTACGTGAACTCACCTAGGTCACCAGAAGGTAAATACCTGTTTTTACCAAAAGGTCGCCTGCCCATTTAAGGTTTGACCTTTCTGAGGTCATGATGACCAAAATTATACAAAACTGCTTTGAGTTCTGCATTTGAATAGGCGAAAAATATTTCGCTGGGCAGTATGCACCGAAAACAAATGTTGGCCTGGGTCTTTTTAGGTCAGTGACCTATTCGGATCTTTAAGCAGTCCATGGGAGATATATAATACAGTTCCTGTCATCAGTAAATTCGGAGTGAGTACTAGAATCTACCCTGTACAGCAGGCCTTAAAGTAATAAAGGGGATGGGTTTAACCTTGTTCTGACCTTCATACCTGACCGTAGGTCAATGGAGTTTGCTCATTCAATTGTCGTCTTGCCTAAAAAGCTATCTCAAAGATGTGTAGCTTCGTCTAGCACTCCGTTGTCGCATCAGATTGAGAGATTCCCTGCAAACTGACTTCGCTGAAACCATGGCCTGGCCTTGACCTGCCGTAGATCAGCGACCTTATAAGGTACGTCTAAATTTTTGGTGATACCAAACAATCTGCTATTAAATTATCTACAGCCATGAAAAATTTGGCGCAACTACGCCACGCTGTTCGGAAACCACTCCGGAAAACCTTCCGGGGTCAAATTGACCCCACCGAGGGCGTTTTAACATTGCAAAGCATGATGCATGGATTCATGTTATCCCTTGGTGATGATGTCGATGAGTTCATTTCAGACGAAAAGCCGGACAGTAGACCTTGCCGACAAATTAAGCCATAGCTAAAACAAAAGGTTTTGATATTACATAGACTACCTAATAACGTTTTAATTGCCTTTATCTGTGTTATCTGGCGACACAGCAGACGAGAGACATATACCTGCGCCCATCCGTATCGTCGTCCAGTCTGATTAACAAAACGATGTGTTTTGGAGTGCAACGCAATTTCCGCCATTTATCTTGCAAGAAATATTACACGCCTGCAGTTTTGATGTAATCTGATGCCTTGAATTGGTATCTGCTACTGCGCGGTCACGGTGAAGTATTTTACATATTTCATTCACCGCTCGGGTGCATACCTGATCCAGATCCGCAAGGCGTAGTCGATGTAGTATGTGACTCATGGTCTGACTGTCTGTCTGTTTGTCCGTCTTTTTGGCTGCATCGTAAGGCGCACGGATAAAACAGGTCATTCTGACCGAAATGATCACAACTGGCGACAAATTACGCTGTCAGTGGTTACCGTTTCTAAAGTTGAAATACTTATAACAGTATTACTCTGATTTCGTTCGTGTGTCCCTCTAAAACAGATGGTTTTAGGAGCGTCTGTCTTTCGATGCACCCACCCGTGGCGGGTTGGGGTGGTTCGAGTGACTAAGAGCTTCCTATTCGGTCTACGGATCATTAAAACTAGCTGCGATCATTAACATGGGTTGCGATTTGTGAGGCACGACTAGTATGTTAGCCAAGAAAGTTTGAGTGTACATCACGCTCACAATAACAGCCGAAGGCACTGTGTGGCTGTATTCATATTAAGAACCCGCCAGACTGCCGACCAATGAAATCAGGCCATATCTTTGAACATGCTGGCTGACATTCTCGGTTTTTCCTATGAGATGTTTGCTTACAGCCGTTCAAGTTGCGCAGCCCGGGTCAGCATTGTGTCATGCCCGCCCTGGGCCTTTGATCACCGGTGTTCTTGCTGTGAAAATGAACATTGTCATTGTTCATTAGTGTATGGTGTTGTGCAGCACACCCTAGTTTTCCAATTAGCTGTTTTATGCAAGAAGGGTCTTGCCAGTAATGTCGACGATGGCGATAAAACTGGAATACGGCGGAGCATCTATTAGCACGTAGGCTGTGATGCTTAGCGGCAGCCTTTTACGTCGTGCGCAGCAGCTGTTAAAGTGCCTTACTGACAGGACGGCAGAGCTGGGATTCTTCGCGCTACATAGCCCACAACGCTGCGTCAGCGGACATGTTGCCGTAGCTGCATTCCGCACGCGAGTTTACTCCCGCCTTCTAGGGTGACCAGACTCTGGCCGATCACTCGAGCTCGCTAGCTATTCAGCCGCCAGTCGTAGTCATCCAGCATTTTGATGACGACGCTGTCTTGCGGCAGACTGGGCCCCAGCAGCGAGATGGTCGGCTCCCATCGACCATCTTACCCTCTGAAAAGGCAACAGCGATGCATCCCGCGCACTTACCATGCTTGTAAGCGTGCGCAATGAGCTTCGGATCTGTATCTGTGCCTCTGTTGGATCTTTCTTTCACGCAAGTCCGATGAAGGAAAGAAGGCTGCCCACAAGTGCTGCGCGGTGCCCAATGCCACCGAGCAGAGGCAAAACGACGCATGCGCCGTCTGACAGTGACGCCACGGCGCATGCGCCATTCCGAAACAGCGTGCCATGCGCGGCTTGGCTCGAGCGCGGCTGTGCGCCCGGCCGCGCGGTTGCAGAGCGCAGCTTCTGACACGGGTCACGCCCGCTGGTGGCCGGCGCTGCGGCCGGGCAGAGTCCACCGGGCAGCCTCCCTGCACGGCGCATGGAGGCTGCAGAATGCCACTGGTGTTGTTATGACCAGCCCGGGTGTGACCGATGCTGCGTGACGCTCCCAGCCTCCAGCGGTGGATCCTGACTTTCCAGCATGATGGAGCTTCTCTAAAGAAGAACTCCTCGTATTCTGTTCACTACATTTTCAGATTCTTCTGTATGCTTTTTTCTATACGGGAAGCTACCCTTTTGTGCGCAGCCCTAGGCAAGTAGGGGTGGTACGTATATACAAGTATGGAGTGCGTTTATTTTCTCCAGATCATGATGGAGCCGTTCATTTTAAGGCCAAGTATTTTGAGGCAAAATGAATGGAAGTTGGCAGCTAAATGCCACCTAAATCAAGCACAACACTCGATTCCAAAGTTGTTTACGGCTGGCAGGCTAGTCGACGTGATCAGCTGATGGCTGATGACTAATGCAAGGTTTTCCTTTGACGGCGATTAAGGAGTACAAAATATCCTAGCACTAAAAATGTGTTACGAATGTGACGCACAAGTATGCGAAGTGGCGCCAGTTCAATAACTAATGGAAATGACATATTCGACGTCGCCGGCGCTTAAAATAATCTTCGGTGATCGCGCTCTGAGGACCCAACACAGTGTTGGGTCCTCGTTCTCGTGTAGATATCAAACTTGTGTATTTGAATTTATTTAGCCAGGCTCGTACACACGAGCAGGTAAAACACCTTGGCTTTCGCAAGCACATATGGGCTTTCTGCAACAGAGAAAGGCCCTTCTGATGTCACCGTAAGAGCCCAAAACCAATGTGGAGTGTCCCGGAGCGTTCAAAAGTACCCCGGGGAATTTACAGTTAGGTCCTCGTCAACGACGTGGGCCCTCCGATAAAATGGGAAACCCAAGGCCAACAGGGACGGCACGTGAGCGACTGACGGTGACGCGGCGGGCCAACGAAGACGCTGCCGTCAACAGTGTTGGGTCCTCAGAGCAAGCGAGGAGAACCAAAGACCAGTGTGATGGGGCCCCCTGAGCGATCGGGAGTGTTTCGGCAGGTTAACATATAGGGCCTGGCCAGAGCGCAGGGCCTTTTGACCAAACAGGAGTAAGCCAAGACCAGTGCGCAAAGATTAATGCCCTCAAGTGATCGAGAGTGCCACGTCAGATGAACGTATACGGCCCGGCCAAAGTGCTTGGCCTTTTGACCAAACGGAGTAAGCCAAGACCAGTGCGCAAGGATCAATGCCCTCGGGGGATCGAGAGTGCCACGGCAGATGAACGCGTAGGGCCCGGACAACAGCGTAGGATTCTCCGGACAAGTAGAAAGAACCCAAAACCAATGCGAAGGCCCCTGAGTATTGAGTTCCTCGGTGCATTAACTTATGTGGGCCTCCGAGCAAGTGGAAAAAGCCCGAGACCAATGTGAAGGCCCCTGAGCAACCAAAAGTACCCCTGCAAGACGCATGGGAATCCAGCAAAGCGCATGACACATTTCCGACAAAATATAAGAACCTGTGGAGGGCCCCTGATCGATCAAGAGTGTCCCGGAATGTTAGCAGACCGAGCCCCAACTGTAGCGTAGGGCGCCCAGACCGAATATCAAGAGACCAAGGGCAATGTGGAATGCTCCTTGGCAATCGGATTGACCCGGCAAGTGAACGTAAAGGGCCCCCAACAACAGCGTAGGGCCTCTGCACAGCGTAATGAGCCGTTTTTGGTTGCCTGGAGCACCAAAGACGCCCAATTTTGTTATGTTTTGTGTTAAAAGGACTGCGTCCGATCGGCCGGTTATGCGCCGTCTCGGAGCCTGTGGGCCGTGTTGGGAACCGGAGGGGGCATGACCCCCTGCCCCTCTCTCTGGATCCAACACCGCAGGTTACATGACCGACTTTGTCTTGAGTTGTTATAGCGAGCTACAAGCACTGTAGCTGCTTGAAAGAGTCATAGCGTGGTTCAGTTGTTGGGTTAATTTCCTTCCACCCCTGATGTATGTGTCATGCTTCGCATGGGAGAGGCGCATCGTGTCAAATGCCAACGCACCCGTTTGGAGCAACGCAAAAGATAATAAGAAGAAACCTTGGTGATTCTGACTGATTTACGTTTTGCAAAGCAGGAATCGGATTTGACCTCGCCAGCTTCTAGAAACAGCTGCACTGGCCCGCTATGTTTCATTCTAGACCGGTGATCAAAACCAGTGAGCGCACTCAACGGAATCAGGGGGCCATGGAAAGCAAACGTCGTGCCCTGCCTTCATTGCAGGGGCAGCTTGCAAGCGCAAGAGTAATCAGAGCCGAATAGGTCACGTCCTCAACAGACAGCTTTGTAACGCCCGCAACACTCGATCAGAATTGCCTCTCAAAAACGAGGCATCTCCCATCACCCGTGCTGCATATCAGCACGCCAACACATACCGAATAGCATTCCCTCCCAACGCGGAAGACATATCGTGCACCCAGAGCGCACGAATCCGTGTGCAATGTCCGCTCAGGTCTGCATTGCTGGCTCATCAACCCTGCCGCCCCGCATCCACTGAGGTCTTCGCGAGAATCCGGTTCATTGACTGGCCGCTAAAACTGGGCACCAACGGTGCTTCTGGTGCTTACCTCTGCAAGGGCATTAACAGGCCGTGAGCCCATACTAAATGTACAGCCTGGTTTCCATGGCAACCGATAGTTTCACGCGCTGTCCAAGGCGAAATGGTTTGTCCCAAGACTTGCTCAGCGGTGGGAAGGCACCTTGTGCATATGGCATCTTGCGAGGGCTGAGTAGAACTGGTTGCCGTTCAGCGTTGTAACGATGATTTAAATCACATGGAGACCCGGGTCAAGAAACAGCCTGAAAACCGGACAAAGGAAAATAGAACGGGAAAGAGAGAAACCCGTAGGTCTTGGGACTAAGCCTATCTTCAGGTGGATGAAAAGATGGGAGGATAGGGATTGGGGGTGCCAACGAGGCGACACGGTGAGTAAAAAAGCTTTTATTCAAGACTCGAGATACAGGGGGGGGGGGGGGGAGGGAGGGGCGAGCATCTCGGCGTATCGCTGTCCATTGACGTCATGCGTCCTCTGGCTCTCCTCTCAACCGGGAAAAGGTGGCCTGGGGACGGAGATTGGTAAGTTTGGCTTCATCCAGCATTGTTTCTGCATATTGTTGTGTTGAGTCAGTGTCTACGCACAGTACAGTAACTGCCGCCATTGTTCTTTGCCGGGCACACTGGTCATTAATGGACTTTAACATTCGCGGGTTTCTGAAGTCTTCTCTTGCCATTAGTGCTTAGTTCTATTTAATTTACTGATCTCGTGGGGCATGGCAACGAGCGTTAGTCGGTTCCTCACACACGTCAAAATCTAGCAATTTGTCTAACCAATGGTGGATACCGGCCGCAGGCAAAGTGGAGATGACTCCGCTGATACGTTTACGCTTTTAAGGTCGTGTTGAAGGCACTCTCGTGGTTCTCAATGAAGCTGTAAGCAAATAAATCTGAAAAGATACACAATGGGAGTCCATAGCTTTAGCATAGCTAGTATTGCTGTTACCGATAAGTTTCTTCTCGCGTAACTACCATGCAAAACAGTTTTCATTTCCTGTTTGCCAGCATATGGGTCAAAACAGATCCATTGTTTTAAATATTCCAGGCAGAAGTAGACATTCAACCAGTTTTTGGGTTGTCTCTTCCAATCATATGCGCTAGAACGCTTTTAATCATTCTTAATATCTTAATACTTCAGTTATTGATAGATCAAGACAATGGGGGACATCAAGTAATGGCCGATCTGTTGCTTCACGTAAGAACACTCATTTCGGGCTCCAACAGCTTGCGTTATGCGGGGTGGCTGGCTGCGATACTTGGCTGTGACCGTTTTCCCAAAACAGCGTAGCCATTTCGCGCAGTCATAGCTGATACACTTCGAAGAGTTCAGCCTTACCCTTCCCGGCGGGCCAATGGCAACCGGTGTTATCTGGGGTCGGTCTTACGTAAGCACATCCAGTACAAACTGTTCCACATCTATGGATGCCTAGATCCACGTAAATGAATGCCTGCTTGTCTTGCAGATGTACCGCGGATGGTGGAAGCATTTCGGTCCTTAGTAAGGCATCAGTAGACTGCATGGCGGTCGAGTCTCCAGATGTGCATATGGTGAGCAGTTGTTCACCGATAGCTACATTAGATATGTATTGAAAACCTAGTCTCACTTTCATACTAGTAAAAATTCGCCGTTTTATAACAGCTTCATGGAGGTATTTTTCATAGCCGAGAGCAGTGTCGCAGGAGTATTTTTACCGTGAGGAAATTATAAGATTTGTCAGCTCGTCTGCTGGCCTGGGGTCACAGTGGCCCGGTGTCTCACACGATTCAGCGCCTTTCCCCCAGGCGTTTGATAACGGCACCGAACTCCGACCCGCCAGAGCCCATCGTAAAACCGGCCGGCGACGCCTCCGCATGTCCAGCGAATACGCCATGCGCGGGTGACTGCACCGTGGACCATGCAGCTAACGGAGACTGCCGCGCAGCAAGGCGGCTAGCGGCCCGTCGCCATGGCGACCGCCGTCTGCAGCGCGCGCCCGTGCCGCCGCCGCCCGCGGCGGAGGGCGGGGACGGGGCGGCGGTCTAAACGTCTGTCAGCCCACTACGCTGCGGAGTACGTGACGATGATTGTAACGGTCTCCTGAGGCGGCCGGTTTGAATGGAGCGGCGTGGGCGCGTGTTTGCGGCACCAGAACGACACGCGTGGTTGCGCGTAATGCGGGGCTGTGCGTGGGGGCGGTATTTGGAGGAGCGAGCGGCATGAGGAAAGCAGTGGAAGGAAAGAGGGAGAGAGAATGGATGAAAAAGATGAAGAAGAACACAAGGAGAGAGGGAGCGTGTGAGAGCGAGAACAAGACCGGGAGGGAGGGGGGATTAAGTCAGAGAGCGAGAGGGGGAGTGGTGCGAGAGGAACAGAGGAGGAATGGGCGCAGCGAGAAGCGGCCGGCAAAACATGCTTGGCCATGCGTGAGCTGCTATTTATAACCGAACACTCAGCCATTAATAGTTATCACATGAAAAATGCATGATACGGACGTATGAACAGCATATCAAGGTGTTTTCGTCCCACTTAACCACTGGCGACAGGGGTGGTTCTTCAACCTTGTTTTTATATAGGGGGATTCAGTACACTCTGGCTTTGGTCACTGAGCCATCAAATCATTCCGAAGAGTGCACTCGATTTAGTTACCTTCTCACTTTTACACATGCATACGCAGGCAAATATTGCTCACCCTGTATAACCACAGACGGTGCCATTTTTTTTCATTTCAATAAAATCGCAGTTTTTCACGCATGTACTAGCACACCGCTGCTTGCTCTCCTGAAAGGCAATTTTTGACTGAAAATATCGTATATAGTTCGCAAGCATGCATTTGGTTCCACCATGGTATCAAAATCACAACACAAAAAATCGCGGGAGTTTTGGTACTGGATGCAGATCAACAAGAAGTGCATGCTAACCCCACTTTATGTTCCTCGCGCCTCTGAGCACATTTCCTCAAAATTATATTTTTGTTAACAATCTTCGTCCGGAAAAATTATTCCCATACACTTCAACCAGTGGCAAATTTGTCATAAGCAACCTTTCATGGGCCGCTTGGATTCAGTGTGTAAGAAGTCTTGGCCAAGCTGGAACTGGGGCACAGCCAGAATATTCTTAAGGGAGGAGTCCGGGGCCCGCTGGGAACGCGTCACACCGAACTGTAGCGTTCTGTCTGGAGCAATCTATGGTAAATCACGAAAAATCCTAAGTGGATGGGGGCTGGCCCCTCCCTTGGCTACGATCCTGAGCATATAAGCGTAAGCATATAGGACACACGGAAAAGATCACCGACGCGGTTGGGTTCTTTACACCACTAGATACTTGTGAGCGCTGTATTGTATGCAACCATTTTTCAATGCTCCGTGAAGCAAGAAACTCTCAACGGTCAGAGGAGGCGAAACGATATTTTTGGGGCTGAACTGACAACCGATATTTTGAAAGAATGAGCATCAGAGCTGCGGTTCACAGGCGCAGCCAGGTATACGAGAGTGGGAAGTGTTTTTTTTGCGAGTGCTTCGTCCACTCATCTAGTCAGTCATCAATTTATAAGTATGCATCTTGAAGTTCATTGGTTTTGTTGTAAGGCATCTTTGAAACTCTTACTTATGCCACTTTCAAAACCGCCACGTTTCTGTTTCCCACGAGACACGACTACTCCACGACTCACCGTTCTCCTGGATAGCCATTCGAAACTCGGAACATGTCGTTTTTGCAAACCTTGTGAACGGTTTGACAGTCGCTGACGCGGAACATTCTCGCAATAGGACCTCTGGCTTAGTGTTGCCGTCGCCTCCGGGCGTGTGCCGGCAGCTGAGCACGACCTGTTGTTCTCGTGACATGCCAGGGCCGGTAGAGCTGCCGCGCGATGTCACGGAGATAGCTTCCTGAGACGACCAGCCGAGGCGACCGCACACTGGGCCCTGCTTCAACCAGGAGCGTCTGCCGCGTGCATGGGCGCCACGTGTGCTTCGCGGTAGGGTTATTGCGCCGGGTTATCTCGCTGGTCTAAAGCAAGCGCTTTTGTTTGCTCAGCCTTTAGATGTCGAATACTAAACAGGCGGCATTCACTCGCGTCGTAGCCTTCGAAAGCTTTTGCGATCCACGTGCGCCGCCAAGAGGAACGGAGCTATAAACCGCAATTAGCCGGCATTGCGGGCACAAAATGGGAAAATGCTCGGCGTCCACGCCTCCGCATACCATCCGCTAAGAAGAGCAATTACGATCGGGCGGTTTGACTGGTCTTCTAAACAAGCCATTCTATAGGTCGCTGTCCTGATGGATTCCCAGGTAGGCACTGCACCTATTTGTGAGGCGGTGGATCGGTACATCGCTCGGATGCCTGTCGATCCGGCTTTAATGGAGGCATTCCTTCTGAGCCGGCTTGACATTTAGCTCTAGGGCGGTCGCGGCTGGCTGCCGGGGACGGCACACGCGATTACAGCTCGGCACTTGAACGTCACTAGCGTCACGCGACTGTGACGCTGGTGACGCGGCCATCTGTGCCGCACCACGCACTCCCGAGTCTGTTTAAATCGCGGAACATCACACATGTCATGCTGCAGGAGAGCCCGAGATGGCGTGAATAAAGATACTACGAATGGACAGAGAGGCGATAATATACGATGGATGATGACACTAGGAAGGAAAGAATGCATGAAACTAAGGGTTCTAGGCGAACCTAAGGAACATTCTCCAAAACATGCATGACAAACTCATTAACTATTCACAAGTGCGGTGTTTTTGCACCCCAAGGAAACGTTTCGATTTCTTCTACCGTCTAAACCCACTCATAACCCGCGCACCTACCTTTCCTCCAGTTCTTTGCGAAAGCTCACCCGTCGGCCCACTCCAAAGATCGATCGGCCCAAGTCACGTGCATGCCGAACTGAGCCGACCACAGGCACCACCCCCACTCCCCCACCGCAGCGCCAGCACTGGAGCCGGCCGCCGGTCGTCCCATGGCCGTCTACTGCGCAGCAGAGCCGCGCAGGTGGGGAGGGGCGGGCGGTCACGGACGGCGCTCGCTGGGGCCGACGGGGACCGGGTAGTGTTCGTGGCCTTCGTGGCAGTTTCGTTGAATTCAGCCGCGGTCGCCGCCACACCTGCCAAACTTATTAGCTGCCTGGGCAAACTTATTATCTCCGCCCACACTGTGTTCTTGTATTGACCGTACCTGCCTTGCACAAATAGGTGTAATTTCCTGCTTAGTTGGGAATGGGAGCTCACTCAGGCTCCAGCGCTTCCCCCAACTTTGAGAAGGAAGTGGTCCAAATCCAAGAAGAAACCCGTTTGTTGGCGAGTTTTAGGGGTAGCTTTCGTCATTTGTTACCGTTTGGCCCTCATAGCAATTCGGCAAAACTACGTTCCTATTTGCACACTACCCTGCACACCATGAGACACTTCGGCCGGGTGAGCACAGGTACCCGGGATGACCTTGCTTTGGGGAATTCGTTTTCAGTTCTAATAAAGAGTATTAAGGGAAAATGTTTTTGTTTTAAACATGTTTTTGGGCAATGCGATCGCGTAATTAGTTGTTTATCGTATATCGTGATTTTTTTCATGCTCTCGCTTTGAAGGATCGTATTATGTAGCCACTTTCCAGATGGACTATATTGTACATCTAAGAGATCCTATAAATAAGGGTTTCGTCGGGGAAACAAACCCTGGGGCATGTCGGAGCCATGTTGAAGTGGTCCCCCGCTTCAGAAAAACTGTAGTCTTGGATTTCCAGTGCCTGTCAGATGAAACATAATCTACCTGCAATGTAGCTGCACAAAGCAGCCCTTTACAGACGGAGTAAAGAGGATAAGCAGCGTATAAGGAATGCACTTTCCAGTTATTAATCGAAACAGGTAGCAGATACCTCCTTGTAATTAGTTGGTTGCGCATATCCTGGACATAAGCGTGCTTGAGTTCGATTTCGGATGCGGACTCAAGTAAATATTGCAACATTGCTCTTGTTCTTCACCAACAGCTGTTTTCAAGGATTACGGCACAAAACTTTTTAAACTTTTTAACAGCTTTCAACGCTCATTCTTCATCACGCGCCTTTCATCAGCGACTTTCGGCTAAAAATGTCTCAGAAAATAAAGAACGTCGATAATGCTAAATTCGAAGACGAATAATGTGATAAAATTGCAATTAGCTGACTAAAAGCAGGATCATGTTCAATAAACAGCTGCGATGCTAGATCTCTTCCTACCGAAGCTGCTCAATTTATTTTCAACATTTATTGAATTTATTCAGTAGCATTTTTGACGCATCCGCAACAAAACAAACTCCTATAACTTTTTAGCGTCTCTATTCATACATATGCAGCACTCAAGTACGCAGCCTACGTACGGTACATACAGGGTTTGCTTACAGTGCTGGCAGAGCTTACAGGGCTTAAAAACATTAAAACGATCTAATGTGAATGATTCTTGGATGAAATGATTCACAAAGCCTGCTTTCTCCATACAGCACCGGTAAAAACAACAATGGAGCAACCAGCATCTAACACCCCCGACTGGTACACATTGGCCATTGCTTGCCAGGCCTACTATTTTCTATAGCATTTTTATTATAAGGGTGAGCTAAGGGTATGAGATGAAGAGATGTATGCAAAGAGCCTCTCTAAGTGTAACATATTAACTCTTAGTTGGCCTCATGAGGTTGTTACCTATTGCGTGTTAGCAGAATTGCGTGAAAGCAACATTTTCGTTGTCAGAATGCGTACAATAGAACTTCATACTAACACGAGAACTTCATAGAAACTATTTTAAACACTTGTTATGAAATTCAAGTACATTAATCCCTCGTGAAAACTGTTAATATTGCAATCATATTGCTGCATTTTTATCATCAACTTGCAAAAAAATGCTACGTTTGTCAAAGAGTTTGTGTTCCAGCTTCTATAAGCACGTGAGCACCACCTTTGTTTCGTGTGCATCCAAAACAGTCGGGTCAGTGTTTCTTGCTTTGGCCCAGTGAGAAGCATCACGTCCGACCCTGACCTTCTCCGAATGCCTCACTTCATTCTCAGGTCATATGTCTTGCGATGGATCACTCCTTCCTTAACTGGTTCACCTTATCTCCAATGTACGGCTTTCAGCTTCTCATTATGCACGCTCAGGGTCTGGAATAGCTACCGGGCCATAGCAGTCGTACGGTTCCTTTTCGCATAATGAAGTTACGAGAGAACATCAAGCATGACAAATCAAATCTGACCTGAGTTTGCCCATCTTGCACAACATATCCTACCCCCAACATCCAAACATTTGAAAAGACACTTGCTAAGTACGCGGAGTTCCTGGTTTTCTCGCGTGTCGCTTGATCTGTTCGGTCTATCTCTTGATCTGGACGAGGGGCTAAGGGGCTCAGGATGAAGTGTCTGAATCCCGCACGCCTAAGAGATTTTGCTGCAGTGCAAGTGGTATCGTCTCCTCTCCGTCTGAGCTGGTTAACTTTCGCATCTTTTGTTTGGTTATATATTTTAGTATCTCTGTTTGTTGGCACCAACTTTGTATTTTTAACCGCGGGAAAGCATCCTACCGTGTGTGTTGTAAACAGCTAAATAGATGTGTTCATTGGAACACACGGTAGATTAGCTCAGGACTATACAAACCGTAGGTAACCCAGCAGCGTAGCCACTATGCTTCCTACGAAAAAATGAGCCGGTGGGTGGAAAGAACCCATCACAAACTGCCTAATGAGCAGTCATCACAGACAAGTAGGTCGGTGATGCCTTGGCTGCGTACAACTTCCAACACAAAGCTGGCGTGAAACGTGGCAAGAGGACGGCATGACATGTGGGCGATTGATGAAATTGACGAGTGGAATCTAATCTCCTTGGGACGCAACATTTGTTTTCCTAATTGCGTACGCTGCTCCAAGTTGCGCATTCATTTGTCTTCGGCAGTGAATTAAAGTTCAGTGACACACACACACACACACACACACACACACACACACACACACACACAACACACACACACACACACACACACACACACACACACACACACACACACACACACACAACACATATATATATATATATATATATATATATATATATATATATATATTATATATATACATATTGTGGTCGGACGTTTTATCCAGGGGGTGAGAAGGTGCCTTTTCCCGGCCACAGACGATATTTGGAACGGTTCTGAATTGTCACCTGGGGCCAAATCTTTAAGAAGCCGCTTGCGATATATTTCTAAAGGCAAATAAACCACAAAATGCTGGGGAAATTAAATGCAACGAGGCCGTAACCATCAAACATTTTTGTTTCGGGTAGATATTTGCATTTAAGTTTGAGTGCTGGCCATCAGACGCCTGAATGTAGGTTTGAGACTAACCTAACCTAATTATCACATAAAGGCATATTACTTAACATAAACAGTCTTAAGGCGTGTAGTTTTCTATTCAGTGGGGGCGGGGGGGGGAGGGGGGCAAGCGGAATTGTGCCTCCTAACCAGTAATACAGTGTTCTGTTTTAATTATAATTTTAATCCATTATTAACCAGTTGTCATATTTTGGGGCTGAGCCCTCAAATTATTTTGAATAATTACACCCCCGCTGCCAGCTGCAAAAGAAAACTGCATAAGATCTGAGGAGAAAGCTGCTTTAAGTTCATTTCGGAGGTAAGCTCAATCACTTTTTCCTGCACCCTCTCCCTCCCCCTTATATCCCTAACCCCTACGAATTTTGCAAAACTGCGTTGTTGTGGTCCTACATTTACCGATAGCATGGCTCTACAAGCACCAGAAACAATATCACTTTTGTTTTCGTGACATCATCGTTCAATCAGCTAAAAGCGGTTAGCGAGGCTTTACTATCTGGTATAATCATTGCCCGGTGCAGAGCTTGCGCTTCCCAACATGATCCCAATTATTTAGAGCAAAACCCACACAATGTTGGTATCAACAGAGTGCAGACAAACATTTTTGAACATCTCTAGCACCTTATTTGGCTTTATGTGCAGTATGCTGACAAATACAACCGTTTTATTTCATACCTGTTCTCCGATCAGTGTGCTAAGTCTGAGGTGCTGCGGGCAATGTGAGAGGTCTACACGAGTGATGTTCGGCCTCGTAACCCAAAGCCGCTGTTCCTCTTAGTGACAAAAAGCGCCGAATGAATCCTTCACATGTCTCTCTCCAACGACTTCCGTCTACCTCATAAGCCACAGCTCAGATATCCACAAACAGCAATCATAGATCGGCAGGGCTTTTTAAGCTATTGCCGTAAAATTTTGGCAATTACCTACGTTCTTCTAGCCAGCCAGCGTCTCATGACGTGAGCACAACCGCCGGCAGCCCACAGCCTTGCACTAAACTCAACACATTACCGCGGGTGCGAGCAATCAAGCTCATCTCTTCTCAAGTGGCACACCGCTTTAAAAACGTTGCGTAGCAAACTGATCACGTCCTTCGAAGGATGCTGTGGTCAGCCACGATTATTACGAATAGTTATAAGCCTAGTTATGTGGTATCTTATACTGTTTAGTACATGAAGCGAGTCCTGGCTGAAAAGAAAATCTGTGAAAAAGCACTGATCTGCGCGGCATTGGAAAAACGCCGTGCCACCACTGATCTGTTGACCGTCAGCACTGATATAGTATAGTTTGTAGTGTGGTTTCTGGAACCTGCTGGAAACTAATCCTGATTAAAACTACCACGTTTGACAGCTCCTTATGTCTCAACTTGCTCACACAGCGTAACGTCAAGGTTTCTACATGTGCTCACGCTGCATTTACCGAGAACAGGCCAATAATAAGCTTTGTTTTGTCAAGCTGGGATAATCTGTTGTAATGTGGTTTTGTCTGTTGAAATTTGTTTTCAAGTTTTGCAACGTCGTCACCAGTTGGCTCGCAAAAATTTCATTTTTGTCACTAGTTATGTCCAGTAAATCAGAAGCTTTCTCACCCCTGGTTTCATCAGGCAAAAAGTAAGGAGAAGGCTACAAACGAATCGCCACTCACCTCTCGCATTATACGCATGTCTTTGCGTCGACATGTATTCTGCAAAAGGGGTGCTTTGAGTCATGCGTCGAATTAAATACTACTGCAACATCCATAGGCGTTTTCCTCGTGCATGTGGCTCGTGAGGAGCTGCGCTTGAATAACGGGAGTTTCACCGAACATCATCTTTGCTACTATTAGAAGTCGATGATCTGGACCCACCCAGAGACATCGCGGTATTTCCGATGATTCATTTTGACCTGCTTGGTGTTGTTGGCTGGACAGCGCTAGCATCTACCAATGAATCTGAAAGTGCAAGGGATTAATGGAGAAGTCACTGATGTGTGCTGCCTCTGGCGAATCTCTTGAGAGGGCCGAATCTCAAGACTGGTTGGAAAAAAGAGAGAACCTTTGGAACACCATAATCTAAAATGATATACCCTTATCACACTTTTTAAGCGATACCACCAACAGCGCAGGAAAAGAGCAAAATAATGCAGCCGGCACCCACACCCCAAAAAATCCGTCGTCCGGGACAGCGTAACAGGACGAGAGGATTTGCAAACAGCGACGTCTAGGGGCAGAAATCGCAGCAGACGTTTAAGCTGTTGACTGAAGATAGCGCGCACGGTTAGCAGCCGGAATGGCCGGATCAGACTTATTGGCGAATCCTCTTGATAGTTACGGGAGCGTGTAAGGTACTCGCAGGCTTCACGTCGTTTTTGGTTGAGTAGAACACACGGCGTTGCATGGCAAATTTGATTGCCGACAACATTTACCCGACGGCAAAGTGAGAAATGTGGCTTATTTGAGCGGGAGCTGAGATGCGGCCACATTCAGCCTACCGCACCGCCCTTTTACATGCTTTTTCGCCTTATCCTGCATTCTCGCGATACCCTACGTGTCCGGGGAAGGCCGCACGCTCCAGCCATGGGTGAGCCTAAGTGTCTCTTGGTGGGT
>NW_023597055.1:25310099-25325870 GCF_011947565.3 Pollicipes pollicipes
CCGTGTTGCTACCCTCCGTTTCCTCAGCCCCCCCCCCCCTCCCCTCTCCCTCTCGCCAGCCCGGAATCTGGGGTACACCCGGCGTCCCCCAGCGTCCCCAGCAGCCCGCCTTTCTGCCTGGCGGCCGCTTCTGTAATCGTATCGCTAGGGCCCCGCCCGCGGCGCCACGCCGTGATTTATTCATTGACCAGCTTTCGCGAGCGGCCGGCGACGGACGCGTCGGTTCTGGCGCGCGTGCGGCCGACGCGGCGCGCGACACCCCGTCTGTCGGCACCGCCGCGCAGCCGGAGCCTTGGCGCGGAGAAACGCGCGGCTCGCGCGGCGCCGGACGCGCGGGAAAGTGGCTCTCGTGGGCGCCGCCATGTTGGTTTTCGTCACGGGCCGAGCGGCCTTGCCGCGGGCGCCGTGCCAGCCCCGTGATGGATCGACCGTTGTGAATGGGTTCCAGAGGCGGCTGCTGATGATCCGACCTGCCCCCCCCCCCCCTCCTCACTCCCCCTCTCGCGTTCACGGTTGTGTCACCTCTGGCCGGTGATGTGCTCCGCGAGGTGGCATCTCACGCGGCTGGTGGCACCGACGAAAGGTGCCCGGTGAAGGAGTGTGCGGTGGAGAATATGTTCAAAATTAAATCAAAAACCGCAGATTCAATCCCATTTATGCTCTCTGCGTCCACTGACTTGGGCAAAGCCACGAACCGGGAAAAATCTTGAGGCAGTGATAGTGAATGCTGTGGAGGGAGGGAAGAGGACAATACTATTTTTACTAATTTGGCCTCCATACGATTCCATAGCTTTCATCATCATGTCATTGAATGACATGTTTGGTTTCAAACGATCATGGAAGGCGGTAGCCCCCCCCCCCCCCTCCCTCCCCCCACTCCACTCGTGCACACCTCTTGTTTCCAACGTTGTGAATGAAGCCCTGCCAAAGGCAAGGAAAGTGTCATATATACGGGATTTACAGAAGATGAGAATACTTGCCGTTATATGTGTACAGCCATCGCGTCTGCATTGCCAGTTGTGTTGACTAAATGTACGTGCGCAGTCAAACAACGAACGCAAGTTCTCCCTCTCACCGTCTATTGAAGTGAATTGAAAAATTTCACTTCTTCCATGCACTCAACAAAATCTGTTCTTCCTGATGCGCGAGTTCACAGCATTACTAACAGCTGAAAGCATATTTTAAAGCAAAGCTGTAGAAGCAAAAAGTGTCTTGGTCCTGTTCTGTAGCATGGGAAACGCTGTTTGATGTTACTGATCATACCGTCGATATGCAATCACGAACAATAATTAGACTCAGCCCCAGCATGCATTCATTGTTGCTACATAGACAAGCGTTTTGTTCTCGTCATTGCGTTATGCACTTGTCAAATCTGTTGATCTGGCGCAGAACCCACCGACTCGTCACCTCAAGACATACGCCAGCAGGCTGTTTCAGATATTATGTTTCGAATTATGATAAAATGCTTCCGAAGAAAGTTTGATCAACATTTGTTTTTGTCTGCGTAACATTTTGTTGGCCGAAGCGCAACTGCATTTCAACCGCCGCCACGTGCGTTTCTCTCTCCACTCTTACCGCAAGCGCAAAAAACAGTCGATGACATCGCGGAGTGCATGCCGTTACTCATGCGCTGCGTGATCGGTGACGAGACAAAAACTAGTGCCGGGTGGAGCAGGAGTCAATTCATCGCCGCAGGCGCTCAATCAGCATGACGTCACGGCTGCCCGCCCGCGGACAGTGCGAACTAGTCTGTGGGAGTTGACTACTCGAGCCAGTTGGCGGGGTCTGTGGTGCCGCATACTACACCACGGGAGTCTGGGATGTCCTAGACCATCTCGCTGGAGTCTACAGCGCCGCAGACTAGCCCACGGGAGTCTACGATATCCTAGACCAGCCCACGGGAGTCTGCGGTGCGGCAGACTAGCCCACGGAAGTCAAGAGTGTCTTAGACCAGTCCGCGGGAGCCTGAAGTGCCGCAGAGCAGTCCCTCGGTAGTCTGCGGCGCCCAGCCTTGCCTGCCCGCCGTCTGTCCGTCCTGCGGGGCGGCCTGGGCCGCCAGGACCGCTCCGGCTGAGCGTCGCCGGGCGCCCGCGGTCGGCCTCACTTTTACCCGTCCGCCGCCTCCCGACCATCCATCTCACGAGCGTGTCACGCCGTCACGTGACCCCGCGCGGCCGGCGGCCGGCGCGCCGCGTGACCGGCGCGCTTGGCTTTGGCCACTGGAGCTGAACCGGTCAGTCGGTTGCCACATAGGGGGCGCCTCTTCTCCGCCGCCAGTCGTGGCAGGTGCGGACGACTCGGGCTTTCAAAACGCCGCCCGACAGCGGCCGTGTCATGCCGCAACGGCGCCTGCGCCGCGGTGTTGAGTTGTTAGGTTGACATGCGCGATTTGTACTGGGAGTCTCGCAGTTTGAGGAGAGTGATGCACCGGCGTGCTTTCCTCTCACATTTGCCCTTGCGGAGACACGCTGGGAGGTGGAAACGTGCTTGATGTGAGGACTTCCAACGATGACTCTCTTGGTCGGCAATTGAAGGAGGCTTTCCGGTGTTTTCATTTTCACTTCATGAAGACATAATTATGTTGGGAATGGTGTAAATCACTGGGAGAACGTTTGTCTGACGACCGCGTATGGAAACCTGCGGGTGCACGTTTGGCTTCTCGCCAAGAGTTTCATTGCCCCCGTGGTAATCGGTGCAACAGAAACCGACGCTAGGCGATCGCAGATGTTGAATGCGTGTTTCAGCTGTCATGATGTGCCTTAATTTGACTCGAAATCAGAGTGTTATTGAACTAAGCTCTATATATTATTTCAATTTGCGTGATGACATATGCCTTCGTTTGATAAATTGTTGGATTAGTTAAGTTATGGCATACTGAAGGCGTAATGAAATGAACGTTTTATGCTAAGTGAAGGGTTAAAGAGCTAGGTAAAGGAAAGTGAGTCCGCTTCTGAAAAGAATAGCATTCAACCCTAGGTACACATTTCCACACAATTATTGTGCTGTCAGAGAAACATTGAGCATGTTTGATTCGTTAGCATGCTAGCTAAAATGGCAACACTGGGCTTTTTGGTTATATTCATAACATATGATATATATATATATATATACATATATATATACATATATATATATATATATATATATATATATATATATATATATATATATACTTGGGTGTCAGCGTTGTGTGGCGTGGCTGGCACGCAGCCGGCTGCATTGGTGGCAGCGCCAAGCCTGCTCAGCTGGCTGTTGGTCCACACTCAGCCTGTGGTGAAAACCCACCGGCTGCTCCCGCTATACGGGTACCAGCTTCAGTCGGCTTACGTCATGGCCCGCTCGCCGGGCCGTGAGAACATCATTGTGCATGAATTAGGGGGCGTCTCTACCCGGTTAGTGCGCCCAGCCTGCACGGCTCGGACAGTTTGCCCGACTGACGCTATTCACGATTTGCTCTGTTTGTTGGGAAAGTCATTGCGTATGCTGATGCGAAGTGGCCTTGTGTATGCACGAGCCTGTGGATTCAGAGTAACCACGTCTGCGGGGTTCACTGTAATCTTGATCATCGGCTGTGTGATGGAAATCGTGACATCGAACGTTGCATATTCTGTCGTGGAGCTCGTACGTATATTCCCATGCTCCATTCATCCGCCACAGGCGCAACAGCGCTTCTGAAAGTGCGTCTCAAAAGGTCGGCATCACACGATCGCTCGGGATAAAATCAGGCCGCCGAGTCTGGGTTAATGATTTCGGCAAGAATTATGTCGGTAAGGTGTATGTAGTGTTCTCCCGTCATCGGTCAATACGGCCAGATAGCCGGAGACTGGCCCGAGCTGTTGCGTTAGAGCCTAGCTGTCTGCATATTTCAAGGGAACTTTGTGTTCGTGCAACATGATTTTGGATATGTCACGTAGGTACACATCGGAGCTCGGCTCACTGCCTGATGACTGTGCCGCCCTGCCACGCAAACATGCCGAACAGCTGTAATGCACTTAAACGAGTGTTTTGACATGCCATACCAGCTAGGTCATGCCTTGGGCATGCACAGGCTCACTGGGCATGGAATTTGCGGACCGACCGTCCCAAACGAGGCTCATTCGGCCACGCGTTGACCCGTAATTTTACGACCGGCGCTTGAGTCTCGGGTGCCGCGTACGTCACTAGCCCCATCAGCATATCCGGTGTAAAAGACCAGGACTCATAGGCGCACAGCAGCTGCAAGTCTATCGGCAAAGAAACATACCTCAATGGGCTGTTATTCTGGAGCCCGATAGGCAGGTGGTGTTTCTGGCTGCTGTCGGTATGCGTTCTCCCTGCGTTGCTGTGCTGTGCAGCAATGAAGTTTACAAATTTTGGGGCTCGATGCAAAAATAGTCTTCCTGCGTTACTGTTTTGTGGAGCAATGCAGTTACCGCACTCTCCCCCTGCAGTTCCCTCCCCGGACATACATCACATGCATTCGACGCGCGCTACGCTACAGTGTATGCTGACGGCTTTAATGTCCGAACCGTGGCCAAAGGAGCTTTTAATACGCTGCGGCCAGACGTTTATCGCATCTGCTACGGTCACGGGTGGGACACATCAGTGCCGCTGCCTCATTCACCGCATACATACTCTGACGTCACGTACCGCGGTCAATTCCGCCGTCCGTGACCCATGACGCTTCCGTGACCCGTGACACCTGCGTTGCAGCCACGGCATGGCCGTCTCGGCGGTGAGCTCCGAGATGCCTGGTGTCGACCTCAGCGGCACGGTGCTCGGTCAGTACTGCCCGGTGTCCGGCGAGCGCACCTGCCAGCCTCAGAAATACAGGTGAGGGAGCTAAGAGTCCGCCGGGCGGCGGGGACGGCAGGACCGGACCCCGGGCGGCGGGGATGGCAGGGCCGGGTCCCGGGCAGCGGGGACGGCAGGACCGGGCCCCGGGCGGCGGGGACGGCAGGACCGGGCCCGGGGCGGCGGGGATGGCAGGACCGGGCCTCGGGCGGCGGGGATGGCAGGATCGGGCCTCGGGCGGCGGAGATGGCAGGACCGGGTCCCGGGCAGCGGGGATGGCAGGACCGGGTCCCGGGCAGCGGGGATGGCAGGACCGGGCCCCGGGCGGCGGGGATGGCAGGACCGGGCGCCGGGCGGCGGGGATGGCAGGATCGGGCCTCGGGCGGCGGAGATGGCAGGACCGGGTCCCGGGCAGCGGGGATGGCAGGACCGGGCGCCGGGCGGCGGGGACGGCAGGACCGGGTCCCGGGCAGCGGGGATGGCAGGACCGGGCCCCGGGCGGCGGGGATGGCAGGACCGGGCGCCGGACAGCGAGGACAGCGATGCTCCAGCTAGGTTTTGCTGACCTGCGCGGAAAGATGCGCTAACATCCGGCAATATTCTAAAGAAATCGCGGAAGAAAGCACGCTGCTTCGACTATTCAAGCTGTCAGGAAACGGCCCTGCATTCTGCATACCTCCGGACTTTCTTGGGCCGATCCCCTGTGGGCCACCACAGTCGGGTTCTCTCCTCACAAGCGCTCCACACTTCCTCCAGGCCGTGGATAGTGAGAGCGATCGAAAGCGGCGGGAGAGAACGAGAGCCATGTTAGGCTCCTGTGACCCACTGACGCCGATGGTGATGTTGCAGGTCACTGGACGGGTTTTGCAACAACGTGCAACACGCGTCGTGGGGCAGCGCGCAGACCGCCTTGGCTCGGCTCCTGCAGCCAGCGTACACCGATGGTAGGTCTGACGAAAGGGCCGCCCTGGAGCCCTGTGGGTTCCATGGGAATGCGGCGTGCTGCACTTGTGGTGTTGGATGCGTCTCGTATCCGATGCAGATGATGCTGGTAACTAGCAGATTTTTCGTACGATCAGCCTTTTTGGTTGGGGTTAAGAGCATTGTAACGACTGACGCCGGCTGGGCAAGGAAATCACAAGGCATCTGGAGCTCCACCATGCAGTCATTATCTCACAGTTGTAAGTTACTCATAGTAACCCCGAACTTTGAGGTACCTACTGACACAATGAATGGCTGCGTAATGTCTTAGGAGGCATCTTAGATAGGCGCGCCGGATAATTGTGAATTGACGAATATTGCCACTAGTCGCCGTTCTGTGGGTGAATGCGGGTCCTTCGTTCGCTTTCTTTGGGTGCGCCCTTGACTTCATTCTGGCTTACATAGTCCTGTATGTACGGCGTGACCGGTATGCTGAACATGGAGTGGCTCAACTGCGCTTCCGCAAGAACCCCATTCACAGCCCAGCGGCGCGTCGATTGTGTCTCAAAGCACGCTCTGTACGAAAATAAAGGGAGCATTCGAGCTTCCACCGTCGGATACCGCAGCATCAGTGTCAGCAGTGTCAGCGGCGGTGTCAGTTCAGTTGAGTACCTAGCAAAGTACAGGGGGATCAGGAAGTAGGTAAACGTTCATCAAGTACTGACGTGGTTGTTGTAGTGCTGCCGGAGTGATTTTAGTTGTGTAGAGTTCCTATCCGAGGTCCTGACAGCTAATGGAGCTTCCGGAGCGCTCTAACGTCTGCCATCCTCGCTGGCAATATGCGTTTAAGCTTTTTCTGCTACTGAACGGGCTAGAAAACAATCCGAATATAACGCTTGTCACGTTGTGGCGTGACTCACCACACACTAGCTGTTCCGTCCGTCTTTCTTTTCACCAACAGCATACGTGAGTGCCAATGTGACTCGTCCACTGAGTGTCCACACTCGTCCGCCGAGTGTCCACATGCTCGTGTCGGCACACCCGGCCATCCCAGATCGCTGTCCTTTGTCACCACATCTCCCATTGTCCACCCACGTGACCCCTATCCGCTCACGTGCTCGCCGTCACCTGACGTGCCCCTCGTCCGTCGCCGTGTCCTGCTCCGCTTCGCTGCCCTTTATCCGCTCTCGCGACCCCAGTCGGCGCGCGCTCTCCCGGCGCCGGAGCGCGCGCCGCTGGCGACAGCGGAGCCGGCTAATCCGTCGTCCAGTTACGTCAGGCGGCGCCCTCTGACGGCCGTGATCGGCGTCCGGCCTGCCCCCGGTGGGACGTGGTGACCCGCTGGCGAAACCGGACGTGGGGCGGCCGGCTCAGGCCGGGCGACCCGGCGACGGCCGCCGGCGCGCGTGCGCCGCCTTCGTGACGGCGCGGAGGCCGCCAGCATGGCATGTCCTCACGAACGGGCCGGGGAGCGGGAGGGGGGGGGGGACTGACCTCGCCGCATGCGATGCGAGCCAGGAATCCGACGCGGCGTCGGCTGCTGATGTCATTTCCTGCCGGTATGTCGGAAGCCCAACGTGGCTATTTTTGCTCGCAGTTGACGGTTGGAAACTTTGGATCAGCGTGTGTTTGATCGTGTCATGAGGCACACAGACGTGGACTGGCTGGCCTGGTTGGTGCATTCAGCGCGGGGCGTCCTTCTACAGCGATCTTTTCTCTTGCGATCCTGTTTTGATTACTGGTCTACCAATCATGAAGTATAGATGCTGCAACGCAAACAGCTGGTTCGTGACCGTTACGAGCTAGAAATGCATGTTATTACTCTCACTTCTTTTCGCAAGTAGCCGTTAAACAAGACAGCATTCATAGCGGTACCATTTAGAGTCGTTTCAAGCACAACATCATGCACACAAACCTGCGTTCTATCATTAGCGAAGACCTCTAAGCGCTCCAATACTTGTAGCAAATGGGTGTAAAAGTTCATAACCCCAAACTTGTATCAACCACTTCATCCACATTGTGGGTCGCCATCATACTCTGGCATGATTTTGAAGCTATGATGTGATGTGACCTCATCAGATCCGTACCAAATACTGCATGTAATGACCTAACATGTCCTAGTCAGCAGGCCTTTGAGATAGATTCTTACTTGACATTCCTTTCTGTTGATCCTAACTGCTGCCTGACCATTTACACCAGATCATGTGCAGCTTCCGTGTGTTCCCCAGGTCAGTTCGTGATCCCGCGTGAGCTCATCAAGTCGACTTAATAGCCTATAGCTAAGTCATGTGACCCCAACTGACTCGTGTGTGCGTGTGTGTTTTGGTAAGGGTGGGGGTGAGGGGGGGGGGCGCACACAAAGAGATGGCTTACCGGGTCCGTGTTTGCGGCGCACCAAAATGTAACATCAGGAGGCTGTGAGTAAATACCAGAAAGACCTGATGGTCAGCAGGTGATGCTGCGATCAGAGGCCACATGTTCAACTGCTTCGGGCAGTCCGGCAACGAGCCTCTACCTTAATAATCATGTGCCCGCCTCAGGCCACCTACTTACGTCTAGCGAAACGGACTGGTCACGAACAAAGTCGGCCCTCCCATTTTTGTTTGTGTTTTGTGTTGTTTTTTTGTTGCGTATGTTTTGTCTAAGCTCCGACGCCTCCGTCACCAGGTCACCGGCCTTGAGACATCAACTAGCCAGTCGTTTGACCCAGGCCGGATAATCTGGAGACACTGACCTGCGACCCCAAGGACAACCTGATGTAATTTGCTGATCTAACCCACCTGCGCTAGGACCCGCTGAAAACTCCCCCTACTCGCGGGCTGACCTGACCGTCCTCCCGCCATCAGGTCTGTCGGCGCCGCGAGGTCAGAGCGCCGCCGGCGGTGACCTGCCCTCGGCTCGGGTCGTCTCGTCCCGCCTGACCCACCCGGGTCACAACCGGCACGAGTTCGTCACCGCCCTGATGGCGGTGTGGGCCGAGTTTGTCCATCACGACCTGGTGCACGTCGCCACAGCGGCACCCGGTACGTACGGTGCGCCGGCCGAAAACCGGCGTGTGGTCTCTGTGCTGCGTGAATGCCAGTATATCGGAGAGCCCGACCTCAGTACGTGTGCGTCGACGGGACCATGTGTAGGCAGACCATTACATGTCTCTGTTGATCTTATCTGCTGACGAGCCACTGGTGATAATGAAGGGTACCAGCCGTGCTGTGGCGCCAGGTACGCTGTCTGTACACTGTCGGAGATGTCACGTGGGGCAGATAAACAGTCACGCGGAGCGAATGAAGTGAAAAACTGTCATGCGTTCCGTACGTTTACGTCAACTTTGGTCACAAATCGGTTAACGATTCGCGTAAAAGCGATGCTGACAAGGAATGTGTACTGCTACCTTGCCCTCGGCTCCAACATAGGCGCACCTGAATCCCCTGAATAGGATGGTACCAGCCTACCATCCAGCCTCTGAGCCTACGGTTCCATGGCTGAGCGAAATCTGAAGGACACCTTGTCCGCGAGTCGCGCCTTTCCGTGTCCTTCAATGTGTAAATGCGAAGCCCTTCTGTACACGCGAAGCAAATGCACTGCACCACGGCACCGCGTGCTACCAAGCCAGCAGGATGGCAGGCAGTGCGCCTTCCTTGGCGTGAGCCTCGCACTCCCAGAATGGAGCAATACACCAACGCTTTTTCGCAGCCCGCTCCAGATGTGGGGCCGTGTGACATGAGGCTTGGTATTAGCAGGGAACGATTTATCACCCGAGATAAAAAGCATCACTTTCTAACAGGGCTGGTCGGAGGGCGGACCACGCAGGCGTTACTCCAGTGGCTCTGGGTCACCAGCCGCGACCAGCGGCGAGCGGAGAGGGTAGGGCGGGAGAGGGGAGGGGGGACTAGAAATCAGGGGCACCGAACACAGGCTGTGCGCTCAGGCAGGTAGGGCAAGATCTGTGAGTGTGCAGTGTTTGGGCAGTCGCAAGTTTCCAGTTGCGTGCAAAAAAAATGCAACAGAAATATATATATATATATATATTATATATATATATATATATATATATATATGAGTTTTTGAGGGCTCATATATGAATAGTAGTGCATAATCCCTGAGCTTTATGGCAGACTTTTCGTTATCAGGACAAGTGAACTTCGCAGGGGCCTCTGTTCTGCGCTTCTCTCAACACTATGGATAGATATTGCGCAGCGTTACAGTTTTTCTGCCGGACGTACCTTTGCCGCACTTTTCACATGGCGTGCGCATTCGTTGGCTCCCAACGCTGTCATCATTTGCTCTGTTTGCTTGCAGTCGTTGTCTTTCCTTCTCTGCTGTTTGTTCTACGAGTAAGTTTACCGGGAGGCTCAAATTTTATGCGCGATGCACACTTCTGCGCATGTTTTACGGTAGCTTAAGAAATCAGCAACACAGTTACACACAAGACACAAGAACGCAGTGACAAGCCTAGACTTGATGATACACTCAACCCAGCACCCATTGAGATTATCACTAGCCACCACTTCTCCCACCAAATCCAATGCGGTCCGAACCAACCAACTAACCTATAAACGAAACCGCAGCTTGAACCCCGCCCTATAGTAACCCTATCCAACATCGCATGTGCACCGCCCAATCTCTTCAGCCCGTGTCGGCTCATGCAAACAGCCCTCATATCCCTCATCAGCTCCAGTGACCTAGCCGCACATTTACCCGCCGTTCGCGTCCAATTTGATTCTCCGATCATACACCGCACACGGCCAGCCTAGCCGTGATTAGCATGGCCCACTGCCAGGCCGGCCTTGGTGCCGGCTCCAGCGGCGGCTGTTTTCGCTTCCCACACGTAATGGTAGCCGCGACCGGCGGCGGCGGCTGCGCCATGCGTGTTCGCCCGCCGGCGGTAGGTCTAGGTCGGAGAGGGGCCGCCGCCGCCGGCGGAAACGGCCGCCGGCACTGTCACGGAGACGTGACGCACAGTGGCAGGTCAGGGAGACGCGACGTCCGGTGGCAGGTCAGGGAGACGCGATGTCCGGTGGCGGGTCAGGGAGACGCGATATCCGGTGCCAGGTCAGGGAGACGCGACGTCCGGTGGAAGGTCAGGGAGACGCGGCAGGTCAGGGAGACGCCAAGTCCAGCGGCAGGTCAGGGAGACGCAACGTCCGGTGGCAGTTTAGCGAGACGCGACGTAGAGGGTCAGGGAGTTTTACCACTATTTGTTCCTTTCACAGTTTTGGTCCATGTGTGTTACGATACTTGTGGCTATTTACTTCGTACTGCCTCACACAAGCTGGCATCTGGGTATTGTTTATATTTTCCGCCCAGAACATGAAAGCAAGCGTCTTGCTTCGAGGCACGTGCGTAATGAGAACTAGTGGAGGATTCGTAGCCTGCAACAGCTGCATTTCTGCCCCAAGAAACTGTTGCGTGGTATAATGTTCTTTTTTCATAAGCATGCCCGAGTGCTGGTGTTCTACTTGCAAGGTTTGCAGTAGTGTCCAGATTTGGAGGCGCGATGAAATAAGGTGCAATGATTTACTTCGTTTTGTCGCACCTCCTTTGTACCTCCAATCTTTGAGGTATGGAGATGTCCAGAAAACAGCTCGAAACTTAACGGTGATCACGATTAATATGCCATACAGATGCATCCCTCCCAATATTACATGAATGAAACATCGAGATCACAAGTCTGGGCGCGACCAGGGTCTGGGCGCGACCAGGTGGTGGTCGCGCGGGAGACATCTGCTAGATGAGTTCGAAGTTTTCATGTTTAGCTTCCAGCCCTCAGTGCACTGGGAGGCACTGGTTTAAAGACGTTGTGGTGCTAATTAACAGTGCTTCAGTATCCCGAAGTTAACAAAATAATGCAGATCTGCGGAAGTGTCGTCCTACGGAAGGTACGCTACAGTGCTGTGCTGTGGAAGGTTAGGTACGCTAGCCTGCATGTTTGCGGCGTGTCTGAATAGTACAGCAGGTCTGCTCTCAGGTCGACTTCGTTCCCCAGCTTCGTGCTCTGTTGCTGCAGTTCTGAGCCGCCTCACCGCACCTTTCAGAGGCACCGCTTTCGTCCCCGTCGTCGCTAGTGTGGAGGGCAGATATCACCGGCCGCGTCACGTCATGACGGCTCGCGCAGCGTTTGCCGCTCATGACGCCGGCGACGAGTGTTTGCGCGCGCGCGTGCGTTTGTCCGGGGCAGTCGGTCAAGGCGGCCGCTGGAGGCGGCGGACGCAGCTCCAGACGACCTTACCGTGCGTCGCCTCGGGCGCCGTCCTCCGCCGGCTGACGGATCGGCGGCCCGCGGCGGCGGCGAGCGCGGCGCACTGCGACGGGCGCGGCGCGCCCTTGGCAGCCGCAGCCGATGATGTGATTTGTCGGCGCCCGGGGAAACGATCCGTGCCCCGCCCGCCTTCCCGCTTTGGCGGTTGGCGGTCTGATGATGGGTCGTTGACGGTTGGAGCCGTCGGATGACGGGTTGCTGAGAGTTGGAGTCGTTGGGTGGTGGTTCATTGACGGCTGGAGCCGTCGGGTGGTGGTTCATTGACGGCTGGGGCTGTCGGAGGATGGGTCGCGCGGAGCGGCTCACTCGGCTCATGGCTCGCCATCACGCCCCAGAGGCCTAAGCAGGCGGCGGCGGTGGTGCAATGGTACAGCTCGTGATCAGAGGCCCACGGCAGCGTGCGGATGTGCGGCGGTCAGACACAGGGCATAACGCGAGAAATCAAGTCCAGGAAGACGAAAAGGCTGAAACTAAATGATAAGGTCGACTACCATGTACGTGACGTTTCTAGTACCTTATCAGTGGCTTATGGCGTGTGCTGATCACTTTACCTATGGCTCTTGCATGACTCTGTGATGCTGTCCGTGACTCTGTCCATGACTGTCTGTCATTGTGTCCATTACTCAGTCGGTGACTCCGTCCGTGACTCCGTCCGTGACTCCGCCCGTGACTCTTCCGTGGCTATATCTGTGACTCTGTCCGTGACTGCCAATGACTCTGTCCGTGACTCTGCCGGTGTATGTGATTGGACAGGTGCGGACGGCGCGGCCGACTGCTGCCGGGGCTCGGAGGAGGCGCGCTGTCTGCCCATCCTGTCACCGGGGCACTGCCAGGAGTACGTCCGCTCACTCTCCTCGCTCCAGATGGGCTGCCACCTCGGTGAGTGAGTCCACCGGCCGCTGTGACGTCACACAGGCAGGGCGGACGGTCGCGATCACACGGAGATGCTCAAGGGAAAACCTAGCGTGCACTGTAATCGTGTTTTCTGGGCTCATTGCTGATGAGTGAATAACTCTATAGAAAAAATAGAAGAGCGAATCCTTGGCAAATTGCTGTTTTTGCAAAAGAGCGATCGGTAAACACGGGTGCGTTTCACAGACTATGCCAAAAAAGGTATTGCCAACCTATAATATAACTTTGGTCTCGTGACATTAACGATGCGACACATATGACAACGTTAGATTCAGTAACTGCTGACCAGTGCCCTTCTTTCGATGACTGTTGTGGTCATGCCCTCCATATTTGTGAACATTTTCATTTTATACAAACTCCATAACAACAATCCCGCCTCGCGAATAACCGCAGAAGCCACGGGAGGCTAGTGCCACTCTGCCAAGGACTTGTGAACGTCAACGCCTCCATTAATTGTTATCATGTGCGCTGCAGGCCGGTCCAATGGCCATACCGGGCAGTGGCTATCACATGGCGATCACAAATCTAGACGTCGTCCAGCCATCCTTGGTTCCGTCTTTTTACTACCAATTCCGAGGCGCTGACCTGCCTTACCTACTAAACACTTACACCTAAACATTGCATGAGCCTTGACCTCGTTTGTCTTCGTCCATACGATACCTCACCACCCAATTGACTGACCGGCGGCCTCAACCGGCTGACCTGTGACCTTACCCGTGGCCTAACCCGGCTGACCTGTGACCTGACCCGGGCCGTCGGCAGGTCCTCGGGAGCAGATGAACCTGGCCACGTCCTTCCTGGACGGCAGCTCCTTGTACGGCACCACGAAGACGGGCGGACACCGCCTGCGAGTGCTCTCGCGAGGCCAGCTGAAGATGAACCGGGACGGCACGCTGCCCACCACCGACGCCACGCCCTGCCGCGGCAAACAGAACAGGTCAGCAGGGCGGCCGGGACCGCCGGTGACCGGGGTCGAGTGCTGGCGTACCTGCTGACGGCAGCGTGACGTCAAAGGCATGTCGTGACGTTATAGGGCGGCATGGCCTGTGACCATCAGCTGCGCGCTGTACCGTTGCCGTTCCCCGTGACCTTTGTGACCGTGACCGTGACGGCGACCGTGACCGTGGCCGAAGCCACATGAGCCATGATCGAGCATCTGGACACTTCCACCACTGGGTTGTTGCCAGTCAGCTGTGTCCAATGTTCAGCTGGTTTGGCATTTTGACGGCCTCTCGTATGTACTACTCCATCACTCGCTGATGTATGAGCATTGCGAGCCAACATTTTCGCATACGTCGTTCTAATACTGTGCGGTGCTGATGCACGGTTATATACGGAGATGACCTTTTTGCGTCACGAATCAGACAAATGAATGCCACCGGGTTAATACGAAACCCTGTTTCCTGAGCTGCACGCCAGACACTCGTGAACATAATGCAACGAGCCACACTTCACGCCTTCACGTGCGCTCGAGGAGGAAGGACAGCTGACGCACTGTCCCCCACTTCGTCCCAGACTCCAACTACCCCACCGAACCCGATGTCTGCGCTCCACACTGGCCACACGGGCTCTCGACTCAGCTCTGCCGCCGCCGCAGGTGTCCGCTGACAGGAGACCCGCGGGCCAACACGCACTCGGCCATCAGCGCCCTGTACGCGCTGCTGGTGCGTGAGCACAACCGGCTGGCCGGCCGGCTGGCCGACCTTAACCCGCACTGGGGCGACGAGATGGTCTTCCAGGAGGCGCGCCGCCTGCTGGTGGCCCAGCTGCAGCACATCACCTTCAAGGAGTTCGTGCCCGCCGTGCTGGGACAGGTACGGCTGGGGTCAGGGGAGGGGCTGGAGCGCAGGGAAGGGGCGGGATGTGGCAGGGCGAAGTGTGCAGCCTACAATGCGTGTTATCTGGGGACATTTGAAGTGATGGTGCTGGCGGTTGTGTTGACGGCTGTCAGCCATGGATAGAGTAAGAGTCAGAGTCAGAGTTAGAGTCAAATCCAATGATGATCTTTAAGCTCTTCAGCTCTGGCTCAAATCGACTTGCCAGGTTTTCGGAAGATCATCCGCGCTGCAGCTTAATCAGCTGTGAACACAACTTGACATGAACACAACTTAATTAAATGACAACGTCTTCTACGCTAAGCAAATCTTAGATAGCATTCGGTCCAAGCAATGCCTTATTTCGCCACACGCGATAGCCATGCGTGTTTGGGAGCGTCGTCAAATAAGGTCATCGGGCATCATCTCTGGAGCCTCACACCTGATCGGATTCTCTCACGGTGTTTCCAATTATCCCCACCGTGCCTCAGGCGTGTGTCTCACCACCGTGCCTCAGGCGTGTGTCTCACCACCGAGCCTCAGGCGTGTGTCTATCCCCACCGTGCCTCAGGCGTGTGTCTCACCACCATGCTTCAGGCGTGTGTCTCACCACCGTGCCTCAGGCGTGTGTCTCACCACCGTGCCTCAGGCGTGTGTCTCACCACCGTGCCTCAGGCGTGTGTCTATCCCCACCGTGCCTCAGGCGTGTGTCTCACCGGTGACCCGCACGCTGGCAGGAGGTCACCAAGTTCTTCCAGCTGGAGCTGCTGTCTGCCGGCTTCTACCAGAACTACTCGATGGACGAGTACCCAGGCGTAACGAACGCAGCAGCCAGTGCCGCACTGCAGTTCTACCAGGCTCTACTGCCGGGATACCTGCAGTACATCAGCGTGGTAAGTGAGCACGGCCTAGTTCTACCGGCAAGGCAAGCACGCAAAGACACTTTTTCAGTTTCGTCTCAGCAGGAAGCTAGGTTACTTGCATTATATCAACGTGGCAAATACACCCGCTCCAGTTCTAACAGTGTCTCCTGCTCCGCCGTCCGAGGCGTACCGCCCTGCCCATTGTGCTGTCATCTGCAGTAAACCTGCGTGG
>NW_023597055.1:25326870-25394302 GCF_011947565.3 Pollicipes pollicipes
TGAGAGACGAGAGAGAGAGAGAGAGGGAGAGAGAGAGAGAGAGAGAGAGAGAGAAAAAAAAAAAGAAAGAAAAAGTGCGGAATGAGACGGCAGAAGAAGCGGGAAGGAAACCCATAAAGAAATAAGAAAGGAACAAATAAGAAAGATGCGGAGTAAAGAAAAGGTCAAAGAGGACTGGGTAGATAGAACAAATGTCACAATGATTGAAAGAAAATGTGATTTTAGTTAGCACTTCATAGAATAGAACCATGGAAAGGAAAAATATATAAATAGACCAAAAGAAGCTATCTGTAATCGTCTGTGACCGCGCCGCCGTTTTCAGTGCCGATGAGGAGACGGTACCCTGCGACCCTTCGTCCCCGTACCGCACGTACTCGGGCTACTGCAACAATCTCGCCAACCCCAACTTCGGCAAGTCGGTGACGCCGCAGCACCGCCTGCTGCCGGCCCAGTACGACGACGGTGAGGAACTGGCTCGGTCGCGAGAGGCACGCAGGGGTCACGTCTGTCGGTGGCCGTCATGAGCCAGAGGCCGCCGGAGGCGACAGTCATACGGGAGTTCACGTGTTGAGAGTGTTTAACTGCGTTGTGTTTAGAGCTCTACGGATTGTTCTGTCCTTTCACAATTATGAAGAAGAAACTACAGTGGACATTGCTTGTTAGCAGTGAGTACGCACCGTGTCAAGCTGTTGTACTCGACCCACTTGCCAGTGGGTGAGTTAATAGTGTTAAACACTGGAAAGATCCACGAATAGTACTATGTGGCGGAGCTCGCATCACCTCTTGACCTTGCGCCCGCAGGCATCAGTCGGCCTCGGCAGAGGTCAGTGACCGGCACGCCTCTGCCCTCGCCTCGCCTTATCTCCACCACGTTGCATGACGACGTCAGCAATCCGCACTCGCGCTACACCATGTTCCTGATGCAGTTCGGCCAGTTCCTCGACCACGACATCAGCATGACGCCCATCAACAAAGGTACATTTCTCGTCACCAGCGACGGGCTCCGCACGTGTCCAGGTCTAATTACCACCCTTTCGTTGAGGACAGACAGCTGCGCATTGTGTCAGTAAATCTGCAGGTGCTGCATACGTAGTGGAAAAAATTTGTCGTTTGCAGTAGGAGCAGTCAGCGGGCAAATGTGGTTCGTAATTTGTCATACATATTTTTGCATGCCTTTGTAAGAGCCTAAGACTTTTACACTCAACTGGAAGCTAATGACAATGGTGGCAGCGTATACATGGATCACTGCTCACCGGAGCACTTGCGCATATATAGGCATAACTGCTCAACGAAATATTAGCTCAAAAGATACCCAAGTAAACCAAGTCGCGAGTTCTCGCACAAAGTTTCGCAACAGCGCCCGCCTCACGTCGCTGTCCTGCAGGGTTTGGCGACTCGATCCTGAACTGCCGCGACTGCGACTCTGCCAACCGGGTGCACCCGGAGTGCTGGCCCATCAACGTGCCGCAGAACGACCCGTACTTCCCGCCGGTCAACGTCAGCAGTGGCCGTCCCTTCTGCATCGCCTTCACCCGGTCACTGCCCGGACAGCAGACCCTCGGTGAGGAGGACGAGGGGAGGGAGGGCGCGGGTGGGAACCGGCTCGAAGAAACCATCTCGGATGACAGTTGGGGTCCAGTCGAATGCAACCCACCAGTCTAAAATGGCATCAGTATATCAATCGGCGTCATACTGAGGGCACATCTGCAAGGAAGGGGGTTGGCGGGCCACTGGGCGGAGGGTATAGCTAAGGCAGGGCGCGGCTCCCAGGGACGGGAGGAGTCACGTGACCTGGCAGGAAGGGAGGAGTTACGTGACCTGGCAGGGACGGGACGAGTCACGTGGTCTCGCAGGGACGGGAGGAGTCACGTGGTCTCGCAGGGACGGGAGGAGTCACGTGACCTGGCAGGAACGGGAGGAGTCGCGTGGTCTCGCAGGAGACGGGAGGAGTCACGTGACCTGGCAGGAACGGGAGGAGTCGCGGAGAGTTACCCCGTCAGACGCACCTCCGTCCGAGTCCGAGTCCTCTGACCGCGTCCCGGCGCCACAGGGCCGCGCGAGCAGATCAACCAGAACACGGCCTACATGGACGGCTCCCACATGTACGGCCAGGACCAGTGCGAGGCGCGCAGCCTGCGCTCGTTCCAGGGCGGCCGACTCATCACCACGCCTCACCCCACACGCGGCAAGGGCCTGCTGCCCACCACGCGCGACAACAAGGAGTGCCGCGCCCCCTCCGGCTCCTGCTTCGCCGCCGGTGAGTCGCCGCCGGTCGGCTGTGCTGGTGCTGGAGAGCCTCAGCCCACAGCGCGAAATGTCACAGGCCGCTGTTGATTTGACCGATGTCTGGTCCATGCTGCTGCTGCGTGGATCGGGCCGCCAGTCATGTTCCGCAGCCGATCCGTATTTGGTTTGCTTGTCACAGGAGCTTGCCTCGTTGTCTGTGATTGGTCCGGATGTCCATGACGTCCGCTGAGCGTCGCTGATTGGTCGACAGGCGACAACCGGGCGTCCGAGCAGGCGGGTCTGGCCACTCTGCACATCATCTGGATCCGCGAGCACAACAGGGTGGTGCGCCAGCTGGCCACCATCAACCCGCACTGGGACGACGAGAAGCTCTACCAGGTAGGCGATCGAGTCTACTGCACTGGAATCGGCGGAAACCTTGCCAGAGCCCTTTTGTTCATAATCCAACGGAACCCATTTCTTTCTTGGGGGTAAGCCCGCCCCTCACGTATGACGCCACGCCCCGAGCCCCTTCCTTACCCGGCCGAGAGGCGAAGAAATTGCGTTTGTTTGCAATTAAGTGGTCAGTGCTGACCTAGCAAAGCAAAAGCAACGGCCGGTGCGCTGTGGGCGGTCTCGCATGTCCGCTAAACAGGCAGGTCTCGATCTCAAATGGATAGTGTGATCGATATGATGCCAGGAAGCAAGGCAAGACGATGCCATGATACCATGATGTCATGCCGAAGCTCGGGCCGTAAGTCAATGAGGAGCTGGGCTCAGGTGAGCGACTGAGTCCAACGATTTGGGTTAACGACAAATGATGCCTAGTAGAGTTTTTGGATTGGACTGGCTTCATTTAACGCCACTGCTCTACAGGTGGGACGCAAGATCGTGACGGCCGTGTGGGAGCATGTCACCTACAACGAGTTTCTGCCCCGCATCCTCGGCTGGAACGCGATGCAGCTGTACGACCTGCGGGTCGGCACCGAGGGCTTCTTCAAGGGTCAGTCCACGGCCCAGCACTGTTTGTGCATGCATGTTTCTGTACGTCGGGCAAAACGAAGATTGCAATGTCTTCGAATTGGGGAACAGGGTATTTTGCTACCAGACGGAGATGTTGTTGACGGGCCATAGCGTTGGGTGACAGGAAAGCATTGGAAAACGCCACGCTGTGCAACTGCGTATTGCACCGTATAAAGCTACTAATTGCGCAAAAAATGATGCTACCTGTAAAAAGATGCAAGATATGCAAAAATGTAAGAAACATCGTGTGTTTACACCCAATTCACATCTCTCACTCTCTACATTCGGGTTCTGTTTCGTTTGGGTTAGCTATGCTCACCATCCACGAGGGGTGCAGCGAATGCGATGTTTCCTTGTCGAGGTCCTGCATGTCGCACCTGTCGTCACGCTGACCGCCGTTGTCATGGTTACAGGCTATGACGACACCTGCAGTGCGGCCGTGCTCAACGAGTTCTCCTCGGCGGCGTTCCGCTTCGGCCACTCGCTGATCCGACCCAAGCTCTTCCGCATGGGCGTCAACTTCGGGGAGCGCAACCCACACATCCAGCTCCGCAACAGCTTTTTCAACTCGGACATGCTCTTCGACGTGAGATATGACAACTGGTGGCGGGGGGGATGGAGGGTAGGAAAAGGCACGTGTGCCGAAAGGAGCGGCGCCATGGGGAGGCAGAGGGCCCGTCTGATGTGGCGTGGGAATGCGGCGACCAAGATAGATATGTGGGGCAGTTTACGGGCTTTTGAAGAGGTTCTTCGTCTTAAAAATCAGTTGACGTTTCTAAGTAACGCCGAACGCTGCCGCCTGTTCAATGTCATGTCTCAGAAGCTTCTTCACGTTGTGTTTTCTAATGACTTATAGCGTTGGAGAAAAGCTCGAAAGAGGTCGGTGCAGCAATTTTATGAAAGGAGTGAGGCGAGCTTTTACTTCTATGAATCGAATAATTGTTGGGGCCATCGTGCCCGTCTGGTGTGCCAGTGTGTGCAGTGTACGAACCAACACATCAGATGCAGGCGACAGCCGAGAGAACTAGTTAATCCGTAGCAGGCTGATGCCGTTAGAAGCATCCCATGCATACGGAACAATAATGCGTAGCTTATTCTGCCTCTACTACGGCATTTGCACGCTCCGTAAGCCCATGGCGACGATTGCAGACGAAACAACTCTGATACAGGCTGCAAGTTACAGGGCCCCGTAAACTCATAATATTGTCTTTAGAGGACGCCTTTGTTTGCCAAACATACAAACTGTCATAAGTGCAACTAAACCCCGTAAAGTTCAGGTATGGTTCCCTGTATCCCTCATATATGACACGTACAGTGATCAAATGGCAAACCCTACACTATTTTACTTCGCCGTGCTTGCACTGCCTCTGTAAGGGGTCTACCTAGGATAAAAATACCCGCCTGTTTCGCTGTGTAATAATGTAGACGAAGCCAAAGAAACTATATAGCATGCTGCGGAAAGAATATGTATCGTTTGCGTTTCACCTCTACAAGGATTCGCGACCGCTCATGACCTTGTATGACACCTACTTGACCGCACTCTAGCCACTCCTGACCATGTCTGACCACATCTGAGCCCACCTGACCCCCACCCACTGACTACACCTGAACCCTGCCTGTGACCGCACCTGAGCCCCGTCTGACCGTGCCTGAGCTCACCAGACCCCCACCTTCTGACTACACCTGAACCCTGCCTGTGACCGCACCTGAGCCCCGTCTGACCGTGCCTGAGCCTCACCTGACCCCCACCTTCTGACCACACCTGAACCCTGCCTGTGACCGCACCTGAGCCCCGTCTGACCGTGCCTGAGCTCACCTGACCCCCACCTTCTGACCACACCTGAGCCCTGCCTGTGACCGCACCTGAGCCCCGTCTGACCGTGCCTGAGCTCACCTGACCCCCACCTTCTGACCACACGTGAACCCTTCGTGTGACCGCGACTGAGCTCTTCCTGACCATGCCGTCGCCGCTATAGGTCCAGATGGTGGACGAGATCATGCGCGGCCTGGTGAACACGCCGATGGAGAACCTGGACAACTTCATCACGTCCGAGGTCACCAAGCACCTGTTCGAGGAGCGTGGACACCCCTTCTCCGGGCTGGACCTCGTGTCGCTGAACATCCAGCGCGGTGAGCCTAAGAGCGGCGCGCGCTGGGGCTCAGGCCCGCTTCGGGACGCTGTAGGGGGTCTGGAGGGGGGAAAGGCCGCTTTCCGCTGGGTGCGGTGTTTGCGCTTTGTCTTCGAATGGCGGATTCTCGTCATTTTTTCAATCACGAGCATTTGGTGTGATATGTGATGATAGAATCACCCGCTCTTCCTAAGGGAAATAACGGTAACTTATCCCGCATATGAACGCCTGTCAGCACCTATTGCATAGCGAGTATGGGCAGTGCAGACGTGTTGGTAACTCATCTGGAAACTTTGCAACATTTGTTAAGTGGCAACATCCCGGCGAATGACACATTTTCGAAATATCGTGGTTTAAAAAGCATGATATGTGATGCCCCAAGTCACCCGTGTCACTAAAGCAAAGTTGCCTCAGTCGATCGGATTAATAAGGCAGAACCGTGAGTCTGGCGCGAAAGATCTCCAGTCGGGGGCATCGACGCCATATTAGAATTGGTCAGAGGTCAATGTTAATTCACCGTGTGTGGCAGCACGTGACCACGGCCTGCGTCCCTACAACGAGTACCGGGCTATCTGCAACCTGAAGAAGGTCACCAACTTTGACGAGCTCTCCCGCGAGATTCCACAGCGGCTTATCAACAAGATGAAGCAGGTGCGGGACGGACGGCGCACGAGACATGGCTCACCGGTTATGGGATACGGGATACAAGATACGGGACACGGGGTACGGGATACGGGGCACGGAGCACGGGGCACGGGACACGGGAAACGGAGCACACGGCACAGGACACTGGACACGGGACACGGGATACGAGACAAGGGGCGCTAGACATGGGTTGTGGGGCACTAGACACGAATTACTGTTCATAGGAGTCGGGACACTACACGCACATGCGTCATGGAGCATCTGATGCGGGATACGGGACACGCGATATGGGATCCAAGACACGAGTAGCTAGACAAGGGGCACGGGCCGCGAGGCACGAGACACGGGGCAAGGCACGGAACGAGTGGGGCGTGAACCGGAACTGGGTGAGACGGGACAGGGTTGTCGCATGTCAGATAACACTACTAGTGTAAGGCCCAGCGCTGATATGACGTTAACGGAACTCTACGCGTGTCAGGGAAAATCACGTCCAGCCCGTGCCGTATCCAAGTCTTCGCTGCTCCCCACCTGTTCCTCACAGCTCGACAGCTCCGGCCCTGAGTGACGGCCAAACTGACCTCGCTGTGACGTCACAGCCCCAGCCACCATGCCCTTGACCTAGCCTGACCTGACAGGTGTACGCCAGCGTGGACGACATCGACCTGTTCACGGGAGGCCTGAGTGAGACACCGCTGCAGGGCGGCCTGGTCGGCCCCACCTTCGGCTGCATCATCGGACTGCAGTTCCGCTTCCTAAAGAAGTGCGACCGCTTCTGGTGAGTGTGCCCCGCTGCCAGACTCAGACTGTCTCGACGTTAGCACATCCGGCGACTATCAGGGTAGCCAGGCTGGGTTAGGTATGCTACGTTAGGTGGTTGGCAATTGTTTGCTGAAAATCTTGGCCTTTTATCTAAGCGGCTCTCTGAGTAATGTGGAATCTGTCGAGCATGCGCTGCCGCGTTCTTTTGGACGATTGTTTGCATTAGGATCGTTTTAAATTTTCGCACCTGAAGCTGTCTCGCTCTTGTTACAAGTTAACATCTTCGTGTTTGTAGTTTAAGCGCAACGTTGCCAACCCTGGCACATCACACTGCATGGCTTCGCTAAAGCCATAAAGCACTTTGGCGTGTGGCTTTAAAGCCATAAGCCCAAACAGCTTGTGGCCTTAAATTCACGTGTAACCACTGCGTCACAGCACGCCATTTCCGGTGTCATACCTCGCGCGGTGATACGTGACGCGTCACGTGTGACAACACGCATCTGGGCGGACAGGTACGAGACTGAAGAGCCGGCCATCCGCTTCACCGAGCAGCAGCTAGCCGAGATACGCAAGGTGACAATGAGTCACATTATGTGCCAGAACTGCGACGAGGTGGACGCCCTGCAACGCGCCCTCTTCGACATGCCGCACGACTTCCTGTGAGTACCTGATTTGTCACGTCTCTCTCTCTCTCTCTCTCCTCTCTCTCTCTCTCATCTCTCTCTCTCTCTCTCTCTCTATCTCTCTCCTCTCTCCTCGCTCCTTTCTCTCTCTCTCTCTCTCTCTCTCTCTCTCTCTCTCTCTCTCTCTCTCTCTCTCTCTCTCTCTCTCTCTCTCTCTCTCTCTCTCTCTCTCTCTCTCTCTCTCTCTCTCTCTCTCTCTCTCTCTCTCTCTCTCTCTCTCTCTCTCTCTCTCTCTCTCTCTCTCTCTCTCTCTCTCTCTCTCTCTCTCTCTCTCTCTTCTCTCTCTCTCTCTCTCTCTCTCTCTCTCCTCTCTCTCTCTCTCTCTCTCTCTCTCTCTCTCTCTCTCTCTCTCTCTCTCTCTCTCTCTCTCTCTCTCTCTCTCTCTCTCTCTCTCTCTCTCTCTCTCTCTCTCTCTCTCTCTCTCTCTCTCTCTCTCTCTCTCTCTCTCTCTCTCTCTCTCTCTCTCTCTCTCTCTCTCTCTCTCTCTCTCTCTCTCTCTCTCTCTTCTCTCTCTCTCTCTCTCCCTCTCTCTCTCCCTCTCTCTCTCTCACTTTCTCTCTCCCTCGCATTCCCTCCTCTCTCTCTCCCTTTCTCTCTCTCCCTCTCTCTCTCTCTCTCTCTCTCTCTCTCTCTCTCTATTGCGCTCTCGCTCTGTCTCTGTCTCTGTCTCTGTCTCTATCTCTGTCCCTGTCTCTGTTTCTGTTTCTGTATTTGTCCCTGTTTCTGTTTCTGTTTCTGTTTCTGTTTTTGCCTCTGTCTCTGTCTCTGTCCCTGTCTCTGTATCTGTCTCTGTCTCTGTCTCTGTCTCTGTCCCTGTTTCTGTCTCCGTCTCTGTCACTGAGAGCCTTGGTGAGAAATAGTCTGCTGCAACCTTATGATGCGAAATAGAAATTAGCCTTACGGCTGCAAACCAACGTCTTAAGTTAGTCCTAAATACTGAATTTGCCACCTCCATTGGCACAATAATGGTGATGTTGGACCCCAAAGCTCTCTGCTGACCACTATGTCATCCCCGGCAGAAACCCTCGCATTCCATGCCGGTCCATGCCGCAAATGAACTTCGAACTGTGGAAGGAGGGCAACAACGGCGGCGGCCAGTGCAACATCAACGGTGTCTCCTTCAGCAGAGGCACCACCATCAGCATCAGCCCGTGCACACGGTGCTCCTGCGCGAACGGGGTGAGTAAGAGGCAGAGAGAGGGGAGGGAGGGAGGGAGAGGGAGGGAGAGAAAAGGAGATGGAAGGGCTTTGAAACACTTGGTGTACTTGCGATCAGGTATGGCCTGTGGATATATCAGGAGTATGCCTCCTTTGGCGGAAGGACTGAGTATGTAGTCGTTAAGGACGCTGCTAGCAGTCCACAGCGCCATTTTGCGGGGTCACGGTCCTCGTTTTCATGCGTATTGTAACTTCAGAAAATGAGAGAGCATCGATGCTACGCACTACGTCCCTCGCTGAGGTTTGAAGTTTGGATGATTTTGTTCCACACGTATCTCCCTTCCCTATTGGTTTCATGGTAGCTGTAATACTCTTAAGGTACCAATTCATCCTTTGTCTTGAGACACTAGACCTTCCCCTTTGATTACTTCCGCCCCAACATCCACTCGCCTGCCCTCCCCTAATCCTTCGCTTCTTAGCTCGGTCTTCCGCTTGTGCCGTCTTTGTCCGCCACAGCCAGCACCCCAGTGAATCAGTCTGATAATTCGCTCTGTTCCAGCAAACGAACTGCCAGAGTGTGCGAGTGACCAGCTGCCAGCAGCTGGCGGCCCAATCGGGACGGGACGCGGTGCTGGCCGACACTTCGTGCCGCGTGCAGTGTCTCTCTGAGCTGGGCGGCGGCGGCGGCGGCGGCGGCGGCGGCGGCGGCGGCGGCGGCGGTCAGGCGCGGCCGGCGCCGTCGCTGAGTCCGCCGCGTCCGGCGGCGCCCGCGTCCCGGCCGCCGCCCGCCTTCCAGCCGCCGCCGCCGCAGCAGCAGCAGGGCGGCTTCCAGCCGCAGCCGGCGCCGCCCGTGCAGCTGGGGCCGGCGCCGCCGCCCCCGCGGCCGCGGCCGCCGTTCCGCGGCGGTGGGGGTCCGTTCGGCGGCCTGGGGGCGTTCGGCCTGCAGGGTCTGGGCCGGCTGTTCGGTCTGTAGAGCCGGCGCGACGGCGCCGATGCGGCGCTGTGGACGACACGGCCTTAACTGACCTTCCGTGACCGCGGCTGACCTCACGCGACCTCGGCTGACCTCTGGTGACCTCGGCTAATCTGGGAGATGACTCCGAGACCGGTCCGAGCCCTCGGACTCAGCCGACGGTCCTCGTTCGCCATACCCACGCCGGTGGCTCGACGATAGCGCGGTCCGGATACCAGTAAGCGTCCAAATCCCGGTATTCCTGAACACCAGAGTGTGGATTCAGCCTCCAGCGAAGGGCCCGGGTTCCAGCGTGGATACGAATGAGAGTGGTGATCCGCATACTAGCGAGGATAGCAAGGCGACGCGGCCCGCCCCTGACACGTGACCCAAGATGGCAGCTGCCTCCGTGGCCGCGGAGCAGGCGTCAGGCTTCGCGTCACATCTCGGAGAGCCGGAAGCGCCGTGACCCGACGGTGGCGCCGCCAGGTGGCGGCTCGCCGTGTCGCTGAGTTTTTTTCAGGGAGAGCGCAGCTAGGTGTGAGCGAGTGCGTAGCATTAAGAAGATGGCTGGCGGAACGACGCGGTTCGAAGGGCTGACGCCGTCCCGCCCCATCGGACACGTCATTAATGCTCAACCAATGTGATAGCTGCGGGGCGACGAGCCGGGACGTTTCAGTGTGGACGGCCCCGCGCGTGCAAGTGAGGCATGTCAGTGTGCATGCGCGTGTGTGTCAGTGTTGGCGTGTCTGCGTTTTTATTGTCGTGCGGTGCGCAGCACGGATGGTGCGACGTTTATTTGTTGGTAGTTGCTCTCGTGTGCAAGGGACCAGCGCTGGCGAATGGCCCGCGCGCTGAGCGTGGCGGGCACCGGACCTGCTACTGCCACAGCTGATACGTAGCCTAGATGTGCGGTTTGACGTGCAGTTTGGCGCAACTGCAAGTGCCAGTGACGCGCACCTGCTTGTTCTTATCATCAAAATTGAGTTTCTCGTCTTCTGAAGCGCAGCGTAAAGGCGTGTGAAGTATTGGCGCATATAATCACAATATTTATTCGTAAGGTCATCGAGTTTTACCCTTAGTCTGTACGCGTACCTCGTGCGGGTGTACTGCCGAACCGTCAGCAGGTAATACAATGTGTGCATACGCGACAAGCAAGCGTTTGTCAACTCTCTCCGTTGCCAAAACGCCAAAACTTCCTTTAAAATCTGTCAATCTCAGCTCAGGCCGTCGTCAGCGTCCAGTCCCTATGAACCGATAGTTACCGGCTTCTGTGTAGCCGTCAGCACGACTTGGTATCCCAGAGAGCGATGTGAGCATGGGGTATGCATTATTTAGCCTACGTCACTTGTTCACGCCATTATCAGCTGTGCGCGCCGTTGCACCGAGTCAGACCACAATTCCAAAGGTGCGAAGTGAAGGCCCTAGGTAGACAGCCCCTCACATCGATCTTCCTGGCCGGCCAAAGCAGGATTTTTTGTCAGAAAAATTTGGCACGAGCGCTCGAGTCATTGCGTTTCAGGTAGGTGCCACTGATAAGTGGCGAAGACGGTGTTTAGACGACACCTCCTCTGGACTGTGGATAACCCAAGGAACGAAACAAAAATGAAGCTGCGTGGCAGCGGCAGACTGCTGCTAAAATTCTCCATGGGTGGGCGAAATGTCCACCCGGATCACGAGCTCAACATTAGCATGCAGAACCTGTGCCAAAGTTCGGGGAAATCATTTCGACAGTTGGTGCGGTACGCATTGCGACTCTGCTGCTTCCTATATACCCACTATATCGACTGTGCCGCCACCTGTATCGGCCTTGGGATGCATGAAATCGGCGGAGACGGCTGTACCCGTCGCTGACTCCTTGGCGTCGTGTCCCAGCCCAGAGCGGAGCGGTGGACAGAGCCCGTTGGAAGCCTGTCTGGAAATCCGTGCTACCCGATTTCCAATGGAATTTAACCCCACGTGCTCTTCTACATAGGCATGGTTGTAAATAAGAGATCTTGTCCAGCAATAAACTTCCTTAGACAGGTGGGCAGTATCCACCGGCCTAGGGAGGTTGTCGCGCACTGGGTACACGCTCCTTCTCTCTAAGCGCTATCTCACAGACTTCAAAAAAGAACATCGCTTGACACAGTAAACGTAAATACTACGCTAGCCCCGAGGCCGGTAGTCTAAACACTGGTCTATATGAGGATCAGTCACAAGCCCATGAATTCCCTATCTTCTTCGAATGTCATCACATGGATTCTATCAAACAATTACTTACGCCATTTTCGCAATTCTTCGCGGAGAGCACCGTGACGCAAGTGCATTTCATTTAGCGCTGAAGGGCTGTGCCTGCCAGACTTCTGATTTCACTCTGCCTTGAAGGATCATGAAATAAACACTTCCAAACATGCTTTTTGAATCGTAAGATTACGCACAAATGAAACGTCGGAATTTTTGCGCTTTGTTTTCTACCTTAACAGAATGTATTAAAACACAGGCATAGCGAAAGTGCCACTAACCCGAGCTGCCCCCCCCCCCCCCCCTGCTGTCCACGCTAAGATCAACACTTTTGAATGATTAAAGCGATGCAAAAGAGAAACTGCCAGCGAGAAACAGATGCAGATATATCAGGAGCTCTCGCCAAAGCTTTTTATGTATTCAGAATATTCCGTTTATGGTATGCTTAATTCCCTCAAAGGAAGTGTTTCACATTTGCATGTGGCTTTGAACTGGAATGGCTACCTTGAAGATCATTCGTTGCAGTTCTGAAACATGCCCTTCTTTAGACCTAAGGCCGTCTATTCTCTGAGCTACATACCCCCGAAGAAGCGCGGACTATTTCGGGGAGACAATTTCAAGGTCACTTGAGTATCCATGACGCCACAATAACTTCACTATATCATATAACGTCATCCATCTCATTATAACGTCCTGCCATTCCACTAGCCAAGCGCGATCAAGGCCAATGAAAAAAGATTGATCGAGTTGTTCATATCTGGCGTTCGTGAGCAGATTGCCAGGCATAACGATCCTCAACTGGCTCTCGACCAATACTTAACAATGTACGCTGACATAATCAAACAATGACTCACTGAGGAACAAATTTACTTGCAGGGAGACTGTATTTTCCAGAGCACTCTTTTCCGCTGAAAGTTATACCAATAGTTATAAGTGAACTTGTTTCATCATATTTCAACGTTTTCATTGGCTCAACGTTTTCAAATGTGGCACATCCCCTTTACGCACGAATCTGTTTGTTGCTGACATACTGAAGTGACTTTTTTTTAGGTTATGATTCGATAGGTTACAAGTAAAATATTAAAGCTTGAGCAATAGGAACCATAGATGAGACATAGCAATTGATCACGAAGCAGAAAAAATGTCCCATTAACATTTTTGCTAATTTTGATGCCTGCGAGACAAGTGAGCCAGAATTTGACATTGTTATTTTCCACGGCGAAAGAAGGACGTCTCCCACATGAATTTAGCATGTAACATTATTTCTAAGTGCATGCGATGACACCTTCCCTCCATGCTTGGAAGCTCGACGAAGTTGCTTGCTTGCAAGTGTTGGCCGCGTTTTCATGTGCTAGTGAAAAGTTAAGAATCTGCAAGGTCTTTGACACCCAAGACATAAAGATTTGTAGACAAATTTTGCAGCTCACAGACAAGTGACGCAAGTAAAAGAAGACACCTGGAATCGTGTTTGAGCAACAGGCTCACCCAGGTTCATGCATTTCATTACAAAAATATGTTAATGTATAGTATGCAACACTGGTGGTGAGGAGGAAGAAGAGGGGCACGAAATCCACCGACATCGTTCACAGGTCCTGAGTTGGAATATTGTGTAGCTTCTGGCAGACACACACACACACACATACACACACACACACACACACACACACACACACACACACACACATATATATATATATATATATATATATATATATATATATATATATATATATATACACGCACACACGCATACACAGAGTTGTGGGAGCACGACGCTGCAGAGCGTATCGCCATGACGACAACAACGCAATCTCACTGAGACGAGTGGGGATGTGGATGAATGCAAAATGAACGTATTGGATAATTCGTAGCCTTGGTGAATGGTTAACCTGAGAAGTGCTCTCATAGTGGTGGAATATCGTCTTTAACGCGCTGGGAATGCAAGAAGCTCTCAGTTATTACTAATCTTCACTGAGGGAACCCCAATGCAATGACTGCATCAATCAACCTGGAGGATTCATGTCTGCCCCTTCAAGGTAAACCGTCAAAGCATTCCTCCGCAAGCATCACGCCATAGCCGGACACCCTTCTCACACGCCTGAGTGATCTAAACTGGTGTCTGGTAAACCCAGTGGTGGCATCACCACTGCACACTTGTGTACCCTGCTCTGTTGATGTACGTTTGACAACTCATGTTACCACTCCCCGAGCTCCAGTTGAGACTAGAGAGCTGGCGCAGCGGGTCTGGAATCCGGATGCGCCGCCGCTGGAACAGCCACAAACACGTCCGTGGTAAAAGGACGCAAACTTGCCCAACTCATATCATTCCTTGCATCATGCTTGCTGTGCTCATGGAAAGCGTTACAAGCGATCTCGGACGAGTCCTAATTAAGACAGACTCAGCAAATGCGCAGTCGTTAATAGCAAAAGTAAACCAAGCCTGTCAACGTCAACTAAGGCCGAGCAGTTGCGTTAACAACGCATACAAATGTAAAAAATCGGGATTGCGGGATGCTTGTCGCTGCGCGTCCAGATCTTGTTTTCATTTCTGTAAATGTCACGTTGACCAGTTTCCAGCTAACAACATCTGGGAGGGGCGGCCTTGTGACATTCGCAGAGCATCGGCCAGGGCTCATTCGATACCCGGAATTTGGTGGCCTCTCCGCAGCGCCGTCCGCTCACGCTGTCCGGTCATCTTAGAGTGCACTTTGAGCTGACATCAGCGACAGCGTACTCTGAGCCGGCATCAGCGGCAGGGTAATTTGAGCCAACATCAGCGAAAGTGTACATCGAGCCGGCATTGGCGGCAGGGTTCTTCGAGCTGACATTAGTGACAGTGTAATCTAAGCTGACATTAGCGACTGTGTTCTCTGAGCTTGCATTAGCGACAGTGTACTCCAAGCTGGTATTAGCAGTAGTGTACTTCGAGCTGACATTAGCAGCAGTGTATCCTGAGCCGAAATCAGCGGTCGTGTACTTTAAGCAGACGTAAGGGCGCAGTGTACGCTGAGCCGAGGTCAGCGCCCTCGTACTCCGGTCCACTGTCGCCGGAGACGGCCACAGAGACGGCCAGGAGGAGCAGCCAAGCCAGCAGCAGGAGCTTTATCGTTGCTGTGGGTCGCTTCAGAGGCGGGGGACGCTTTATACCGGCCGCGGAACTGTCACGGTAGAATATCGAACACGTCGTCTGCAAGCCATTCTATGGAACTACGGGTGGGAGCGCATATATCTGAAGGCACACCGGCTGACTTGGCCGGTTGCATGGAGACCGGGATGTCACTGTGCGGTTCAAGCCGGCAAAGGTGATGGTGGATGGAAAGGACCGCAGGTTCTTACTGTGCAAACGGAAAGCGGGCATAGGCTCGCGAGCTACCAAGTATGAATACCACTCCGCTGTTTGCTACGAGCTGACCGTAAGACGATTCATCAAAAGATGTGCGGGAATAGCAGAAATGTCGAAGACCGTTATTCATGTGTTGCACTGTCGTTGCATCCATTGCGCACTATTAAAGGCGCACATTTACAGCCGTCGGTATCCGTGCGTCACTGAAATGGGTGAGAGACGCATGCATACAAAACGCACAAGAGATAAATACATTAGGAGTTCATGGGGTAAACTCACGTGTTCCCATATAGAATGGGAAACTCGATTGACTGTGTACAGACTTTGGAAAACATATGGGTGGGGGACGTGTATGACTAAATTTTCTACAAAGCGGTGGGTACATACTGCAAGAACATTGCACAATGCCACTGCTTGCGTGTCTCGCGGTCATAATTAACTCCATTCACAGTACTTTTGCAACTTTTAACGTGACAAATAATATGTGTGAAACGTTTCTAAAAAATATGTTCATTACAATATATATATATATATATATATATATATATATATATATATATATATACAAATATGTGATGTTCCAATGCATCAAAACAAGGTTCCATAAAAATGTTACCAGAATGAAGGGTGGGTGCAACCGATTTCAGTTGGTAGCGGGTAGGTATGGACACGGCTTCATAGGCTGCCATTGGATTGGCAATGACATTGTTACCTGTAAAGGTCTCCAATGCATATGCACCTACATGCATTACACACACGATGCTTCCGGGATGGTTTGAAAGGTTTGAGAAGCATGCAAGCGGCCGCGGGCAGCTGTTGCAGCGTTCAGCAGCAGCCGTTGCACTGCTCAGCGGCTGTTGTTGTGCTCAGCAGCCGTTGCAGTGCTCAGCGGCTGTTGTTGTGCTCAGCAGCTGTTGCTGTGCTAAGCAGCTGTTGCAGCGCTCAGCGGGGCTAAATAAAACGCCCGCGCCTCACATTCTCACTTCTGTCAACGGCGGAGCATCGCTACAGTTCTGAATATTAACTGTGTCGCGAGATCATCGCTCCCTCAGGGTAAGCCGTGTCTGAAGCGATGGTCGTCTGATCGGCTCTAACGTTTTGTGACAAAACGAGAGTGGCTGGCTGCCGTTAGTGTTATAACTTACCAGTTTTCGTCAGAATGCGAGTGTAAAAAGCACACACAGAAGTATAAGGTCTAGCAATTGTCACTGCGACCCCGCTTGCTCTTTGAAGTTCAATCAGAATCTGCTGTGCTGCACTGCAAAACCCTGCGCCACATTGAGGGCGCCGACACTCAACCGGGAGTGCGTACCCGCCCTCCACCGGTCCATCAGAGCAGCTTGCAACATCGAGGGCACTGACATTCAACCGGGAGTGCATATCCGCCCTCGCTTGGTCATCAGGGTAGCTTACAAAATCATCGACGCTGCCCTTCACTTATACCGGTTTAGAACCGAGGGTTCAAGGCTATGCAACTAGTTTTTTTCCGCCCTGCGCGCAGCCGCTTGGCAGGTTTGCTCTGTTGAATGTTGCTAATCTGATGTCCCGCTCAGTGGTCCCACATCTACTCCATTGCGTAGGTCGCTTGATTACTCTGCAGATGGGATGGCCGGTGTTTTGCGAGTCTGCCCGGACCGGTATAAAAGGCTCCCCGGCTCTCAAACATCACACAGCAACAATGAAGCTTCTCGTGTTGGTTGGTCTGCTCCTGTTGGCCGTTTCTGTGGCCAGCCTTACCGGAGTGTCCGAACAATCCTCGCCGCCCCGTCTGCATTCAGCAGTACCCGAAGCCGCACGAGTGCCAGGTCGACCGCCAGTGTCCCGGCAAGAACGGCTACTGCTGCGTCGGTGGGTGCTTCAACGAATGTCGCTGACATCAGCTCAGCGTACACTGTCGCTGATGTCATGGCAGCGTACACCGTCGATGATGTCGGCCCAGCGCGCACTCCGAGGGACGGCCGGATGGCAGGAACGGACGGCGCTGTGAAGAAGTCACTGGGCGTTCGTAATTTGATGGTGTATAGCTGATGATCTTTAGAGGCTGCAGTCTCGCTGAGATTTCGAGGCACGTGCGAGATCAAGCTGGAATGGGGCGCAACGAAACACGAGGGGGAATTCAGAGCCCAGATTCAGTCGGTGTATTGTTTAAAACTGTTGTCTTGTTTGTGGGCTGTTGTCTCTGTGTGTATATGTACTTATGTAAATAAAATTAGCATTTGTTCACATGTTGGTAACTCTTACTTGTTGCAGTTGGCCTTCATCACGTCTTATCACTACTGGCCAGCGTGGCCAGACATGGTGAAAGGCAACGTTCTCAAAACGGAGACACGCACCGGACGATATTATCGACTCTTTACCGTGACGACTGCTGGTAATTCCTTCAGTGTTAGCGCGACAGCATCCCAGCAGTCTTGCAGCACTGCTCGGTCAGTCGGATAGCGGTCTTCGGGGCTTGCCCGGGCCGCATGCGGAAACCTTATGGATCAGCCGCAGCGCCGCTTTGATTGCTCATACCTAAATCATCCAGAAGCTCAGGTCGGCACCGGCGACAGCACGATGCCGTGGAAAAGAATTTGCGTCGTTGTGTATTCACGTGGTGAGCAATAGATTTACCTCAGCTAACAGGCAATGACACTGCTTGAAGAGCACGTCATGCAGTGCAGCATGCACAGAGTATACAATAGATGACAAACTTTAGTGAAACTCAGTGCAGATTAAGGCCAGTACAAAGGTGCGATGCACATTAGCTGCACTCCAAGTGGTCTTCCTGTGAAACCTGCTCTGAACGGGATGCATAAGGCCGTTTTTATCGCTCCCCCTACCTGAGATCTCGGGTTTTAGGGGACTGGTAATGAGAAAGTAAGCGGTGTCTGGTTTCTCTCGATTGCTTTTTATATCTTAAAAACACACGAATTTCACAAAGAGGGGCAACAGGTGGAAAGAACAAAGATTTTCATACAGCTTGATCAGACACAGTTGTTATGTTTTTTGCCGATTTCGATGCAGCTTACGCAAAGCTGTACGTAGTAATCTCAATATAGGTATAACATGGCCACATTTCAACACGTCATGTTTGTAGAGTCATTTGGGACATCTAAAAGGGATTATAAGAAACATGCAAAATGGGTTTTTCAACTGAAGGGGAGTGTTCTACATTTATATGGGATTTTCAACTGCAATAGGCACCTTGAAGATCATTCGGTGCATGTCACACTTCCGCCATTCTTAAGATCTAAATCTCACTAGTTTCTGAGCTACACACTCGCAAAGATGTGCAGACTGTTTTGGGTAGGTTATTTCAAGGTCACCCAGACATCCAATAGTAACGTCATTCAAGTCCTGTCTTTCCATTACCCTTGCGGCGATGAAAGCCAAAAATGTAATTGTCTAGTCGTTCATATCTGGTGTTCGTGAGTATGATTTCCAGATACAACGGCAGCAACTTGACTCTCAATCAGTGCTGTGCAGCGTATAATGACGTTATCAAATAATGTCGCACTGAGGAGCATATTTACTACACAGGCGAACTGTGATGGGAAACATTTACTTGACCGTTCGAATACTTAGTAGGTACCTAAACATATTCATATTAGTCTCATAATGCTGTAATGCATGCTTCTTCATATTGGAAGCCAAGCTGTAAATGGTTGATAATTTATGAAAAATAATAGCTGGATTCGGATAGAAAACAATTGACTGCAATATACGGAGGATGTTAAAAGTACAAGGCGACCCAGCTATAAGTTAACGTGCGTTTTTAACAAGCAGCGCATAATCGTAGCTGTGAGGGTTAAACAACACGATCAGATGCAACAGTATCTGTGATATCTTATTTACATTTACTTGCCTGGTTTTTCTGTGAATTACACCCCATCCTATGGTTTCACAAAAGGGAGCTCACATTTACTTGAAGGGGAAGTCATTTTTCTGTAGGAAACAGTGTTAAGTCTAAAATTGTTTTTTTAAAAGCTTGCTTTTTATTTCATCACCAAGAACACAACCCCCGTGGAAAAATATGGGAAAAAATCATGTTTTTTGGGAGGCCATGTCAGCCTTTTCGGCTGAGCCCGCCCCCAATCGACTTCAGAAAATGACACCCCGCTCCACATTCCTTAAATGTGGAGCATCCCCTTTCACACGCACCCGGGTGGCCGGCTGGATACCCTTCGCCCGGGTGGGGGATAGTTTGACCCCGGCTTTGATCTCAGGAACTAAGAAAGCTAGATACAACAAATTCACGGAGTGTGCTGACCTGTACGTGAACTCACGTAGGTCGAAGTTTCAGGTTCCTAGATTATGACGTTCGGGTTAAGTAAGGTAAAACAAGGGCAAATTCCAGGTTGGTCTCTAAAGAGTCTCTGGAACCTAGACAAGTGTTCTATGCAAAAGGTCACATGCTCACTTAAGATGAGTTACCTTACTTGACCTTTTGGGGATCATTATGATCAAAATCATGCAAGACCGCTTTCAGCTTTGCATTTGAATAAGCGACAAAGATTACGCTAGGCAGTATGTTCCTAAAAAGAAAGTGTTGACCTGGGTGATTTCAGGTCAGTGACCTATTTTGACCTTAGGTAAGTCCATGGAAGGTGTAGAATGCGGTTCTTGTTGTTAATTAATCTGAACTGAGCACCAAAACTACCCCATACAGCAAGCTTTAGGGTAATAAAACAGGCTGGTTTTGACCTTGATCTGACCTACATACCTGACCCTAGGTCAATGCAATTTGCTCATTCAATTGTTTTGTTGCCTAAGAAAGTATCTCAGAGATGTGTGGCTTCGTCTAACACTCCGCTGTTGGATCAGATTGAACGATTCCCTATAAATTGTCTTTGCTGAAACCATGGCCTGACTTTGACCTGCCATAAGTAAATAACCTTTTAATGTATATCTTAATTTTTGTTACCAGACGATCAGCTATTCCATTGTCTATAGCTATGCAAAATTTGGCGCTGCTACACCGCGCCGTTCGGAAACCATTCCGGAAAGCCTTTTTGGTGGGAATTTGACCCCCGCCGCGGCGCATGTTAATGCCCGTGGAGAAAGTGGGTGGCAGTTTACTTTGTCATTAGAAACAACAGTGTAGGCCAACGTTGTGGCATAAGCGGGGCCAGGGTGCATACCGGGTTAGTGAGAAGGAGAGGTTCAGAAGGTAGTGCATGTTAGTGTCGGCTTCAACGCTGTTATGCTCCGTGAATAAAGTATGATGTTTATATATTACATATTAACATGTAGCACAACCTTGGCCAATACTCAAAAGGTGGGGAGGGGGTGGGAGGATAGGCACGTCACTCAAGCATGATTCACAGGAGTAAGTCCCTGGAACGAGTCATACTTATGCATGCGTACATCCTCTGTCATTTTGATTCAACACATTTTAGTTAACCCGTGCCCGGCCGGGGGGGTTGACTTTACCTCTGTGTTTCCTCAGGTACAGCTCAGAAACAAACGCTTGCGGTGCCATCAAATTTTTGAACTTACGATCTGCGAAGGTCAGTGACCTAGATTAGGTAGCACACGTCAATTTCTAGAACACTTTGACCACGCGTAGCTTTTTTGTGCGTGATTTATCATTGCGCAAACTTGATGTAGCCATAGAGCATCATAATATCTAGTTTATATGCTTCAGGCTTTTCAAAACATGCGAAAGTCAGCGGCTTCGTGGGAGGTCGGTCTTTACTTTTTTGTAAATAACGCAAAATTGTATGCATTTTTGTACTTTCGGTGTTTTTTATGCGAGGAAAAAATTATAAACTCGCATGCACAGTCATCATATGACTACAGAGCACACGATAATGGTCTAAGTGATAACTTATCTTTTTGTTTTTTTCGCGAATCTCAAAATAGACTGTTTTATCACGTAATTTTTGGCGCTGAATTATAATATCTCACTGCAAGCATGTTGCCACATTATTATAATGCACCATGAGGCGACAATAGGTCATGTGTGAGCATGCAAGGTCAATAAGTTTATCCAAGATCAATGGCCTCTGTTGTCAATGGTGGAGAGGCTAGACGAACGTGTGCAACGCGTGAACCACCTCTATATCGTGTTTGTAGAGCTCGTGACATATAATTTCACGTACCAACGTGCCTGTTCTCAATTGTTAAAAACACAATGCCAAGCATAGAAGTGGTAATGCATGATTTATACATGAGCTATGCAACCTTAGGTGCCTGCATGCATACAGCACACTTCTTCTGACCACAGAAAGGTATCGCATTGGTCTCTCACCCCCAGTTGGCTATTTCAATTTTTCAGATGCATGGCTTATGAATTTGACATAAGCTGACCTTGTGAAATTGTGATCATTGTGAAATGATAGAAAAAAGCATCGTTCTTTTAGACTACTTGTAGACCAGTTTTGAGCGGTGACCTGACTTGACCTGACCTGACCCTCGTTAGGAACGAAAAGTATCGAATAAACATCCCAGTCTTAACGCTTGCTTCTGTGCCCTCAATATCCGTCCTTATATGTTAGCATACGCTTTAACTGCATCTATCAGAGCGACCTTTTCCTCTCATGACCTCTGGTGACCTCACATTTCATCTGAGGTCAATAATTTGGTGTACATTAGTGTGTGTCATCAGCAACAAAACTATATGAGACAGAGAAATCCTTTGGCGCAGGAGTCCAAAAGTACATGGCGTAGCAAAAGTTCTTCCCAAAAACTTAAATTCGCGAGTTGCGAATCGATCGAAACATGGCCGTAAATCGATGTCGGCGTTGCAGTTATTCCATGCTGAGCGGCGCACGCCGCCGCAGGTAACACCAAGCCGTGGGCGGCAAGCGACACAAAATACCTTTACGTATATAAACGATGCCACCGAGTGTTCGTTGTGCTGTCGTACGAGAATGATCCGGCCTAAGGCCTAATATGGGGATCAGACATTGCCCGATTGATTGTCATTTGGTGGAAACCTTACGTGCTGTTGAGTGTGAACTCGTACGAGTATGCTGGTTAGGCATTGCTTTAGACTTCCACTTCTCTAAGACAACTCACGTGATGCAAACAAAACTATGTATAGCATATGACTTCGAATATATTGTCTGGTGTGCAACTTAATGCATACAGCAAATTTTGCAGCCTGTACCACGGACGTGGATAAGTAGGGAGGAAATAGGGTGACCCCATGCACATCTTGCTCGTTGCCGAGCCTGTGAATTCGATGCACCGGCACAAACAGCAATTGCTCACAGACTGGAAACCCAAAATGCGTGTTGACAGAGATCGCACGGTAGCAGAAATACCTTCGCAGCTGGGCTCCACATCTTGCCGAAGCTCCAGCTCCAGCCGAAGACGTCCTCGGCGGTGCGGCGCTGCATCGCACTCCTGGTGTGAACCAGATAGGCAAGATGGTCAGCGGTGCCTGCACTTTGTCCCGCAGCTTGCAGTCGATGAGGTCTCGCAGTGGAGGCTGTGTGGCAGGTCTGTCCCAGGGAATCAGTTCGGTATACCTCGCGGCCTCGAATTTTACCGCTGAGATGGCGAAGACCCTGGGCTGAAGAAGGTCCTCGATTTGCTACTCACATGCGGCGCGACGATCGGAATCGCCTGTTGGCGGACCATGCGGTTCTCATCCCACACCATGTCCAGCAGCAGCTGTTCCGGACGGACCCAGTATCCGTTACGCTGGAGGACTGGCTGCACCGTGGCCTCTGTCTGTTGTGGCAGGTCGCGGAGCAGAGCGATGCTCCGGAACAAGTTGCGTAAGCCAAAGTCGCAGCCGTTGTTTTGCCAGATGGGGAACCATACTGACGCATAGTGGCCGACCACGCACTGGACGAGGTCCTTGAGAGCGCTGCTGGAGGTCTCGGTAGAGATGTGGACTAGGAGCCGGCGAGCGGCCAGTGTCAACCACCTGAAAACAGAAGCGAATGTATTATAATGATTCGCTGCGAACTTATCAGTAGATCACACAACAATTATTGCGCCTCTCTAGTGTATGTAATTATGTCGACAGTCAGAGTCCCTAAATATGACAGAATACATCTAAACAAATATGCTAGTAAGCATGAACCATCCATCAAAGGATGCGACATACTACGGTACAAGGTATGGCAATAAGTAAATGCTAAACAGTGAGGACATTAAATATCAATTGGTACTTGATGAACTTGAAACACTAATTGCTATAAATTCGAAGATAATGCGTTACCATATTTACCTGACATGGTTCGATGGTCCAATTCGCCACTGGGATGCCACGTTTCGGACTGAGCCGTTTTGAACGTCGGAGGCCATGAGATACAGCAGCTGACGGTTGGTGCTCAGCTGCTGAATCAGGTCGACTGGCAGGTTTGGCACATGCCCCGACATAGGCTTGAATGCGACAACGTCCCTCTCCCAGGCCTCTCCGGCACATGTCCTGCCGACGGGTCCAGAAAAATTTTCATTTTTCGATCCCGTGGTCGTGCCGTCCAAGCTCAGCAGCAGACGGAGGAGGTTCAGCTCGTGGCCACGCAGCTGGCAGATGAATCAGTGCACGGGTGACTCGGTGGCCAGCTCAAACAGCCGGAACACGTCGCCTATCGTTTCGGTGTTGACGGCCGTGCCACCGCAGCCGAGCACATTGATGTGACCGTCGCCCTGCGGGCTCGCAGAGTGTAGCTCATTGAACAAGTGCAGGGCGCGGCCGAGCTCGGACGCAAATTGAGTCATGTAGCAGCTGCCTGGCTCATTGATGACAACCACGTGTTTTCGACGGCATTCGTCTGGCTCCGTGTGGCCCATGTAGCTCCTGCCTTCGAGTCCGTTGGAGAAGGGGATAATCTAACCTGACTCGTGGATTGCTTCAAAATTTTAGAGAGCCATCTCCTTTTTCGTTCTGTCTCTTGAGCAGCAGATATTCTTAGGATCTACGGCACTTGATTTCAAGTAGCCAGTCCGCCTCCGCTGTCTTGTTGAAAGGCGTTGATGATAGCAGCAGCGGCCCGGTTTGAGCCACCGTAGCTTCCAACCACCATAGCGGTGTTAGTCAGATCGTTGACGTTATCATGTACAGTGAGTGGTCTCAACCGGAACGAACACTTGGCGTTGTCGCCACCCTCTACCATGTACAGAACCGTCTAATAATCTGTGCTCTCGGCTGATTCGCCAGCGCTGAGACCACTTGGTCCCGGAGCAGGCTCGGGGTCAGCACTAGCAGCCAGCGCTAGCTCAGCAGACGGCGTCGGTTCAACAGTCGGCGGGGAGGGCGATTCAGGTTCAGCTGCAGACACCGCCTCACTGCCGGCCGAGCCACGACACCCCTGGAGTTGCCTGGCCATCCTCCGCATCTCGCGAGCCTCCCTAGCCACAACCGTATCCCGGTCATAAGGCCCCAGGGTAAGCTGCCGGTACCTGCACTGGTCCTTCGTGGCAACTTCCTCCTGATACACTGTGCAGGAAATTGGGCATGGAAAGCTGCACTGAGGCTTGCACTTGCATTTCGCGACATCAAGAAGTTTGTTGAATTTCGCGATGGCGGCGTTGCTGTGTCACTCTCTTTATTTCTTTGATCACTTGTTAATAGCTACGTTGGGATGATATCAATCCCTCTCGATCAATTTTTTCACGCATTTTAGATCATGAACAGGGATCGTTTCGTTGGTCCACAGTACCCGGATTTCTATCGTCGCTGTCTTGAAGATGGTGCAAGTGAGATTCCTCTTCGATTTGCTCAGCCACCTGATGTAGCTCAGTGCTTCCCCGTAGTCGGCAGTTGGTGGTGGGACAATAGAGCCGGATGGCCCATCACAAAATGTTTGGTGCGCGACCGTGTATCCTTCGGCATGCTTATGCAAGTAATTGCTCGAAAGAAATGCTTAAGTAGCGGCAAAACTAAAGTGGTAAACCCATATTTCCCACGCAAAAAAAAACATAACTGTTTGGTATTGTTTTGCTGATGCTCTTCATGCTATCTATTTTATACTTAATCCACCAAATACCAGTGGTATGGGAAGTGGCAACTTTGACGATTGTTGGAGGATGATCCCAGTGCGTAAAATATGTGGCGCTAGTATCGAATACGGTTTTCTTGGCCTATCAAAGAAAAACTGCTTCCGCCTCACGAATATCAACATTGCTGCGGTGCGACAGACCTCAAAGTTTATCATCAATCCGTGTGCCAAGGAAAAACTTTGTCTCAGCTGATTCCAAGAGATTCACCCCCTCGATGAGACACCCTAGTGTACATCATTTGTGATTTGACGAGACCTTCACGACGGCATGTTTTCTTTTTTGGGAGGTGTCTGGAAATTGGAGATCTCGGGGGAGGTTAATTCCTTGGCCGCGCGCAATTGTCTCAGACCCCCGGCCGGGCGCAGGTTGAAGGGAATGTTCCATATTTGAAGACAGTAAAGCGAATATCAGATATAATAAAATAAACTCACTTGCTAAGTGGAAACGCCTACTCTGGACAACGCAACTTCTCTGTTTAGTAAACATGCTCATCAATACACCATTGTTTGTTTACGTCATCAACCACTGATTGAGAGCCAATTGACGGTCGTTATATCTGGAAATCATGCTCACGAATACCAGATATGAATAAGTAGACAATGTTATTTGTCTTGGCCCTGATCGCTACATGACTAATGGAATGGCAGGATATAAATGTCATTATTATGGCTTCATAAACGCCTGGGTGACCTTGAAATAGTCTCCCCGAAATAGTCTGCGCATCTACGCGGGGCTCAGAGACTAAAGCGGTCAAGGTCTTAAGAAGAGCATGGCTGTGAACCGTACCGATTGATCTTCACGATGGTTTTTTTTATTTCAAACCTTGCCTTAATGTGGAACACCTCGTTTAAGAGTACATGCACGGCGGCACCCAGCGTTAAGCCCGGTTGGATGACTAAGCAGTTAAATTGTTAATGGAGCAACATGCATGGTCATCAACCATGATTTCATCGTACACTTACAATAAAAACTTGCGCTACATCGAACCTGATGACTTGAGTGAGCAATGATGTATTTAACATGTTAATGCTTACGGTGCATAGGCACCAGTGGATACCGGTCCCCATGAGTTACATGTAGCTGCAGTCTCTAAAGCATAGACAACTTTGCACGTGCAAAGGACGCAGGGGTGCTCGGTTCTGAATTCAAACAAATGATGAGGCTCCGTCTCGTTCGATGGTCTTTGAACGCCTTAGATAAACACACACAGTGCGTGGAAAGACACCCAGTGATTTCACATACCATACGCAAAATTATTGCACGATGAAAACGTAAACTCTCGTCAGTGAGCACATCGCCTTGAATCTCTCGCCATGCCTAAGGCGAAACCTATCTTATCACCTTATCGTTTGCTCATTCTTACCTTATCGTTTGCTCATTAACGCCATCATGTTTTCAACCCGAGAGCTGGAGTTCCCCTTATTCTGCTCGGTCCCACCTAGTTCTAGCCGGTTTACATTGGCAGGCGGCATTGCCGTCACTATAACCGGTTACTCGCGCCGTCGCCGCGCGCCCTCTGCGCTATTGACAGCGGGCGCCGCGCGCGGTCAGCGATCCCGGGTGCCCCGTCAGCTGCAGGCCAGCGAACCTCTCGCTCAGAACCGGCCGAGGATGACAACAGCGCGGTAGGGACGCTTCGGGCGACTCTATCAGGTATCGGAGGTCAGCTCTTGCATACCATTCAATAGACCCTTCCCCGAATGCTATGTAAGATGCAGCCGGCAATCGGTGGCAAATGCTTTGGAAAAAAGCTTCCCGGCCTTTTCACACTAAAGCATTTCTGTGAAGCTTCAACTTCAACTGGGCTTTTTAGGTGGTTAGTGTCAATCGTGAAGTTGTCAATTACGACACGTAACGTTGCGACAGAGGACACGGCGCAAAGGCGGCAACATTTTTATCGTTTGGCACTTGTTGAGGATTGAAGCTTAGTTTAAGATCATGTTTTTCTACTATTTCTGAAAAAGACTGCACGCGTTTGCAGACGCAATTTCTTAACGAGTGGGCTGTGCCGTGTCTTACAACATGATCGTATCAGAGTTTGGCGTAGGTGGTAAACAATCTTAGTCCTCGCGTTTCGTGAAGATAGTTGCAAACCTTATCTCGTAACCATAGGACACTATTACGTCCGCCAGCAGCAGCCAGCTTGTTCAGATATCAGGACACCAGCTTATGAAATATTGGCCACATGCTGGTATCACCCCGGCTGATTTTGTCTCTTCGCTCAGCTTCTTTAGATTTTGTTTTATCTTTATTTGGCTAATTGCTTCCTGTCAGGAGAGGAGGCTCATGCTGCTTGATCGCTTAAATAAGAACCCTTTCGATAAGTCCGGACCATTCCAGGACTATGATATGAAGGAGAATGAAAAAGATAACAGTGCGGCAAGACTGGTGACCCATCCACCAAGGCTGACCCTGCACAGGAACCACTCTTCTGGGTTTGTGTTCGGTGCTTGGACGGACGCACCCACCAAGAGACACTTAGGCTCACCCATGGCTGGAGCGTGCGGCCTTCCCCGGACACGTAGGGTATCGCGAGAATGCAGGATAAGGCGAAAAAGCATGTAAAAGGGCGGTGCGGTAGGCTGAATGTGGCCGCATCTCAGCTCCCGCTCAAATAAGCCACATTTCTCACTTTGCCGTCGGGTAAATGTTGTCGGCAATCAAATTTGCCATGCAACGCCGTGTGTTCTACTCAACCAAAAAACGACGTGAAGCCTGCGAGTACCTTACACGCTCCCGTAACTATCAAGAGGATTCGCCAATAAGTCTGATCCGGCCATTCCGGCTGCTAACCGTGCGCGCTATCTTCAGTCAACAGCTTAAACGTCTGCTGCGATTTCTGCCCCTAGACGTCGCTGTTTGCAAATCCTCTCGTCCTGTTACGCTGTCCCGGACGACGGATTTTTTGGGGTGTGGGTGCCGGCTGCATTATTTTGCTCTTTTCCTGCGCTGTTGGTGGTATCGCTTAAAAAGTGTGATAAGGGTATATCATTTTAGATTATGGTGTTCCAAAGGTTCTCTCTTTTTCCAACCAGTCTTGAGGTTCGGCCCTCTCAAGAGATTCGCCAGAGGCAGCACACATCAGTGACTTCTCCATTAATCCCTTGCACTTTCAGATTCATTGGAAGATGCTAGCGCTGTCCAGCCAACAACACCAAGCAGGTCAAAATGAATCATCGGAAATACCGCGATGTCTCTGGGTGGGTCCAGATCATCGACTTCTAATAGTCGCAAAGCTGATGTTCGGTGAAACTCCCGTTATTCAAGCGCAGCTCCTCACGAGCCACATGCACGAGGAAAACGCCTATGGATGTTGCAGTAGTATTTAATTCGACGCATGACTCAAAGCACCCCTTTTGCAGAATACATGTCGACGCAAAGACATGCGTATAATGCGAGAGGTGAGTGGCGATTCGTTTGTAGCCTTCTCCTTACTTTTTGCCTGATGAAACCAGGGGTGAGAAAGCTTCTGATTTACTGGACATAACTAGTGACAAAAATGAAATTTTTGCGAGCCAACTGGTGACAACGTTGCAAAACTTGAAAACAAATTTCAACAGACAAAACCACATTACAACAGATTACCCCAGCTTGACAAAACAAAGCTTATTATTGGCCTGTTCTCGGTAAATGCAGCGTGAGCACATGTAGAAACCTTGACGTTACGCTGTATGAGCAAGTTGAGACATAAGGAGCTGTCAAACGTGGTAGTTTTAATCAGGATAGTTTTCAGCAGGTTCCAGAAACACACTACAAACTATACTATATCAGTGCTGACGTCACAGATCAGTGGTGGCACGGCGTTTTTCCAATGCCGCGCAGATCAGTGCTTTTCACAGATTTTCTTTTCAGCCAGGACTCGCTTCATGTACTAAACAGTATAAGATACCACATAACTAGGCTTATAACTATTCGTAATAATCGTGGCTGACCACAGCATCCCTTCGACGGACGTGATCAGTTTGCTACGCAACGTTTTAAAGCGGTGTGCCACTTGAGAGAGATGAGCTTGATTGCTCGCACCGCGGTAATGTGTTGAGTTTAGTGCAAGGCTGTGGGCTGCCGTCGGTTGTGCTCACGTCATGAGACGCTGGCTGGCTAGAAGAACGTAGGTAATTGCCAGAATTTTACGGCAATAGCTTAAAAAGCCCTGCCGATCTATGATTGCTGTTTGTGGATATCTGAGCTGTGGCTTATGAGGTAGACGGAAGTCGTTGGAAAGAGACATGTGAAGGATTCATTCGGCGCTTTTTGTCACTAAGAGGAACAGCGGCTTTGGGTTACGAGGCCGAACATCACTCGTGTAGACCTCTCACATTGCCCGCAGCACCTCAGACTTAGCACACTGATCGGAGAACAGGTATGAAATAAAACGGTTATATTTGTCAGCATACTGCACATAAAGCCAAATAAAGGTGTTAGAGATGTTCAAAAATGTTGTCTGCATCTGTTGATACCAACATTGTGTGGGTTTTGCTCTAAATAATTGGGATCATGTTGGGAAGCGCAAGCTCTGCACCGGCAATGATTATACCAAGATAGTAAAGCTCGCTAACGCTTTTAGCTGATTGAACGATGATGTCACGAAAACAAAAGTGATATTGTTTCTGGTGCTTGTAGAGCCATGCTATCGGTAAATGTAGGACCACAACAACGCAGTTTTGCAAAATGCGTAGGGGTTAGGGATATAAGGGGGAGGGAGAGGGTGCAGGAAAAAGTGATTGAGCCTACCTCCGAAATGAACTTAAAGCAGCTTTCTCCTCAGATCGTATGCAGTTTTTTTGCAGCTGGCAGCGGGGATGTAATTATTCAAAATAATTTGAGGGCTCAGCCCCAAAATATGACAACTGGTTAATAATGGATTAAAATTATAATTAAAACAGAACACTGTATTACTGGTTAGGAGGCACAATTCCGCTTGCCCCCTCCCCCCCGCCCCCACTGAATAGAAAACTACACGCCTTAAGACTGTTTATGTTAAGTATGCCTTTATGTGATAATTAGGTTAGGTTAGTCTCAACCTACATTCAGCGTCTGATGGCCAGCAACTCAAACTTAAATGCAAATATCTCCCGAAACAAAAATGTTTGATGGTTACGCCGCGTTGCATTTAATTTGCCCCAGCATTTTGTGGTTTATTGCCTTTAGAAATATATCGCAGCGGCTTCTTAAAGATTTGGCCCCAGGTGACAATTCAGACCGTTCCAAATATCGTCTGTGACAGAAAAGGCACCTTCTCATCCCCTGGATAAAACGTCCGACACAATATGTATATATATATATATATATATATATATATATATATATATATATATATATATATATATGTGTGTGTGTGTGTGTGTGTGTGTGTGTGTGTGTGTGTGTGTGTGTGTGTGTGTGTGTGTGTGTGTGTGTGTGTGTGTGTGTGTGTGTGTGTGTGTGTGTGTGTGTGTGTGTGTGTGTGTGTGTGTGTGTGTGTGTGTGTGTGTGTGTCACTGAACTTTAATTCACTGCCGAAGACAAATGGAATGCGCAACTTGGAGCAGCGTACGCAATTAGGAAAACAAATGTTGCGTCCCAAGGAGATTAGATTCCACTCGTCAATTTCATCAATCGCCCACATGTCATGCCGTCCTCTTGCCACGTTTCACGCCAGCTTTGTGTTGGAAGTTGTACGCAGCCAAGGCATCACCGACCTATTTGTCTGTGATGACTGCTCATTAGGCAGTTTGTGATGGGTTCTTTCCACCCACCGGCTCATTTTTTCGTAGGAAGCATAGTGGCTACGCTGCTGGGTTACCTACGGTTTGTATAGTCCTGAGCTAATCTACCGTGTGTTCCAATGAACACATCTATTCAACTGTCTACAACACACACGGTAGGATGCTTTCCCGCGGTTAAAAATACAAAGTTGGTACCAACAAACAGAGATACTAAAATATATAACCAAACAAAAGATGCGAAAGTTAACCAGCTCAGACGGAGAGGAGACGATACCACTTGCACTGCAGCAAAATCTCTTAGGCGTGCGTGATTCAGACACTTCATCCTGAGCCCCTTAGCCCCTCGTCCAAATCAAGAGATAGACCGAACAGATCAAGTGACACGCGAGAAAACCAGGAACTCCGCGTACTTAGCAAGTGTCTTTTCAAATGTTTGGATGTTGGGGGTAGGATATGTTGTGCAAGATGGGCAAACTCAGGTCAGATTTGATTTGTCATGCTTGATGTTCTCTCGTAACTTCATTATGCGAAAAGGAACCTTACGACTGCTATGGCCCGGTAGCTATTCCAGATCCTGAGCGTGCATAATGAGAAGCTGAAAGCCGTACATTGGAGATAAGGTGAACCAGTTAAGGAAGGAGTGATCCATCGCAAGACATATGACCTGTGAATGAAGTGAGGCATTCGGAGTAAGTCAGGGTCGGACGTGATGCTTCTCACTGGGCCAAAGCAAGAAACACTGACCCGACTGTTTTGGATGCACACATGAAACAAAGGTGGTGCTCACGTGCTTATAGAAACTGGAACACAAACTCTTTGACAAACGTAGCATTTTTTTGCAAGTTTATGATAAAAATGCAGCAATATGATTGCAATATTAGCAGTTTTTACGAGGGATTAATGTACTTGAATTTCATAACAAGTGTTTAAAATAGTTTCTATGAAGTTCTCGTGTTAGTATGAAGTTCTATTGTACGCATTCTGACAACGAAAATGTTGCTTTCACGCAATTCTGCTAACACGCAATAGGTAACAACCTCATGAGGCCAACTAAGAGTTAATATGTTACACTTAGAGAGGCTCTTTGCATACATCTCTTCACCTCATACCCTTAGCTCACCCTTATAATAAAAATGCTATAGAAAATAATAGGCCTGGCAAGCAATGGCCAATGTGCACCAGTCGGGGGTGTTAGATGCTGGTTGCTCCATTGTTGTTTTTACCGGTGCTGTATGGAGAAAGCAGGCTTTGTGAATCATTTCATCCAAGAATCATTCACATTAGATCGTTTTAATGTTTTTAAGCCCTGTAAGCTCTGCCAGCACTGTAAGCAAACCCTGTAAGTACCGTACGTAGGCTGCGTACTTAAGTGCTGCATATGTATGAATAGAGACGCTAAAAAGTTATAGGAGTTTGTTTTGTTGCGGATGCGTCAAAAATGCTACTGAATAAATTCAATAAATGTTGAAAATAAATTGAGCAGCTTCGGTAGGAAGAGATCTAGCATCGCAGCTGTTTATTGAACATGATCCTGCTTTTAGTCAGCTAACTGCAATTTTATCACATTATTCGTCTTCGAATTTAGCATTATTGATGTTCTTTATTTTCTGAGACATTTTTAGCCGAAAGTCGCTGATGAAAGGCGCGTGATGAAAAATGAGCGTTGAAAGCTGTTAAAAAGTTTAAAAAGTTTTGTGCCGTAATCCTTGAAAACAGCTGTTGGTGAAGAACAAGAGCAACGTTGCAATATTTACTTGAGTCCGCATCCGAAATTGAACTCAAGCACGCTTATGTCCAGGATATGCGCAACCAACTAATTACAAAGAGGTATCTGCCACCTGTTTCGATTAATAACTGGAAAGTGCATTCCTTATACGCTGCTTATCCTCTTTACTCCGTCTGTAAAGGGCTGCTTTGTGCAGCTACATTGCAGGTAGATTATGTTTCATCTGACAGGCACTGGAAATCCAAGACTACAGTTTTTCTGAAGCGGGGGACCACTTCAACATGGCTCCCACATGCCCCAGGGTTTGTTTCCCCGACGAAACCCTTATTTATAGGATCTCTTAGATGTACAATATAGTCCATCTGGAAAGTGGCTACATAATACGATCCTTCAAAGCGAGAGCATGAAAAAAATCACGATATACGATAAACAACTAATTGCGCGATCGCATTGCCCAAAAACATGTTTAAAACAAAAACATTTTCCCTTAATACTCTTTATTAGAACTGAAAACGAATTCCCCAAAGCAAGGTCATCCCGGGTACCTGTGCTCACCCGGCCGAAGTGTCTCATGGTGTGCAGGGTAGTGTGCAAATAGGAACGTAGTTTTGCCGAATTGCTATGAGGGCCAAACGGTAACAAATGACGAAAGCTACCCCTAAAACTCGCCAACAAACGGGTTTCTTCTTGGATTTGGACCACTTCCTTCTCAAAGTTGGGGGAAGCGCTGGAGCCTGAGTGAGCTCCCATTCCCAACTAAGCAGGAAATTACACCTATTTGTGCAAGGCAGGTACGGTCAATACAAGAACACAGTGTGGGCGGAGATAATAAGTTTGCCCAGGCAGCTAATAAGTTTGGCAGGTGTGGCGGCGACCGCGGCTGAATTCAACGAAACTGCCACGAAGGCCACGAACACTACCCGGTCCCCGTCGGCCCCAGCGAGCCCCGTCCGTGACCGCCCGCCCCTCCCCACCTGCGCGGCTCTGCTGCGCAGTAGTCGGCCATGGGACGGCCGGCGGCCGGCTCCAGTGCTGGCGCCGCGGTGGGGGAGTGGGGGTGGTGCCTGTGGTCGGCTCAGTTCGGCATGCACGTGACTTGGGCCGATCGATCTTTGGAGTGGGCCGAGGGGTGAACTTTCGCAAAGAACTGGAGGAAAGGTATGTGCGCGGGTTATGAGTGGGTTTAGACGGTAGAAGAAATCGAAACGTTTCCTTGGGGTGCAAAAACACCGCACTTGTGAATAGTTAATGAGTTTGTCATGCATGTTTTGGAGAATGTTCCTTAGGTTCGCCTAGAACCCTTAGTTTCATGCATTCTTTCCTTCCTAGTGTCATCATCCATCGTATATTATCGCCTCTCTGTCCATTCGTAGTATCTTTATTCACGCCATCTCGGGTTCTCCTGCAGCATGACATGTGTGATGTTCCGCGATTTAAACAGACTCGGGAGTGCGTGGTGCAGCACAGATGGCCGCGTCACCAGCGTCACAGTCGCGTGACGCTAGTGACGTTCAAGTGCCGAGCTGTAATCGCGTGTGCCGTCCCCGGCAGCCAGCCGCGACCGCCCTAGAGCTAAATGTCAAGCCGGCTCAGAAGGAATGCCTCCATTAAAGCCGGATTGGCAGGCATCCGAGCGATGTACGGATCCACCGCCTCACAAATAGGTGCAGTGCCTACCTGGGAATCCATCAGGACAGCGACCTATAGAATGGCTTGTTTAGAAGACCAGTCAAACCGCCCGATCGTAATTGCTCTTCTTAGCGGATGGTATGCGGAGGCGTGGACGCCGAGCATTTTCCCATTTTGTGCCCGCAATGCCGGCTAATTGCGGCTTATAGCTCCGTTCCTCTTGGCGGCGCACGTGGATCGCAAAAGCTTTCGAAGGCTACGACGCGAGTGAATGCCGCCTGTTTAGTATTCGACATCTAAAGGCTGAGCAAATAAAAGCGCTTGCTTTAGACCAGCGAGATAACCCGGCGCAATAACCCTACCGCGAAGCACACGTGGCACCCATGCACGCGGCAGACGCTCCTGGTTGAAGCAGGGCCCAGTGTGCGGTCGCCTCGGCTGGTCGTCTCAGGAAGCTATCTCCGTGACATCGCGCGGCAGCTCTACCGGCCCTGGCATGTCACGAGAACAACAGGTCGTGCTCAGCTGCCGGCACACGCCCGGAGGCGACGGCAACACTAAGCCAGAGGTCCTATTGTGAGGACGTTCCGCGTCAGCGACTGTCAAGCCGTTCACAAGGTTTGCAAAAACGACATGTTCCGAGTTTTGAATGGTTATCCAGGAGAACAGTGAGTCGTGGAGTAGTCGTGTCTCGTGGGAAACAGAAACGTGGCGGTTTTGAAAGTGGCATAAGTAAGAGTTCCAAAGATGCCTTACAACAAAACCAATGAACTTCAAGATGCATACTTATAAACTGATGACTGACTAGATGAGTGGACGAAGCACTCGCAAAAAAAACACTTCCCAGTCTCGTATAACTGGCTGCGCCTGTGAACCGCAGCTCTGATGCTCATTCTTTCAAAATATCGGTTGTCAGTTCAGCCCCAAAAATATCGTTTCGCCTCCTCTGACCGTTGAGAGTTTCTTGCTTCACGGAGTATTGAAAAATGGTTGCATACAATACAGCGCTCACAAGTATCTAGTGGTGTAAAGAACCCAACCGCGTCGGTGATCTTTTCCGTGTGTCCTATATGCTTACGCTCAGGATCGTAGCCAAGGGAGGGGCCAGCCCCCATCCACTTAGGATTTTTCGTGATTTACCATAGATTGCTCCAGACAGAACGCTACAGTTCGGTGTGACGCGTTCCCACCGGGCCCCGGACTCCTCCCTTAAGAATATTCTGGCTGCGCCCCAGTTCCAGCTTGGCCAAGACTTCTTACACACTGAATCCAAGCAGCCCATGAAAGGTTGCTTATGACAAATTTGCCACTGGTTGAAGTGTATGGGAATAATTTTTCCGGACGAAGATTGTTAACAAAAATATAATTTTGAGGAAATGTGCTCAGAGGCGCGAGGAACATAAAGTGGGGTTAGCATGCACTTCTTGTTGATCTGCATCCAGTACCAAAACTCCCGCGATTTTCTGTGTTGTGATTTTGATACCATGGTGGAACCAAATGCATGCTTGCGAACTATATACGATATTTTCAGTCAAAAATTGCCTTTCAGGAGAGCAAGCAGCGGTGTGCCAGTACATGCGTGAAAAACTGCGATTTTATTGAAATGAAAAAATGACACCGTCTGTGGTTATACAGGGTGAGCAATATTTGCCTGCGTACGCATGTGTAAAGGTGAGAAGGTAACTAAATCGAGTGCACTCTTCGGAATGGTTTGATGGCTCAGTGACCAAAGCCAGAGTGTATTGAATCCCCCTATATAACAACAAGGTTGAAGAACCACCCCTGTCGCCAGTGGTTAAGTGGGACGAAAACACCTTGATATGCTGTTCATACGTCCGTATCATGCATTTTTCATGTGATAACTATTAATGGCTGAGTGTTCGGTTATAAATAGCAGCTCACGCATGGCCAAGCATGTTTTGCCGGCCGCTTCTCGCTGCGCCCATTCCTCCTCTGTTCCTCTCGCACCACTCCCCCTCTCGCTCTCTGACTTCATCCCCCCCCTCCCTCCCGGTCTTGTTCTCGCTCTCACACGCTCCCTCTCTCCTTGTGTTCTTCTTCATCTTTTTCATCCATTCTCTCTCCCTCTTTCCTTCCACTGCTTTCCTCATGCCGCTCGCTCCTCCAAATACCGCCCCCACGCGCAGCCCCGCATTACGCGCAACCACGCGTGTCGTTCTGGTGCCGCAAACACGCGCCCACGCCGCTCCATTCAAACCGGCCGCCTCAGGAGACCGTTACAATCATCGTCACGTACTCCGCAGCGTAGTGGGCTGACAGACGTTTAGACCGCCGCCCCGTCCCCGCCCTCCGCCGCGGGCGGCGGCGGCACGGGCGCGCGCTGCAGACGGCGGTCGCCATGGCGACGGGCCGCTAGCCGCCTTGCTGCGCGGCAGTCTCCGTTAGCTGCATGGTCCACGGTGCAGTCACCTGCGCATGGCGTATTTGCTGGACGTGCGGAGGCGTCGCCGGCCGGTTTTACGATGGGCTCTGGCGGGTCGGAGTTCGGTGCCGTTATCAAACGCCTGGGGCAAAGGCGCTGAATCGTGTGAGACACCGGGCCACTGTGACCCCAGGCCAGCAGACGAGCTGACAAATCTTATAATTTCCTCACGGTAAAAATACTCCTGCGACACTGCTCTCGGCTATGAAAAATACCTCCATGAAGCTGTTATAAAACGGCGAATTTTTACTAGTATGAAAGTGAGACTAGGTTTTCAATACATATCTAATGTAGCTATCGGTGAACAACTGCTCGCCATATGCACATCTGGAGACTCGACCGCCATGCAGTCTACTGATGCCTTACTAAGGACCGAAATGCTTCCACCATCCGCGGTACATCTGCAAGACAAGCAGGCATTCATTTACGTGGATCTAGGCATCCATAGATGTGGAACAGTTTGTACTGGATGTGCTTACGTCAGACCGACCCCAGATAACACCGGTTGCCATTGGCCCGCCGGGAAGGGTAAGGCTGAACTCTTCGAAGTGTATCAGCTATGACTGCGCGAAATGGCTACGCTGTTTTGGGAAAACGGTCACAGCCAAGTATCGCAGCCAGCCACCCCGCATAACACAAGCTGTTGGAGCCCGAAATGAGTGTTCTTACGTGAAGCAACAGATCGGCCATTACTTGATGTCCCCCAGTGTCTTGATCTATCAATAACTGAAGTATTAAGATATTAAGAATGATTAAAAGCGTTCTAGCGCATATGATTGGAAGAGATAACCCAAAAACTGGTTGAATGTCTACTTCTGCCTGGAATATTTAAAACAATGGATCTGTTTTGACCCATATGCTGGCAAACAGGAAATGAAAACTGTTTTGCATGGTAGTTACGCGAGAAGAAACTTATCGGTAACAGCAATACTAGCTATGCTAAAGCTATGGACTCCCATTGTGTATCTTTTCAGATTTATTTGCTTACAGCTTCATTGAGAACCACGAGAGCGCCTTCAACACGACCTTAAAAGCGTAAACGTATCAGCGGAGTCATCTCCACTTTGCCTGCGGTCGGTATCCACCATTGGTTAGACAAATTGCTGGATTTTGACGTGTGTGAGGAACCGACTAACGCTCGTTGCCATGCCCCACGAGATCAGTAAATTAAATAGAACTAAGCACTAATGGCAAGAGAAGACTTCAGAAACCCGCGAATGTTGAAGTCCATTAATGACCAGTGTGCCCGGCAACGAACAATGGCGGCAGTTACTGTACTGTGCGTAGACACTGACTCAACACAACAATATGCAGAAACAATGCTGGATGAAGCCAAACTTACCAATCTCCGTCCCCAGGCCACCTTTTCCCGGTTGAGAGGAGAGCCAGGGGACGCATGACGTCAATGGACAGCGATACGCCGAGATGCTCGCCCCTCCCTCCCCCCCCCCTCCCCCTGTATCTCGAGTCTTGAATAAAAGCTTTTTTACTCACCGTGTCGCCTCGTTGGCACCCCCAATCCCTATCCTCCCATCTTTTCATCCACCTGAAGATAGGCTTAGTCCCAAGACCTACGGGTTTCTCTTTTTCCCGTTCTATTTTCCTTTGTCCGGTTTTCAGGCTGTTTCTTGACCCAGGTCTCCATGTGATTTAAATCATCGTTACAACGCTGAACGGCAACCAGTTCTACTCAGCCCTCGCAAGATGCCATATGCACAAGGTGCCTTCCCACCGCTGAGCAAGTCTTGGGACAAACCATTTCGCCTTGGACAGCGCGTGAAACTATCGGTTGCCATGGAAACCAGGCTGTACATTTAGTATGGGCTCACGGCCTGTTAATGCCCTTGCAGAGGTAAGCACCAGAAGCACCGTTGGTGCCCAGTTTTAGCGGCCAGTCAATGAACCGGATTCTCGCGAAGACCTCAGTGGATGCGGGGCGGCAGGGTTGATGAGCCAGCAATGCAGACCTGAGCGGACATTGCACACGGATTCGTGCGCTCTGGGTGCACGATATGTCTTCCGCGTTGGGAGGGAATGCTATTCGGTATGTGTTGGCGTGCTGATATGCAGCACGGGTGATGGGAGATGCCTCGTTTTTGAGAGGCAATTCTGATTGAGTGTTGCGGGCGTTACAAAGCTGTCTGTTGAGGACGTGACCTATTCGGCTCTGATTACTCTTTCGCTTGCAAGCTGCCCCTGCAATGAAGGCAGGGCACGACGTTTGCTTTCCATGGCCCCCTGATTCCGTTGAGTGCACTCACTGGTTTTGATCACCGGTCTAGAATGAAACATAGCGGGCCAGTGCAGCTGTTTCTAGAAGCTGGCGAGGTCAAATCCGATTCATAGCGGGCCAGTGCAGCTGTTTCTAGAAGCTGGCGAGGTCAAATCCGATTCCTGCTTTGCAAAACGTAAATCAGTCGGAATCACCAAGGTTTCTTCTTATTATCTTTTGCGTTGCTCCAAACGGATGCGTTGGCATTTGACACGATGCGCCTCTCCCATGCGAAGCATGACACATACATCAGGGGTGGAAGGAAATTAACCCAACAACTGAACCACGCTATGGCTCTTTCAAGCAGCTACAGTGCTTGTAGCTCGCTATAACAACTCAAGACAAAGTCGGTCATGTAACCTGCGGTGTTGGATCCAGAGAGGGGGCAAGGGGTCATGCCCCCTCCGGTTCCCAACACGGCCCACAGGCTCCGAGATGGCGCATAACCGGCCGATCGGACGCAGTCCTTTTAACACAAAACATAACAAAATTGGGCGTCTTTGGTGCTCCAGGCAACCAAAAACGGCTCATTACGCTGTGCAGAGGCACGGGTGAGGGCTAAATAAAAAAAGTACGCTGTTGTTGGGGGCCCTTTACGTTCACTTGCCGGGTCAATCCGATTGCTAAGGAGCATTCCACATTGCCCTTGGTCTCTTGATATTCGGTCTGAGCGCCCTACGCTACAGTTGGGGCTCGGTCTGCTAACATTCCGGGACACTCTTGATTGATCAGGGGCCCTCCACGGGTTCTTATATTTCGCCGGAAATGTGTCATGCGCTTTGCTGGATTCCCATGCGTCTTGCAGGGATACTTTTGGTTGCTCAGGGGCCTTCACATTGGTCTCGGGCTTTTTCCACTTGCTCGGAGGCCCACATAAGTTAATGCACCGAGGAACTCAATACTCAGGGGCCTTCGCATTGGTTTTGGGTTCTTTCTACTTGTTCGGAGAATCCTACGCTGTTGTCCGGGCCCTACACGTTCATCTGCCGTGGCACTCTCGATCCCCCGAGGGCACTGATCCTTGCGCACTGGTCTTGGCTTACTCCGTTTGTTCAAAAGGCCAAGCACTTTGGCCGGGCCGTATACGTTCATCTGACGTGGCACTCTCGATCACTTGAGGGCATTAATCCTTGCGCACTGGTCTTGGCTTACTCCTGTTTGGTCAAAAGGCCCTGCGCTCTGGCCAGGCCCCATATGTTAACCTGCCGAAACACTCCCGATCGCTCAGGGGCCCATCACACTGGTCTTTGGGTCTCCTCGCTTGCTCTGAGGACCCAACACTGTTGACGGCAGCGTCTTCGTTGGCCCGCCGTGTCACCGTCAGTCGCTCACGTGCCGTCCCTGTTGGCATTGGGTTTCCCATTTTATCGGAGGGCCCACGTCGTTGACGAGGACCTAACTGTAAATTCCCCGGGGTACTTTTGAACGCTCCGGGACACTCCACATTGGTTTCGGGCTGTTACGGTGACATCAGAAGGGCCTTTCTCTGTTGCAGAAAGTCCATATGTGCTTGCGAAAGCCAAGGTGTTTTACCTGCTCGTGTGTACGAGCCTGGCTAAATAAATTCAAATACACAAGTTTGATATCTACACGAGAACGAGGACTCAACACTGTGTTGGGTCCTCAGAGCGCGATTGCCGAAGATTATTTTAAGCGCCGGCGACGTCGAATATGTCATTTCCATTAGTTATTGAATTGGCGCCACTTCGCAAACTTGTGCGTCACATTCGTAACACATTTTTAGTGCTAGGATATTTTGTACTCCTTAATCGCCGTCAAAGGAAAACCTTGCATTAGTCATCAGCCATCAGCTGATCACGTCGACTAGCCTGCCAGCCGTAAACAACTTTGGAATCGAGTGTTGTGCTTGATTTTGGTGGCATTTAGCTGCCAACTTCTATTCATTTTGCCTCAAAATACTTGGCCTTAAAATGAACGACTCCGTCATGATCTGGAGAAAATAAACGCACTCCATACTTGTATATACGTACCACCCCTACTTGCCTAGGGCTGCGCACAAAAGGGTAGCTTCCCGTATAGCAAAAAGCATACAGAAGAATCTGAAAATGTAGTGAACAGAATACGAGGAGTTCTTCTTTAGAGAAGCTCCATCATGCTGGAAAGTCAGGATCCACCGCTGGAGGCTGGGAGCGTCACGCAGCATCGGTCACACCCGGGCTGGTCATAACAACACCAGTGGCATTCTGCAGCCTCCATGCGTCGTGCAGGGAGGCTGCCCGGTGAACTCTGCCCGGCCGCAGCGCCGGCCACCAGCGGGCGTGATCCGTGTCAGAAGCTGCGCTCTGCAACCGCGCGGCCGGGCGCGCAGCCGCGCTCGAGCCAGGCCGCGCATGGCACGCTGTTTCGGAATGGCGCATGCGCCGTGGCGTCACTGTCAGACGGCGCATGCGTCGTTTTGCCTCTGCTCGGTGGCATTGGGCACCGCGCAGCACTTGTGGGCAGCCTTCTTTCCTTCATCGGACTTGCGTGAAGGAAAGATCCAACAGAGGCACAGATACAGATCCGAAGCTCATTGCGCACGCTTACAAGCATGGTAAGTGCGCGGGATGCATCGCTGTTGCCTTTTCAGAGGGTAAGATGGTCGATGGGAGCCGACCATCTCGCTGCTGGGGCCCAGTCTGCCGCAAGACAGCGTCGTCATCAAAATGCTGGATGACTACGACTGGCGGCTGAATAGCTAGCGAGCTCGAGTGATCGGCCAGAGTCTGGTCACCCTAGAAGGCGGGAGTAAACTCGCGTGCGGAATGCAGCTACGGCAACATGTCCGCTGACGCAGCGTTGTGGGCTATGTAGCGCGAAGAATCCCAGCTCTGCCGTCCTGTCAGTAAGGCACTTTAACAGCTGCTGCGCACGACGTAAAAGGCTGCCGCTAAGCATCACAGCCTACGTGCTAATAGATGCTCCGCCGTATTCCAGTTTTATCGCCATCGTCGACATTACTGGCAAGACCCTTCTTGCATAAAACAGCTAATTGGAAAACTAGGGTGTGCTGCACAACACCATACACTAATGAACAATGACAATGTTCATTTTCACAGCAAGAACACCGGTGATCAAAGGCCCAGGGCGGGCATGACACAATGCTGACCCGGGCTGCGCAACTTGAACGGCTGTAAGCAAACATCTCATAGGAAAAACCGAGAATGTCAGCCAGCATTTTCAAAGATATGGCCTGATTTCATTGGTCGGCAGTCTGGCGGGTTCTTAATATGAATACAGCCACACAGTGCCTTCGGCTGTTATTGTGAGCGTGATGTACACTCAAACTTTCTTGGCTAACATACTAGTCGTGCCTCACAAATCGCAACCCATGTTAATGATCGCAGCTAGTTTTAATGATCCGTAGACCGAATAGGAAGCTCTTAGTCACTCGAACCACCCCAACCCGCCACGGGTGGGTGCATCGAAAGACAGACGCTCCTAAAACCATCTGTTTTAGAGGGACACACGAACGAAATCAGAGTAATACTGTTATAAGTATTTCAACTTTAGAAACGGTAACCACTGACAGCGTAATTTGTCGCCAGTTGTGATCATTTCGGTCAGAATGACCTGTTTTATCCGTGCGCCTTACGATGCAGCCAAAAAGACGGACAAACAGACAGACAGTCAGACCATGAGTCACATACTACATCGACTACGCCTTGCGGATCTGGATCAGGTATGCACCCGAGCGGTGAATGAAATATGTAAAATACTTCACCGTGACCGCGCAGTAGCAGATACCAATTCAAGGCATCAGATTACATCAAAACTGCAGGCGTGTAATATTTCTTGCAAGATAAATGGCGGAAATTGCGTTGCACTCCAAAACACATCGTTTTGTTAATCAGACTGGACGACGATACGGATGGGCGCAGGTATATGTCCCTCGTCTGCTGTGTCGCCAGATAACACAGATAAAGGCAATTAAAACGTTATTAGGTAGTCTATGTAATATCAAAACCTTTTGTTTTAGCTATGGCTTAATTTGCCGGCAAGGTCTACTGTCCGGCTTTTCGTCTGAAATGAACTCATCGACATCATCACCAAGGGATAACATGAATCCATGCATCATGCTTTGCAATGTTAAAACGCCCTCGGTGGGGTCAATTTGACCCCGGAAGGTTTTCCGGAGTGGTTTCCGAACAGCGTGGCGTAGTTACGCCAAATTTTGCATGGCTGTAGATAATTTAATAGCAGATTGTTTGGTATCACCAAAAATTTAGACGTACCTTATAAGGTCGCTGATCTACGGCAGGTCAAGGCCAGGCCATGGTTTCAGCGAAGTCAGTTTGCAGGGAATCTCTCAATCTGATGCGACAACGGAGTGCTAGACGAAGCTACACATCTTTGAGATAGCTTTTTAGGCAAGACGACAATTGAATGAGCAAACTCCATTGACCTACGGTCAGGTATGAAGGTCAGAACAAGGTTAAACCCATCCCCTTTATTACTTTAAGGCCTGCTGTACAGGGTAGATTCTAGTACTCACTCCGAATTTACTGATGACAGGAACTGTATTATATATCTCCCATGGAATGCTTAAAGATCCGAATAGGTCACTGACCTGAAAAGACCCAGGCCAACATTTGTTTTCGGTGCATACTGCCCAGCGAAATATTTTTCGCCTATTCAAATGCAGAACTCAAAGCAGTTTTGTATAATTTTGGTCATCATGACCTCAGAAAGGTCAAACCTTAAATGGGCAGGAGACCTTTTGGTAAAAACAGGTATTTACCTTCTGGTGACCTAGGTGAGTTCACGTACGGGCCAACATACCCTATGAATTTGGCAACGGCCATTCGGGCGCGTGTTAGAAGGAAACAATCTGAGGGTCGCCAAAGATACCGAGAACGACGTCAGTTTGCGTCCGCTGGTTACCGTACAGGACCGTGTCGTGAGCAGATGGCGTTTATGGACCATTGCGGACGCAGTTTCAGCGCCATCGTGGAGTGGTGAGTATTTACATAGGTCCCCGAGTCAAAACAAACATGCCTATATTTCGAATGAGCTTCGGGTTCTACGCGAGGACAACAGTCTACAAACGTGCATGACACTTGACGCCGTGACGTAGGGAACACATCACCCCGCCGGTGTGCCAACGGTCTGAGGCACATGAAGGTGCGGTTCTGGCTCGTCTCCAACATTCTGCCAACATGCAGCCGCGCCAGCCCCGCCGCCCTCCGCTGGCGGTTGGCGTGGCCCGCTGGTTCGTGATGAAGAGAACCGGCGCGATCAGGAGGCCCAAGTGATGCATAACACGGCACACCACATGACTAGTACCACCAAAGGCCTAGATTCGCTCGATAAGCTCAGTTGCACGGTTTCGTTGAGCAGCAGTGTCCTACCTTCTACGCGCGGGTACACTTTCGAGAAATTTTTGAAGTACTCAAGTATGATATCCACATCCAACATGTTCTTGGAGCGTTGTGACATCCGGCTGTCACGGATCATGGTGTAATGATCACCACCGTCAGCCATGAAGGATGTGACTGCCACCTCATAGAATTTGTCTTGCTGCACAGGCGCGAAGCGCAGGACGCTGCAGTAGCTGCAGAGCACTTCCACCGACAGCAGACGGGACCCGATTGGTCGCGCGATGTTGTAGGTAGCCCGCACGCCAGAAACCTGAAGAAAGCCGCCGTGGGTCTCCTCAATGCCTGAAACACTAGTCTCCAGTACTTCAAGGAGGGTCCTACCAGTAATGTTGACGATGGTGATGGTGTTTTCGTACGGTAGCGCCTGCAGTAGCATGTGGAGTGTGATGTTCGTTGGCGGCATTGTACGCCGCATGCAACCGCTGTTAATAAGAGCTATGCTGACAGGCTTCGTGAGTTTGAACTCTTGACGCTGGCTAGCCCAGAGGACCGCGTCAGCAAACATGTTACCGAAGTTACACTCCTTACGCCGGCAGGCTTCCCGACTGCCTTCCAAAGTGACAAGGGTTTGACCAACCACCTGACTTCGCTTGACGTCCAGCCGGCGATTGTATTCATCCAGCACCTTAACGACGCCGCTGTCTTCCTGCAAATCGGGTCCCAGCAGTGTGATAGTTGGCCACCATTCACGCACTTTCCCGTCGTCGTCGAAGGCGATGTCGATCCCGCCCATGTACTTGCCATGCTTATAGGCTTGTACCACGAGCGCGGTCGACGAGACGTTCCTTTTAAGGTCGACGCGCTTCACCACCTGGGGATAGACGCCGCTCGCGTGGTCTGTGGGATCATCAGGCGTGTCGGGTATGAAGGGCTGCCAAACCCCGGGCCAGAGTAGCGCGTGTGAGCGCCCTCCTATCACGACGTCCACCAGTGGCACTTTCCGAGCCATTTCCAGGTCGCGCTTTAGGCCCGCGCAGCTGAGCACGACCAACGCACTCACCATCCGCGTACTCAACCTTGTAGCTTCGGTTTTGATCGCCTTAGCTGGGTTAGTGAACGTCAAACCATAAGAGCTGGCATCCACGACCATGTTTGGTTCCGTGTAGCTCAGTATGCCCACTGGCAGTGGCTGCTCACTGTGCATGACTGAAACATTGATGACGCGCGACCTCGGGCACAGCGTGTTCAACTCGTCCTGCACACTCCGGTTCAGCTGACTGAAGTCGGCGTTGGTGCAGACGAACTTGGGTCCGATGCGTCGCATGAAGAAGAGAAGGCTGTCGAGACCGCTGAACAGTTCCTGGATACCGAGGCCCAGTGCATCGTACGGCATCTGAGAGACGATGTCTGCCGCCATTCTCCAGCCGAAGAGCGTGTAGAAGATGTGGCCCTGGAAGAAGTCACCCGGATTGACATTGAGCAGGCCCGCCTTTGCCTTGCTCTTCTTGACGTAATCCACGGCCGCAGCGAAGCCACCGTAGCAGGTGCCGTTGTAAGATGGCGCGCAGGGGTCGCCCGAGGAGAGGACTCGATCGTAGTGCGAGTGTATGTCGTTCTGGTGAAATATGCTCAGAATTGGCATTTTCAGCTTCTCTCTCCAGGACAGAGCACTTGTGGAAGCTACTGCGAGGACCAGTAGACTCAGCGTGGTGATGAACAAATTGTTCATAACGATCTGTGGAGATTATCGTCATGTTACTTGCAAGTTTCACCCTTCGATGGAAAATCCAGTCCTAAACGCCTTATGGCCCATTTACGCGTGGGAACATCAGCAGCAGCCTTCTATTTCATCAAAAAGGTATATCAAAGTGGTTTTAGAAGAATAAGAACTCCCGCTTTATTCAGTTAGTGACACCATCCATTCATGTAAACACGAATGACCTTGAGCTCCTGGTTTTGGGGCACTGTGAGCTCAGAGTGTTTATCCGGGCAGTCATCGGTCTTCCATGCGTCAGGAGGTACTGCAGGTTCAATATACTAGCTCTCCCAGGGTGTTGAAAGTCAATTTATGTCAGTGTGAGAACTATGAACAAATTGTTTGCAAACAGGAACACAACACACCCTTACCGCTTCACCTTACGCCCTGTTTACTCATGTGTTTGCCACTCAAAAGACACTCACCGTGAATGTGCGGGACCGTGTAAATGACCATGTTATTAGATCGTAAACGCATTGCTGCAAACATACGCCTACATCTAAGCGCCGACTACGTCTTAGCATTTCCTTGCAGTAACTACCATGCATCAAGTCAGCCTTGTTCCTTGTTTGTCTCGCTAATCATATGACATGTGCGTATATACACGCGTGCTATTTCGATACGGAAAAATTATTCAAGCAGCTTGACCCAGTTATCATTATCCAAACAAGCCGTAAAAGCTATCCCAAGTAATTCATTGATTTGTCACGAGAGGTACGACGCATCACTATTATTAAACGTATTTTCATGCGTTCATAACAAGCATGCTTCAGGCGCGTTACAGGGCATCAGGCTCTTCCCTCTCTGTTACACGACAGTTGCTCTCTTCGCTCACGCTCTACCAGTCATGACAATGATCTAGGACTCATGCGCGTGAGGACTGAGGCGGGCAAGCGGCGCCTCCTGTATAATATAATATAATTTCACAGCGCCTTGCCTCCCAGAACTCAGCACTTTGCCCCTGGCGTCTTTCTAACCTGAACTATGCAACCACTTAGCTGAAATTTGATGAATATGTAACTATATATATATATATATATATATATATATATATATATATATATGGGTGGGTATGTGGGGGTGGGTGTGTGGGTGGGTGTGGGGGTGGGGGTGGGTATGGGGGTGTATGACTGTGTAGGCGTCTGTGTGTGTGTTTCTGTGTCCCTAAGGTGTGTTTTGGAACTTTGTCTTTGATGTATCCCCATGTCATTATTGCTACGAATGTTTTTTTTTAACGTTTATCACCTCTTGCCTTTATCTTATCTACCTTCGGAATAACCTTTTCATCTTGCTATGTTTCAACTTGAATGCATAAATGCATGCATGTGTCCGTGATAAGATATTGAGTGTATGCAAAAAGTCAAGAATCACAGTCGGCAAAATCAACTTTGTTTGTCTTAACGTATCTGCCAAATACCGTTCGTGGAGACATCTTGGAGTGATATGCAGAACATGTAATTTTCGAACGTTATCGCGATGCAGTTTCATGTTTCAGCAGTTTGAAATCGGCCTCAAATCAGATAAGCTCACCAGGCTACTGGGGAAAGTGCTTAACTACTTTATAATGACAGTAAATTCCGTTGCAACCTAGCGGTGCAATATATCCTATCGTACTTAAGTGAACGCAACAGCTCTGTTTGAGGTTTGCAGCATTTAAATCCTTCACTGTCTTGAAGCCTCTTGCTTTGCCAATCACACTGCTTCTGCTTACGGATGATGAACAAGTTTTTGATAAACGGTTTTCAAAAACAGTTTTGCATATTGATAGTGACGGGGATGAAGGCGCACTTATCACACACCAAGTGCAAGCAAATTTATCAAAGTACCCAAGCACGCAGTCAAGAGTAGACACATCACGTGCTAAGCCGGGCCGAGACGATGAAGTATCAAACAAAGGCGCATGTTTCTGTTATTATCCTATTTCCTGCTCCATTATTCTTGTACTGTTTTCCGACGCCTCTGCTTTCTTCCTTACCCTTCTGTACAACAGTGCGCACGCTTAATAACAGTCTTCACTCTGTAGCCATTCGGAGCGATTGACAGATCTCGCATTGGATAGATCTACCGCAATCACAAAATCAAGCAGTGCTGACAAGAGAGAAACAAAATACCAAACCCCTCGTAAATTATACACTATTTGTAATAGGCACGTGCCGCCGATTACTCAGAACTCCTCGCGTCAAGGTGGCGCTAAGCGATTGCTCTTATTGACATTCCTATTCTTACGAGAGGATTTCACAGATTGGGCGGGCTCATGGCTTCTTATATGAAAATGAAAACGGATTGGGTTGGAAACAGATTTGGGAAAGCTTCCGGTTATAAATCGGATATTGGAAGGCCGTTGACGAAATGTGGATAGAATTTTTAGAAAAATGCACAATATTACTGCTCCTAATTTTTCAGCTATAATCTGCAATTCACTGACGGGATACTTGTTACTTCAGAGGCTTGATCCTTTCCGTGCATTCACAATTTTTATTGCACAACTTTTAAGAAGTATGCAATTCTGGCGAAGTACTGGCGTGCAAGCTGTCTGATAACGAGTGATTCTCCTGCAGCATTGCATTTTTTTTCCCCATTTGGCCCCGCCCATGTGATTAACATGGTGCGAGGGCAAGCGCTGGCATCTTATGAGGGATGGATGGTTTGGACATTACTTCTTATACCCTTGTTAACTATATAAAGTTTTGTCCGTATACTGAGCAGTAACTGCTCTGAACGTCTTGCACCACCCTGTTGACAAAAGAATCGGGCACGTTCAAGGCCGTATCCACGGAATGCGCTAAGCGACAGTTTCTGTCGAAGCTCCTGACACAGGCTGATGAAAATGCACGCCATCAGCAGGATAGGCCATCAATATTCCAATGATACCGGGTCATCTGGGACGACCTCTGCTGGTCGGGCGCCGCGCCGCGAGAGGTGATTGACATATTCGGTTCACAGTCTCCCGCCGTGAAGGCACTATTTCTGTTTCCTTATGATGTACCCGGCAATGCGTTGTATGACGTTACACATACACGGCAGCCACTAAAGCCGTGACCTTACATACAAACACTTCTTGCTACCCACCAGAGAACATACGCTGCGCCCGTTGGCTTGCCGTCTTTCACCCAGACACGCTATCATCCAGATGGTGGTGCATCTTGTCAGGAACACAAACTTTGTTGGTCGTGTTTTTTCGAGGCATCCCTTTGCATCAATACTGTCACTTTGGAGATTGTAGTATGGATACCACGCTTTTTGGATAGAGCTTGTTCATCCTAGTATTCCAAGCTTGGATTTCTATCTTTTAATGTCACAACGGCAAAAAGAGACTGAATAGTTGATAACGTCAGTCATCAGCCTGATCCTAGCATATAGATAGATGTTGAGCCACATATAGACAGATGTTTTTGATAAGAATTCTCAACTCTTTCCATTATACCGAATCATGGGCCCCGAAAAATTGCGACAGTGATGTTGTTTTGGTAAAGAGATACGTAATCTATGACGGTTATTAGAACATTTGGGATGCTCTCGGTTACTAGAACGAAATGCACTATGCAACTTATGATATATAACTAACGAATAAAACGACATGATGGGAGTTATATCCTATCAGATTCCATCCGTATAATATGATCCTACCCCCATCCCTACCCGCCTCATTGGTTAGGCCATGCTCGTTGCGCGTGTTAATCACGGCTCGTACAATTGCATTGTGGCCACATTATTAACATACGGTATCGATTAACACAGGCGCGTTGACCATTACACTATCGTCACGCTCCTGTAATATTTAATCATATGTATATATAGGTCAGGGCCATATATATACATGCATATACATATATATATATATATATATATATATATATATATATAAGGATTTTCCGACGATCGGAAGATTAGTATTGTCACGCAGCACTTTCCATTCGCGTCAAAACAACGTCCTCCAGATCAGAGCGACCTAACCAGGCGGCGCCTCAAGCTCCGCACCGCGCTGCTCCAGTGTCCGACCTCAGTCTCCTGGCTACAGCCCGGCGTGAGTGCGCGGGCGTGGTGGCGAAAGTGGCGCGTGTAGCGCCGCCCGGCTACGGGGCGGGGCCGGTACTGAGGGCGGGGGCCGGCGCGGTGGAGAGAGGGGCCGAACGCCTCGCTTCTGTCTTGACCGGAGGTCACAGAGATTTCTCAGCGACCGGGCGTGTGATGACACAGGAAGTGACCAGAGCGGCGGCAGGATACTGTGGAGAGACGAGACGGTCGGATGGCAGGAGAGGAATACAGATGCAATGCAAGGTCCCAATTGCGAGTGGGGCCATGCTCACCTCTGACTTGTCCAAAGATCTCGGGTATATTTTACCAGGGAAGACCAATCCTTTCACACATCCTCACCTTATCACTCCAGCGCACCTTATCACTCCTTATCACTCCAGCGCACTGCGTGACATCAGTATATGACCGACGGTCGCCCACGAGATCTAACGACCTACAGCTCTCATATGCCCTCGTCAGATCATCTGCATTTACCTCGGCCTCCGAATCAACGGGTTCATTCCCTGGAGGCCCGAACCCCGAATCGCTCACAGCTCGCAGGCACTCAAAGCCTATAGCTTCTCACAGCTTACAACTCTCACAGTTCTCTCACCACCAGCTCCAATAGCTCACAGACACGCGACTTATGGGTACGCCCAGCTCCCAACTCCCACAACTCTCACAGTAAATAGCTCTCGCAGCTAGCAGTTCCCACACCTCACAAATAATCAGGGCTTGTAACTACTCACAACTCACAGCTCTCTCAGCTCACAGCCGTCTCGTGGAGCTCCAGCCTGCCCACAGAGCGCGTGGGAATGTCATGAGTTGGGCGCGAGGCGACGCGCGGCCCCCGGGGTGCCAGGTGACCAGCGGCGCCGCTAAACGGCAGCGGCCGAGGCGCGCGCTGACGGCCGTTCAGGGTCGCGTCACGCAGCTGACGCGTGACGCGCTCTAGCGGCGACGTGACAGCCGTGACGGTCCCAAGCGCACCGTCACCTTGGAGCAAGGCATGCGAAGGCGGCGTGGCGCCTGTGGCGGTGATCTGGCCTCCATGGCAGTGACCTGGTGCCTGTGGCGGTGACCTGGCGCCTGTGGCGGTGACCTGGCGCCTGTGATGGTGACCTGACGCCTGTGGCGGTGACCTGGCGCCTGTGGCGGTGACCTGACGCCTGTGGCGGTGACCTGGCGCCTGTGATGGTGACCTGACGCCTGTGGCGGTGACCTGGCGCCTGTGGCGGTGACCTGGCGCCTGTGGCGGTGACCTGACGCCTGTGGCGGTGACCTGGCGCCTGTGATGGTGACCTGACGCCTGTGGCGGTGACCTGGCGCCTGTGGCGGTGACCTGGCGCCTGTGATGGTGACCTGACGCCTGTGGCGGTGACCTGGCGCCTGTGATGGTGACCTGACGCCTGTGGCGGTGACCTGGCGCCTGTGATGGTGACCTGACGCCTGTGGCGGTGACCTGGCGCCTGTGGCGGTGACCTGGCGCCTGTGGCGGTGACCTGGCGCCGGTGGCGGTGACCTGGCGCCTGTGGCGGTGACCTGGCGCCTGTGGCGGTGACCTGGCGCCTGTGGCGGTGACCTGGCGCCTGTGGCGGTGACCTGGCGCCGGTGGCGGTGACCTGGCGCCTGTGGCGGTGACCTGGCGCCTGTGGCGGTGACCTGGCGCCTGTGGCGGTGACCTGGCGCCTGTGGCGGTGACCGTGACAGGCTGCTGCCAGTCTGACGGAAGACTGATATTGGCCGATGGAAGAAACCAGCGTTGGCAACTCGACCAACCACTCTCGCAGGGAACAGAGGGAAGCACGGCCCTTAGCTTACTTCTTTCCTTGGAGTGGAGACGCGATGCTGATACCGAGTGATGGATAAAAGCGATGCTTTAATTTTTTGCATGCTTCTGACACTCGCTCCATCTAATCTTTCTCCATTTATGACTGTGCGTGAAAACATCAGATCTTACAGTTCCGGTAATTCATGAAGAGTCCAATGAAGATAATTATTCAATGTATTTTGAAGATCACGTGGAGATAATTTTGTTTCATTAGCTGTTAAGACGCGTTTCCCAATCCTTTATGCTATGCGGCTTACCTCGGTACTTTAACAAATTAAATGACGTGTTTCGTCTGATTTGACACGCTGAAAACCGGCAAAACTACATGTTTGTATCTTAACGCTGAAGCGCAGATTGAGCTTCAAAGGAAAGGCGCTTTCACTCCTCCAGCTCAGGATTCAGCCATGCACGTGACAATGGCCCGGCTAAGTCTGCACGGTCTGCCGAACTTCTCACGCGAGCCTCCCCGTGCCGGGATCTGCCCTCACAGACACGTGCACAATGCCGGCGCGGTCTCCTCCTTCAAGGATGTAAATGGCTGGATTACGAACACTTGATGCCGGGCATACCAGCGGGCGACAAACACACTGTCTGGAATGCCTGGCCGGAATGCGTGACGGGCGCGCGCGCATGTGTCGGTGGCTCACGCGCGGCTCGGCGAGAAAGGCAGAGGGGAGGGAGGGATCAGTGGATAAATGGAGGATGAGAAGAACGGAAGGACGGAGAGACGAAGGAACGGGGGGACGGAGGAATGGAGAAATGGAGGAATGGAAGAACAGAGGAACAAACGGAAGGAAGGAAAGAAAGGGAGAGAAAGAAATAATGAGAGAGAGAGGGGGGGGGAGGGAATTGACACCACCATTGACGCCGACACTGACACTGACACCGACACCGATACCGACACCAACACCGACATCGACTTACTTACCACGTTGCCTGATCGCTATCCTATATCTTCTTACTTCTTGTGGCAAAATAGAATAACAAAAAGCTGCACAGTTACAGCCTCGTGTGCTACAGATCGTGAATTGGCATTGCGGTGTTAAAAATGCAGTTTGGGTAGCTCAAAACAATGGTGAATTGCCCCCTCCCAAACAGAATTCCATGTTGTGGTTGCTAGATACAACACTGCCCACGACAATCTTCAGACTTGTGCTGAATACACCATTAGCCAGCATAGCCGTAGGTGTGTTTGAGAAGGAAGCAGTTGTTACGTAGCTAACGCAGAGAAACGCCGGACCTCATCAATCTATTACGCATCTTCTAATGAGCTTCAGTACAGTACTAAACATCACAACAGACAGCCAAATTACATTCGCTTCGTTAGAGTGACGTGAATAAATCATAAATCCCAGTCTCAAACATTAACGTAGACATGGCAGTCACGAAGGCGCATACATAACCAGATGATCACCGACGTCTTGTGTTGGCGCCCATGATCCAGACGGGCCACCTAATGTAGTCATGACTCACGAACACATGACCACACGACCACACACACACACATAACGGAGACACTACTGTAATTGGTATATTAGGGTTGTGTTTTTTATTATCATATTGCTGTTATATTTGCTATTATTGTATTGCATGTATCACTATCATGTCAAAGTGTGTTTGTTATTACTATGTGTTTTGCATTCATCTTGTCCTCATCTTATCGTGATGCTATTATCATTAGACGTCGCTCATAACCGCCAAAAATGGGCATAGGTAGACAGATTTGGCATTTTGGCAAGAGGCGTGGGTTGTTCAAAGAGTTGACGTCAGACACTTTATGTGCTGCGTTGAGCCGGCCTTTAGCCCTCTTAGTGCAATACCTCAAACCTGATGGAAATAAAAAGACGTGGGAAGAGTTCACTGGGACAGGTATCAAACTGTGCGGTTCCAGCAATGGCATACCTCACCGACGAAAGGGATGTATTTACCGATCCGCTTAGAGGCTTACTTAATGGTTTGTCTGTCTGTATGACTGCTAAATAACGCAGACGTCACCATACGAATGTTGGATTAATTAGTCCTCAGTGCGGAGAAAGATTATTGCTCCTTTAAAGAATCACCAGTGCACTCCGTAATGTGTGCCTTGGCTCGCGATTGGACTTTGTTGTCCGGGAGAAACCTTCCATGAAATGGACTGGGCGTTTTTGGTTTTATTGTTGATAGCAATGAAAGATAACCGGAGAAAACCGCAATTGCGCATAGATGCAAGCAGATAATTCGTAAAACATGTAACATGTAGATGCCTAGCTCCCACACCCAAATATTCACCGCGCTTCAGAGATACGCCGACGAAAACAGGCCACCAAGATGCCCCACGTATTTCCACACTGCAATTTCAAATGCCTCGCTCCGACCGACGCCCACGAACCAGTCGTTCCGCCTTTGTCAGATTCATCCGGTTGTACGCTTCGAACCGGCCGTTACGTTTTTGCCGCGCCCAGGGTGGCAACACAAAGGAATGATTGCGCCGCGCGTGACCGCGCGGCCAGCACCTCCGCTCCGGAGAGACCGGGCTGCAGCACTTTCACCTGCACGGTGGCAGGCTGCCTGGCGTATGTCGGGAGTGGGTGGCACGTGACCAGGCTGCCTGCCGCCGCGGGACGTCGCTGCCAGAGGCCGTGGCTGCTCGTGAGGCTAGAGGTCAGGTCACGTGACGCATGACGACAGCTTTCATTGGCGTGAGGCCGGTGCACTCAGAGCGACGCAAGTCGAGATAGTTTCCGTCTCTTGGCAAGTCGTTCACGTCCATGTCGAGGGTGTGGTTGGCCAAGCTGGACAGCTGTCGGGGAAGTTTTGCTGCTCCCGGAGTAGAACGGTGGAGATGTGGCGCACTGCCTGCCTCGGCTGGGTTACACCAGCAATGGCTCGGATTCCGTCTAACGCTTTGACTTTGAGAGCCTTCGGGGCCTCCAGGTGCTGCCATGTTGCCTGCCTGTGAGTCCGTACACCCAGAACCAGTGCCTTATTGCGTCTTCTGTAACCTAAACGCTGCGTCCTCGGCTGAGATCAGACATTAAGGTAAAGGTATTCAGATGCCATAGATTTACCCGCTGACCCTGGAACTCGGTATAACACGAGGCAAATCTTTGTTAGGATCTCAAGGGCGCCGGTTTTTTGTATATACTGGCGGAGGCATCTACGGTACGAACCAGAAAAAACGAAGGCGACGGTAATCAGGGCACGGATTCATTCCGGCCCTCAGTCTGCCGCATCCACATGGCAATTGTATTAAAAGCATGGGCACCTTTAGGCAAAAAGTTAAAGACCTTATCTGATCAGCCATATAGACGACGGAACAGAGACATGAGGCCGCCTAATCACAAACCGTTGACCTCTTCTCCCTGGCCGCGCAGGGGAAGAGCCGGGCGCTGTCTCCATCGGAATGCTATAATTCTTGGACGTTTCTTCATGTTCTTCTAACAATGATAGCGCGTCTGGTTTTTTTTCATGCGTGGGTCATGGCCAGTGCAATATCAGTGGGATCAAAGGCAATTAAAGTTAGCACTTCGCGCGCGGGCGCGCGCTATATCTGTGCTTGTATGCCTCTGTCTGTCTGTCTCTGTCTCTGTCTCTGTCTCTTTCCATGTCTCTGTCTTAGTTCCTGTCTCTCCCAGTCAAATTCAGAGGCACCATGTACACCCTACGTCCTTTCACCGCACTCCTATCTCGCTCTTGACATACAGTACATATGGTGTTCCCTCCCCTAACTGCTGGACCGCCTGAGCTGTTGGACGGGCGGTAAAACAGCACGGTGGACACTGTATTCGCCATGTCTACCCAGCACGTGAATAGTTCAGCTTTACCAGCATGTCAGGATGGCTGTGATTGGCCGGTGCCGCCGCGCAGCGTCTAGAGTTGCATGGTTGCGCCTTGTGGACGGGCACTGGGGGATATGGCGGTGCCGTCTCGGGTAAGGTCAGGCGCGTTATTGCGTTCAATGGCATACATGACATCCTCCAGGTGATTGTGTGAGCCCTTCACTCGTCCCCAAATTGCTTGCAGTTATCCAGCAAAATCTGAACACCAATCAGGTGCTGTCATTATGATATGCATGCCGTCACCGACAACATTTTCCCCCACAATGAACAGATCTGATAATTCGCCAATCATAGAGACTTGGCAGCACCAGTTGGCATTATGAATTCTGTGTAAACTGTTGCATTTTGTATATGTATGTATGCATTAATATTTATATGTATATATATATATATATATATATATATTCGGCAGTACTTTATCTAAAAATAAAGGCTTCTCACCTGCCCACTGCTTCCCATGCATACTACATCAGCCCAAGCGAAGCGTTTTCAGTTGACGCTCAGACACACACAGACATTCGGGCATCGTTGTCCCAGTTGCCGAGTCACACAGCTGCAGCAGTGTGCCGTTATCGCCGAGAGAGCCGTGGGCAAAGGTCAGTCTCCAATATGATTCTGTCCCCGGTTATCCTGCCGTCACTGCTATCGCGCCGGGGTCTTCCTCGACGGAGATGCCGCAGTGTGCCAGCTCGGGCTGCTTCTCAGGGTGTGGTCCCGATGTTGGGACGATAATATGGTAAACAGGGTCGGCCGCTGCGAGCTTCATTACGTGCGCCACGCATCTATTATCGAGCGCCGCGCCGCCCGCAGGGTGCTGGTTACCGACTCAGAGAAGAATTGATCGCGTAAGATTAGCAGGCAGCTGTATGGGCTGGTGGCGTTGGGTGCAATTAAGCAAACTGATTGGGTTAGTATCCACAGTTGAAGTGACAGGAAAGTGTATGATCCGTCACGGAGCCGAACCTGTACGGCGTTTAGTTGGTCTCAAAAGTTAACGGTCAACATCTAATTAGTCGGGTTCCTTTAGCTTGCCGAATCTACGAGAGCCATACAGTTCACAAACTTGGCTATCGGCTACAATTTCAACGCAACAAGAAATCGGGAGTCGAGTCGTCTTACAAACCTCTTGGTAGAAGCATGTCGTGGGCGGTAGCCTGACATTCAGTTTAACGAAGCTGTCACAAAAGTAACGAACACATCACTCAATATCACGTCCAACGCGGGCGGAAGACGGGCCGTTTCAATTCCTAGTCAAGAAGGCGTCTCAGATCGACGCCTGTGTAGCCTAACTTGCTGGGGCTGCGTCCACGAAGTCTGCAAACACTTTTGAATCTGCATACGGGCATTTCATAGTTCTGATATACTCACTTACGTCGGGAAACTATTCGGTTGCTTGCGTTCTCATGGTTTACAGCATCCTCGTTCGGCTTGATAAATTCACGACGTTTCGATTTAATCTGAGCATCTCATGATAAATAGACGGTGATTTAAGTGTTTCCGCGTTTAAAACGGTTTCTTGACATACAAATTATAATAAAGACGGACAGCTCACAGCGGCAATAACTGCCCAATCAAACGCAAGACGGAGGCGAAACGGCAGTGATCTTGTCCATTGATGACGCATACATGAATGTCATGGCGCAAAAGCAAATGCATATGAATCAAAACCATGCTGAAATGATTTCAAAAAGAACTTGGGGCGCAATGCATCGTTTTCGTTGGATTATGAAAAAATGTCGAAGATCCTGTGAAATACCGAAAACAATATTATAGAGCTGTCAAACTGTATGCAACATAGACGTGTGCACGTATCATCAAAGGCAGCATAATAGCTGCCAAGGTAGGATGACGCGCTTTTGGTTTAGACACGGGTTCGATATGGACAATCCGTTAATATATGACCAGAATATCTGGTCACACGAAACATCCGCCACCGTCGACTTCAAACTGCTGGAACGTTCAAAAGAGCTTTTCTGTGACAACGTTCCAGGGAATTAATTCGGTTATTCTGGCATGTTATTACATTACCTTAAATGGTATGGCTGATTGGGTATACGATCTATGGGAAGTGACTGACCTGAACACCTGAGTAAAGAATTTCTAGGCTCTGGCGGCTCAAAAACGACCACGGCGTCTGTGTTTGCTATGATTGTGTGAGCCACAGCTTGCTTCGACGACACATTTGTCCTCGAGTCCACGTGGAGTGCCGAGTGAGCATCTTCATGTGCATGTTTTTATCAGGACTCTGTCAAATGTAGGCAGATACGTAGGCCAATTTGTACTCAAGGGGGCCAAATGGGCTGAATTATCTTCCCAATCCTGTAAGTTTCGAAGAAATTCATTTAAAATTGCCCAGGATCTAGTGCCAAACTCTTAGCGCAAGAATGGGGGGCGAGGAGACAGAGTCATCATGGACCTCCCCTTGGCTACGTCTCTGAAAGTAAAACAGGGAGTAACAGAGACTCATTTAAAGGTCGATTCATCACCGAGAAAACCTGGTGATGGAGAATCCGACTCTCGGGCTGAAGATCGACGGCATAGCGCCGAGCAGCAGGTCAGCTGGGCGATGGAGAGCCCGACCCTTGAGCTTAAGATCGACGGCATGGTGTCGGGCAGCAGGTCAGCTGGGCGATGGTAAGCCCAACTCTTGAGCTTAAGATTGACGGCATGGTGTCGGGCAGCAGGTCAGCTGGGCGATGGAGAGCCCGACCCTTGAGCTTAAGATCGACGGCATGGTGTCGAGCAGCAGGTCAGCTGGGCGATGAAGAGCCCGACTCTTGAGCTTAAGATTGGCGGCATGGTGTCGAACAGCAGGTCAGCTGGGCGATGGAGAGCCCGACTCTCGGGGTGAAGATCGACGGCATGGTGTCGGGCAGCAGATCAGCTGGGCGATGGTGAGCGCGACTCTCGGGCTGAAGATTGACGGCATGGTGTCGAACAGAGGGTCAGCCGGCAGGAGATTGCTCCGCAGGACGGGGCGGACGCAACACGCCCCAGTGAAAGACGAACGTGCGGAAGGAATCGCTGGAGGTGGTGTGTAGCCGTATCAAGGCGCCTGGGCCTTGAAGCAGCACGAGGAGCATAGCAGACAGATCGTGCCAAATCCTGCTTCACCGAGAGGCTGAGCCATGACGAGGGAGCGGACGGACGACACCCAGACCGGTGCCAGCGCCACGCGCGTCATTCTATATGGTTATGAATGGCAACCATCTTCACCGTCAACATCGCCGACATCAACGCGGGATGTCTTGTCGCGTGATGCTGCAACTGCATGGTTGATGAGAAGACAGGGCAGTGGGGTGAGACAACGTAACGCTACGCAGTTTAATCTGTACATCAGGCTCCAGAAGCAATCTATCTCTGACACACTCGCGTGGCGTGCTGTTTCATATGCGACTACGGCTATAATTGTTGACAGGCCCCCCCAAAGCTACCCGTAACATTAAATTTGCGATGCTATATGATAGACAGGCCAAAGAGGATCATACCCAAACTCCCAACAGTCGAATCGCTTGATGTGTGTAATTATATATTAACAGCGGCAGTTTAGCCCACTGAGAGGGGGGCGGCTGTAGCTGCATTCAACAACTGCGGTGCAGAAGTATTTAAAAACGTTCGCTCCCAACACAGCTTCAGACAGGCCATGACGGGAACAGATTAGGGCTGGCTCCCGCCGCATCCGCGGCCCATCGCTGTGGAAAGCTAGCAATGACCGACTAATGCTGCCGATAGCAATGGAAAGAACGTGAACAGACATAATCTGAGAGACATATGAAGATTTGTTGACACTGATTGACTTAGAGCCTGCAACACGGAAATATTAAGCATGTGGTCTTGTTGGATACCGGCTCACCATGCTCCAGTCTACCACCTGGGTTCCACAGGACGGCACTGCCGGAGCTGGAGTGACGCCGGCAGAGGTCAGACCTGCTGGACTGACGCCGGCAGAGGTCAGACCTGCTGGACTGACGCCGGCAGAGACCAGACCGGCTGAACTGACGCCGACAGAGGTCAGACCTGCTGGACTGACGCCAGCAGAGGCCAGACCTGCTGGAGTGACGCCGGCAGAGGTCAGACCTGCTGGACTGACGCCAGCAGAGGCCAGACCTGTTGGACTAACGCCGGCAGAGACCAGACCGGCTGAACTGACGCCGACAGAGGTCAGGCTGGCTGGGCCGATGCCGGCAGAGGTCAGATCTGCTTAAATGACGCTGGCAGAGGTTAGACCTGTTGGACTGACACCGGTAGAGGTCAGACTGGCTGTACTGACGCCGGCAGAGGCCAGACCGGGTGGACTGACGCCGATAGAAGTCAGGCCGGTCACGAAAGGTGGGATGAGTCAACAGCGGGATTATGGAGTGACTAGGGGCAATAGTCCCCATACGGGTCCCACATCTCTTCAGCATCATACATGGATGGAAAGTGTCCCTCATTCTCGGTTCACCTTGACGTCCCTTCCAAACGAATTTACAGATGGCCTGAAAAGAGCGATACAGAATTGTATTAATACGTAATGGTTCAGTTGAATCTTATGACCGAGAATGAAGGGGTGGGGGGGGGGGGACGAGTGGTTTGGCATCTACAGCACGGCATGACTACACAGTATACGATTTTTGCAATGACTTGCGGCGTCTGTGAACCCTTCTCACGCCGCGAGGCGAGACGTTAACCACTAGGGCAGACCGCAGCACCGCGACCCCAGCTGTTCACGCATCGACGATCAGCGCCGCAGCTGGGCCAGTGAGGGCGTGCAGACCGCTAAACCACCACCGCCATCCGTTACAGCGCCCACCCTGGGCGTACAGCGGCTCCAGTTCAGCGCGTAAATACCCACCGCGGGGACGCGGGACGGCCGGGTGGCCCGCTGACACCACCGCGGCTCGCGCCAGCCAATCAGGGGGTCACGGATCGGCCGAGGGGCGGGGCCGACCCGCCGCCAGGTCAGGGGTCGCAGTCCGGTGTGGGATCGCATCCGCCGACAGCCGGACAGTCCGTAAATGCCGAGCCGCAGCACCGGGCGGTGCTAAATCCCCGGGTAATTAGCATAATAGCCGCGCTGCGGCCTCCCGTCCGGAAGCGGCGGCGAACCACACGCGGAAGAGCTTCCGACGACGGCGCTGAGGCTGTCGGACCGTCGGAGGCGTGCGAGCGAGCCGTGATGAAGGAAGCTGTTGGCGACGAAAGCGGTGATCGCTGTCGCCAGCGGACGGCCCGAGCGGAGTTTGATACGGGAAAGTTGATGAGTTCATTCGGCGGCTGGGCCGTTTGCTGCTTTACGGGTGGGAGCGGTCGCGAGGGCTGCGGCGGAGTTGCGTAGCGGCGCCGGCCGCTTGGGCGCCATGGTAACCGCTCGCCCCGTATGTCAGGCGTACAAACAAGCCAGGCTGCGGCGGAGTTGCGTAGCGGCGCCGGCCGCTTGGGCGCCATGGTAACCGCTCGCCCCGTATGTCAGGCGTACAAACAAGCCAGGCTGCGGCGGAGTTGCGTAGCGGCGCCGGCCGCTTGGGCGTCATGGTAACCGCCCGCCCCGTATGTCAGGCGTACAAACAAGCCAGGCTGCGGCGGAGTTGCGTAGCGGCGCCGGCCGCTTGGGCGTCATGGTAACCGCTCGCCCCGTATGTCAGGCGTACAAACAAGCCAGGCTGCGGCGGAGTTGCGTAGCGGCGCCGGCCGCTTGGGCGTCATGGTAACCGCTCGCCCCGTATGTCAGGCGTACAAACAAGCCAGGCTGCGGCGGAGTTGCGTAGCGGCGCCGGCCGCTTGGGCGTCATGGTAACCGCTCGCCCCGTATGTCAGGCGTACAAACAAGTCAGGCTGCGGCGGAGTTGCGTAGCGGCGCCGGCCGCTTGGGCGTCATGGTAACCGCTCGCCCCGTATGTCAGGCGTACAAACAAGCCAGGCTGCGGCGGAGTTGCGTAGCGGCGCCGGCTGCTTGGGCGTCATGGTAACCGCTCGCCTCGTATGTCAGGCGTACAAACAAGCCAGGCTGGTAAAGACGGGATGTGGTTAGCAGGGCTGATTGCCGCAGCCGCAGTAGTGCTGGTAGCATTACGCTATTTCATTAATTAAGGCTGTGAAGGGTAATTGGGTGCTGGTTATTACATGCTGGCACACTGCACTGCGCGTTGTCCACGACAGAAACTGCATAAGGTTCATAACTGCTGCCAACTTCACGCTTAAAGACCCCAACGATGAAGTGGGGACTAGCGATGAAGTCCATGACAATGCTCATTCAGACAGATATCAACACAGAGAAGCGCTTAGACACAGGGGAAGGCGTAACTAACAGTTAACTACTTGCACTTCGATCGGAATTTTGGAGAGACCGCACAACGTGCATTGGTCTACGCGTTAAGCCCAAGATACTTCTAGATACTTCGGGCACTTAATTTCTTTGTATTCATTCTGGATTGGGTTGTGGTGTACGGAGCGGCCAAAAGGGTTTTGAAACGGAACTCCGCCGTCAAACGATCGAGCCGTCTCAGTAGTGATAATGCTGCGTCAAGGCACTTATTCGACGCATCGCAACAAGGATTTGATCTTATCGCTCATATACCGTATGCTTGGAACCATTTGGCCGAATGATGTTTTTTTTCGATACTTTGGTTTTTCTCTGTCTGGTAGCCTAAGCTTGTGAGTGGAAGGTAAGGCTTCTGCAAATATTGAAAATGAATCTTGTGCAAATTTTGGAAATCAATCCCGCGAAACATGATGTAAGGGCATACTTCCAAACACAACTCATGTACCAGCAAAAAAATGATAGCTCTGGCATAAACAAGCCTTTTGAAGAGGCCACAGATCTGAGCCCCATGTCCCATCCACGCCCCGGAACCACTAGTATGTGTTTAGGTCGTGTATTAAAGCGCAGTTCGGCCTGAAGGTTGGACGTTAGTTTTGCGACAGGAAACAGTGACATGTGCATGCTCAGCATCTTCACCCCGCCGAGTTGGCTTTTGGGCGTTCAAAAACCACGATGCGCACCGTTTTGACACCATCCCGCTACATCACAAACAGAACGCAGTCAGGCCCATGTTTCATGTCTTGACCCGTCTCATCTGGGCCTCCCCTCCTCGACACCATCCCGCTACATCACAAACAGAACGCAGTCAGGCCCATGTCTCATGTCTTGACCCGCCTCATCTGGGTCTCCCCTCCCCGACACCATCCCGCTACATCACAAACAGAACGCAGTCAGGCCCATGTCTCATGTCTTGACCCGTCTCATCTGGGCCTGCCCTCCCCGACACAGGCCGTGACATGGCCGTCTGCTGTCGGCTTACTCCGGCTCGGCGGGTGGTGCCAGGAGGGGTGAGGGGGTGGGGGGACGGGGGATCGGGCCGAGCCGCTTCCACAGAGCGGCACGAAAGTGCTGAGGCTTAGCTCGGAGCGCGTGACAAGCCACAGCGTGACAGGTGGTGGCACTGTCTGAGGCGGCGGGGGCTGTCCCACCCGCCGCCAGAGCACGTGCAGAACACCCACCACATCTGGGAGGAGAAACGCCACCCGGTCGTCAAGCGAAGAACGCGAAGGCGGCCATGCCCGGGACTGAAACGCCCTTAAGCCGCTTAATGGAAGCCGACGCGCAAAAAGCGTTGTAAGGCTGGGAATTCGGGACAACTCGGGACGCTTGGCTGCGCCCGGTCACTGGCACTTAGCTGGCGTACTTTATTGGTATATTATGGTGATGTACGACGGAAGGCTCCATTAACACAAAACTATTTGGGCCAGCTCATTAGGTATCGCCGAATATGATCTGATCAGATTTCACTGAGACAATTTAGGAGTTTGGGCGTGCTCATTCTGAAAGCATGCATTTAGTTGAATCTCCAGACACGAATCACGAGTGTGTGATACACCTGTGTGATACGGCTGAAAGGCAGTTATAACACACGCAAGCCAAAATACTATACCATGATAGCGTGCAACTTATGATTTGAATCAGTTGCTTTCTTCTCACCCATATTGTGCATTCTGCATTTTCGTGTGCCGATGCTAGGCCGAACGCATCCTTCTCTAGATGGCACACGCCGTCGAGCGCGGTAACCTCCGTACGTGTGCTGAAGCTAGGCCAAACGCATCCTTCTCTAGATGGCACACTCCGTCGAGCGCGGTAACCTCCGTACGGGCGCTGAAGCTAGGCCGAACGCATCCTTCTCTAGATGGCACACGCCGTCGAGCACGGTAACCACCGTACGCACGTATTGCTTTGTAAATTTGTCGGGAAACCGCTCACACCGTAAGGCATATGACTGACAGTAACTGGCGTAAAGCCACTATAGCCCCTAAACCGTCTCTCACGCACAACCCAGATGCCCCCTCCGTTTTGATGATGGGGGGGAGGGGGAGGGCAGTGGCGGGCGTGGTCTCCGCTGAAATGAAGACGGGTGGACAAGTTTTTAATTTTAGCGGAGCTGAACATATCATCTATTGTGTTGCATGCAAAAGTGTAATAAAAGCATAAATGCTCCATTCCACGCTCAACTTTTTCCGTGTCCGAGCCCTTGGCCCATGATATTCTCTTCTCTGTTTGGTGGACGGCGCACGTTTGCCTCCGTTTCGGTTGTCTCCGCCTTCTCCAACTGACCTACCTGTTTTGAGGCCACTTATACACTTCCGCCTTCAAAACAACAGTCGTGCTCCCACAAAAAGGAGGTGGATGTCCTCGCAGTGCCCCACCAAGCACTCAGTGGGCCACCGTGCGCATACATTGCGTGTTTTGATAGCCGCAAGCATTGTCAGCCCAGAGGTGTCTGATGTTCTTATCTGCCGCCGTTGCCACATTATCGTTTACAGACTGCTCATGTTCTCCATCCATTTCAGTTGCCGTGGCAACAGAGACGCAGAAGTCCACACGAAAGAATTACGCAGCCACCTACGCGCCGTAACGAGAAACCGAAGACCCGCGGCAGTGCTGGTCACGTGGTCGCTAACGACGCGCTCGCGGTGGGCCCGTGCGGCCATTAGTGCCGAGGTGTGGCGGGGGAGGCGACATAAAGGAAGGCCGTGAGTGCCCGCGGGCCACTAGCCCGGGGCAGTGGGTCACGAACCGGATGCCTTCGCGGCGTGTCTGCGGATGACAGCGAGAAGTTTGAGCACCACGGCGAAAGGCTTCAGTTGGTGATTGCCCGAACAGATATCGCAGTTCTGGGAAGGATGGATTTTCCGTTCGGGTTGTTCAACGGCTCCAGGATGCCTCCAGGTTTCCCGGCAATGTAAGTACGCTTGTTTTGATGTCTGAAAACATGATTCAGCTGGAGCATAGTAATATGAAAAAGATGGTATTTTAGCCAGATTGTTTGCATGGAATTGATGCTTTCGAGGTAATCGCTATCCCTTCGTCAGACTTGGTCAGATCATGATAAAATAACATATTTGGGCACGCATTAAGAAATGTGCAAGCAAGAAATCACGGCATCTCCATTACGGGGCTACATGGTCTCCAATGAAACTTTTGATATCATTCGGTCACCAAGGCTGGAGAAGAGATTGCGGGCATCTCCATAGCTCCCGTTCAATACAAACGAGCTGTTTGAAAGCTTATCTGGTTAACATGTGCACGCCGGTGTTTCACGTTCATTTGCCCGTGAGGGGTTGCAGCCTGTTCATGATTTGGCACCTATTCGGAAAACTTGCTTTTCAGGATTGTTCCACCAGATACAAAATGGCGTGATTTCAAGCACGTCTCTAGGTACCCGGCCGCCTCGCTCCCCCCCCCGCGCTAAGAAGCTAAGATCGCATTCGTGTGAAGTCGTTTTACGCATAATTCTACTGGGAATTTTTAAAAGCTACGGAGCTGCCTGCCCTGAGTCAGAGCGAGCCGGACTGAAGATTGTGTTGCATGACACCTGACTTGTGTCTCCTCTGTAGGCGCCCTGAAATCTTGACTTGACTTCAACATCAGCTTTAATGTTTTCGGATCAGGAGGATGGGAAGTAATTATTCGAAACGGTGATTTTGCGTGCGAAGTGGCTCTGCATATGCATATAGTTGGGTGCCTGAAAGCTCTGCTTTTGAAGCAAGGATGTAATCAAATCTTAGTCATGCAGATTATTAGCCAAGTCATGGTGAACTGATTGTTATTTTCCACCATCCAGCCAACAAAAAAGCGCAAAAATACGGAAGGCCAAAGTAATATCACTATATTTCGGAAGGTAGTCCTTCCTCGGGTGGTTGATAATATATCACTGGACCCGACAAACGTTAAATAAATCATGAAAATACAACAAACTATCAAAGTTCCTACCAGTCTACTAATTTACTGAAAATTTTTTCTTAATGCGGGCAGAATCTACATTTATCGTAAACGCTGCAAGAAATACTTAATTGCACACTACTTTATATCACAGAAAAGCTTTCATGTCCATACTATGTCTTTGCCGGACCGGTTGTTTCTTCAAGAGACCAGCTTGCTACGTTTTTCTCATGGCGGGTTTTTAGAACAAACCTAATTTCTCGAATAAACATAAACAAACATGACCCCGAATACAAAATCGTATAAGCATGGTTTCTATAAATTTACGTTCGGCACGGTCAGGGCACTTACACAAAATTTTTCCAGCAACTGGAACTTCAGGAAGGACATCAAAATCGCAGTGAGCATGAAGGTGTAGTCCGATCGTGTTGTTGATGTCCTTCATGAGGATGGCGCGACGATGATGCAGCACGTTGTCTCCCGGGACGTCTGCACTTCCCCACTCAGGTGCGATGATGGAGCACGCTGTCTCCCGGGACGTCTGCACTTCCCCACTCAGGTGCGATGATGCAGCGCGTTGTCTCCCGGGACGTCTGCACTTCCTCACTCAGGTGGCAGCGCACTGTGCACAGCTGACTTGCTAAACCACGATATTCGTCGCGTACGTCTTATGAAAGCCAGACGTGCGGGAAATGCATACATCCTGAGGAATGCATGAAACGTAGGGAATGGAAAATGCAGGGCAGGGATACACACCGTAGGATATTTTGTATTTTCATTGGAAATATAGTAATATAATTTGGCTGATTTAGTATCCTATGTATTTTGTATGAGTCTGAAGTCAAGGCATTTTGTGTGGGATCAAATATATTGGAAGCCCAATCTTCCGTTTGTTTCCATCATGCTTTCATTATTTACTTCGAGCTCACTTCACAATTTAGTTCCTACATTACTCAGATCAGCGTGAAAATGAACTTAACATACGTAAGAAGGCCACCACCGCAAAACAAGGTCGCAATGTCCCATCGGATCGCTTTCTGGAGCCGCCCTTGAATGCAGTGCCTGGTTCGGAGCTGGTTAGTCGGATGTTGCCATAGTTTTTTTTTGGGGGGGGGGGGAACATGCAGGTCGGAAGTCGGACCCAGTGGCTCGGGTCTTATGCTCGAGACCGTCTAAAAACACGATCTTATGTCTACTTGAACCTGTACAGCACCGTAGCAAGCGAAGACCATTAGCAGGCAAACACTCAAAGCCGACTCCGAAAACAGAGCCCCCCAAAAATGCGCGCACATCGGTGCCTGGTACCAACCCGTTCGTTGCGCTGTATTTGCTATGCGCGACAACCGTGCTGGCTGCAGACAGCAGAAGACACCACACTAGCAGGCGCTGCTGTGACCAGTTCGCGGCGCCATGGCCAGGGAGATGGAATGCCAATTTATACCCTTAGCCGTGCCAGTAAAACACCTCTCGACCATTGCGGCCGCGCTGGGCGGCTGCCGGTGAGGCTCCACGCCCTACCAGCGATGTTTAAACACGTGTCGTGTTTATCGATGCACGGGTTAGTATGTGCGACATAGCCAGGGAGAGGATTATTACATCACAGGCGGGATGGTCGCTAAAAGGGCAGCAACAGCACGGC
>NW_023597055.1:25395302-25432128 GCF_011947565.3 Pollicipes pollicipes
CACCTGACCGAGCTGTGAGATACCTGACTCAGGCGTGATGACTGAGCCTACTAAGTGCGCAATATGGGCATGCATCGAATACATGAGGAATGCATGTCCCGGAAGTGGACACAAAATAGTCCTCCCAGGTACTCGCTATTTCTCATAATCCAAACAACATTAATAAACTGGTTGAGTCCGATTTTGATGACTCTGGAGAGCTGTGGCACTGATAGGTGTTAGGCAGTTTGAGCGGCAGCAGGACAGAAGTCGATATGTTACTGGACACAATTGTTGTTTTCGATGCCTCGATTTCGATGGTCGATATGTTACTGGACACAACTGTTGTTTTCGATGCCTCGATTTCGATGGTCTTTTTATGATATGCGTTTCACAGGACGCATAGGTGTTCTAAAGCATCTTAGGACGTCAGTACGCACTATTCAAGTCTAACTCAATTAAAATTAGCATGTAGTTGGTTCTTTAAAAACGCTGTTTTCCGTTATGTAAAAGTTGAAGCACTGACAAAATGCATTCATTTCTAAAATACTATATTCTCTGTTTACAATCGTTTTTTACTTCTGCGGTAGATGCTATTTTGGTCTGAAGGCTGAAAATGTCGCGGGACATATTATGACGCAAAAGGTTCTGCCCTTCACCTGTTATGACATTTTTTGTGGCCGTATTTCACGCCGGCCATCATCCACGTAATGTCCTCAATCCCCCAATTCCTGATCCTGCTTTGGTCCTGAACCAAGGGTCATTGCGCAACGGTCACAGACATAGATTTGGGGGCGACGTATGGACACTTTCCCTTAGAGCACTACCCAGTCACTACAACACAAAGCGCTCTTGCCCAGCCTGTGCTGCATTACCCAACCACCCAGAGCCAACGTAATGCTGGACATAAAACCGCCCACCGCGACAGGAGACAAGCCTCGTAGAACCAAGAGTCGCGGGAGGGGGGGGGGGGCATGACTGGTGTATCAGATGTCACGTGGCACCCCGTGTCGTGGCCCGGTCACGCGGACGTCCGATGTCCGTGCATCTGCTCTGAAGTCCTCTGCCTGGCAAGGCGGCCAAGACATTCTCTCGCGCGATGGTGACGCCGGTGCAGTTGTTGCAACATTGCGGATTGCAACGCGTTGACGGCAGCGATGCACGTGACGCCCGGCACGTGCCTGTCACGGCTGGGTGGGCTGGTCGTGATCAGGAGCGCGTCCAGGCGGCCTCGGCGGGGGAGCTGTCGTCACTGACAGGTCCCGCGCCGCCTTCTAGTCACGAAATGCTAACGCACAGCATCTGGTACCAGTTCAATCGTAACACGACCTAAAAGGAAGCGAGCCTTTTTAAAAGAGAACCGAGTCGTATTTCGTGTACCTCAGAGCGGCGTTGCGGAGCGGTCTCGCTCCAGCGCGTCGGAGCGACATCCTCATCGATACGCCGCAGCCTGCCGTCTACGTCGTCCGCATCCGTTTAGCATATCTCTGCGCTGGCACATCCGCTCCCCCCCCCCCCTCCAGCCGAGGGGGCGCGTTGTGCAAGTGGCGTCGCTTCCCCCAGAGCCAGGGCGGCCGGCGGCGCCCGCGGCCGCGAAAGTGCAACGCTTGCAACACCGCACACGCCGCGGCCTTGTGCACAGGGGACCCGTTTAGGGGACAGTGCGTGGGGCGCGCTTCCCCGCTCACCGTCGGTGGGGGTGAGGGCGGGAGGGCAGGGGCGGCAGCCGCGGCCGGAGCGTCGCGCTTGAAAGTTGCAACACCGGCGGAGCGGTGACATCATAGTGAAACTCGGTCCGGGGCCGCCGGCGGACCCGCTCCGGCCGCCCGAGGGGCGGGGAGGGGTGGAAGGTCTGGAGGGACCGAGCGGCGGGCCTGAGCGTCGGACCGAGGCAGCAGGCAGACCCGCTCCGGCCGCCCGAGCGGCACGGAGGGGTGGAGGGTCGGGAGGGACCTAGCGGCGGGCCTGAGCGTCGGACCGAGGCAGCAGGCAGACCCGCTCCGGCCGCCCGAGGGGCAGGGAGGGGTGGAGGGTCGGGAGGGACCTAGCGGCGGGCCTGAGGGTCGGACCGAGGCAGCAGGCGGACCCGCTCCGGCCGCCCGAGGGGCGGGGAGGGGTGGAGGGTCTGGAGGGACTGAGCGGCGGGCCTGAGCGTCGGACCGAGGCAGGAGGCGGCGGCACACGACACCCGGGACACCCGGCATCCAATGGCACCCAGGACTGAGAGAGAAGTGATACTAAAGCAAATGACCGGGACGGGCCAGGTCAAGAAAACAGTTCAGAACGGGGGAATGAACCGGACAGAATATCTCCCGCCGTAGAAATGCACGGGATTCGAACACTGTTCGGACACTGGCATCAACTCAACGATTCGCGGTGCCTCCTTTCAGCACCAATGCTTTAAAGATATTAAATCCATCGCATGTGAGGGCATCCCGGGCGAAGCAATGGACGATGCCCGGAATTCATGTGCCATCACAAAAGTAGCACACCGCTGCAGGATGAGTTAAAGAGAGACGAAAGCTCGACCCATTTGACGTCACTCAAGCTTTCGCTCGCTTTGTGCCGACCTATTTCGACTCCGCGCGCCGATGTACATGGTGTTAAAAGTGCGGGCAACCGGGTGACTCAGTTGCGAGTGATTCCTAAGGGCGCACCATGTGGGGTTGTAAACGGGCTGTGCCTCTTTCTGAGAGAGAACGGGACCCATATGCGCCGAGGGGGGACTGATCTGATACTTTTAGCGTGTTTCTTTATCCGCGTGGCTTACTTCAATGTGACGAAATTCAGTGAGCTTAAAACACCAGTGCGCATAAGGCAAAACGTCTGTAAAAAGCCCGCATCGAAAGTTACAAAAAAAAAAACATCTGGAGGCTCCAGACAAGACAACAAAGAACTGTACGGTTTGCGTCTACTGGTAACAAAATTGGCCAGCATACTGGTTTCCATCAGCAGCCTATTCGAGTCCGGTTTTCTTCCAGGGAAGTTCTGTGTGCGCGCCGGTTGACAGCATGCCTCGGTTTCGTCTTAGATCCTGGAGACGGCTAATCGCGCTCACTTTCTCACAGCTCACAATGCTGCGTCAAATGTGAGAGCAGGCATGCGCATGGCTTACCACGACCGTCAGATATTCTTACTTTGAATGTCCTCGGCTTATCCTTCAGTTCGCCGTGCATATCATTAAAATTTACGGCAAGTTAATGCGCCTGGCGCCATTGCATGCACGCTTCACGTGCACGGACCGCGCACGATTGAGGTGCACCGCTGCCTTCCCCGTATTCAACCAATGGCGCCTGGTCTCGCGCCACGCTCGACGCCGGCGACGCGGTCATGCGGCGCCCAGCCGGTGGCCGACCTCGTGCTGGCGCACCTGCAGCACCGCTGATGAGTGGCCGAAGGTCGCTGCTCGGTGTGGAGCCGGCAGCTTCACCCCAGCTGAGCACGCTGGCTGTGGCGGCAGGGGCGGCGGTCGAGAGCGCGGCTGGTGCAGCTCTCCCGTTTGCGGTCGACTCGTGCGGCCGGCCGCGCAGACGCACGAAGGACGCCGGCGGGACCTCCGGCTATGTGTGATTAGGAGAGGGGGCGGTAGGGACGGGTGGTGGGGGCTCGCCGAGTCCGTCCGAGTGCGATAGTGCGTCCGGGATTGCCGTCTTCCTTCGCGTGCGAACTCTTGCTTGGGCCACCTAGATATTTTACTATGTTAGATCGCAGTAAGTTTGCTACGCTTATTGCAAAAGGCATGCGAAAGTACATGATTTACCGGTTGGCCCGGTCGACTTACACCTTTCTTGTCACGTGCGAGCTGATCAGTATACTTCTAAGTGCGCACTTATGGCTAGCGCTCCCGCTCATCTAGCTTACTCATCAGACCGGTCTTCGTTGGATTTCGGTCAAGTTCAGTCGGTCTTACGACGGATGAGTGGGATCGTGCATGTTAAAAATCACTCATGGCAACTGCGGAACCGCCTTGCTTACTGGCGCTGCTCATTACAAACATAAGCCTTGCATGCGCACCTCAATAAAGCTCGATGAACGTTGCACTCAGCACCTTAGTTGTACTTTAGCCCGAGCAAGCTAGCTAGCAAGCAAGCTAGCGAGCTGGTTAGCCTGAGCTCACCGCAGTTCTCATGCGGAATGTGTGCAGCTTATCGCAACCAATGCGTTCATCTTTGAATGGCTGAAACGAACAATAGGCTATTTGCGCGTGTCATTTATGAGGCCTAGCAAAGTACTCTGAGATAAATCGGCAGCTTTTGTTGCTGTTTTTGTGCCATCTCGTCGAGTTGCTTGAATCACCCATCGCTGTTGATGCAGCGACCTGAATGCAGTTCTTGTCTGTGTGCATGTTGACTGTGATAAAAGGTAGAGCTATTGCAGTCTCATGCACATTTTGCCATACATTGTCCTCCACTAAGGTGTTTAAGCATCACCCTTTCGATGAACAGTGAAAATGAAAAAAAAACATGTAATAGTATAGGGTTTATGATAGAGCCACTGGATGAAACGCAATTAACAAAATATAGCACACAGATCTCAATGGCGACTCACTGCAGCCATACCTCTTGAACACATCACGAATGACTGTGCCAGCCGCACACATATGCATTGAGTAGAAGTGCAAGGCGCTCTTAATCCTTGCTTTATATAGAGCCCAATCCAAGCAGAATGGTAAGCCGGCGGCCAACGGATGGGTAGGGTTGTTTAGTAATGTTGGTGGATGGATGTGATTGAAACCCCGCGTGGAGCAGGCGGATTGGATAAAAGTGATTGCGAGTTGACCGATTGCATGCTATTATATCATGGCCCCTCACACAGATCGGGTACCGCTTCCATTGCCTTGCCAGATAGAAGAAAAATTTTCATCCTACAATGCATCAGAGTCTCAAAACGTAACCTAAAAACGTTCGTAGGTGTTATTAAACGGCCTAGCTTCATCCCACAATCTTTTAGTAAGAAGCTGCCGGCACTGAGCTTCGAAAGCAAACAAGTGCCGTTGTAATCAACAGCCAGCAGCACAACACCCAAACATCAAACGGTTACCGCCATCAGAAACCAACGCCGGCGGGGCGCTTCACGCTGCTTTCCTCGTGCGTGCAAAACCGTGACGAACGTCCCATCGATGTCCTTCACGCCAGAAGAAGCGAGCCCGCCGGACACCCTGCCGCCGGAGCCTCTTCAGGTGCCGTCGCCGCCGCTGACGGCGCTGACACCTTCCGTCTCTTCCGTTCACAGATGGCTGGTGGGGACGCTATGGCTTTGGCTGTGCGCCGCCGTCACGTGCCAGCAGCACGCGCACCCGGCACACGTGCACTTTGAAGACGGCGAGGTGGAGAACGCCATCAACGTGGCTGCGGCACGTGTAAAAACGCAGCTGGAGAAATCCAAACACTCAGGTAAGTCTGTCGCGGGGAAATGGTGGGAGGTCGCTTGGAGGTCGCCGACAGCCAGATGGTGCCTGCGCGGCAAACAGAGACTCGAATGTTGTCGCGTGTCGGGGTCAGCAGCCTCGAGCAGCCCCACCATGGAGTTCCAGTGGCGGACGCATGGATTCGGATGTGTCTCGGCAAATCCAGCGATTGAAATGAAGTCCGGGTGAGTTCAGTGTGTATGAAGCCCGACAGCGCCTAGACACGCCTGGACTGAGCCACTGTACGTATTCGGAGTAAACTCAGCCTATTTGGGAAGAAGCGGCACGAGCGCCAGTGACCAAAGCTACGCTGCTGAGTTTCGCATGACCAGCACCGCACACCAGGGCACACATGCATTCCACAACACTGTCAGCAACCGCATCGCACGCCATCTGGCTCCATGGGCTCAGTGGGGCACCACCTCCGCCGATATCTCCAACGACCCGCAGTCCTTCCGCTTTCCCTTCACTGGATCGGTGCCGCTCTCGTCACCCGTGCGCCACGCTCGTCGCAGAGCCCGCACCCGCGCCGCGCGACGATTGCGCCACGCCTCGTCTGCCTGCGCCACAACTGGCGCCCATTTTGGGGTGGGGTCGCGCCCGCGCCGGGGGCCGCCGCCGGCAGAAGGGCGCGCGCGGCGTCGAACGGCGCGAGAAGAAAGCGACCGTTCTCAGGGCGTGTCCGTCCGGCCGACGTTACGTCACAGCGGCCAGCGGCGGACCCCTTCGCGGAGAGTCGACGCCAACGCCGCCAACGCCGCCCACGGCGAGGGTGGCGCCGGTTCCTGGCCGGAGACGCGCCTGGCTTCAGGCAGGATTTCCTGGTTGTAACAGTGGCGGGATGGGCTGCGTGGGTCTGTTCTCGCCGGGCCGTCCTGCCGGCAAAGGGCAGAAGCACCTGGGCAGGTCGCCTGAGTCGTCCTGGAGAGGTGCCAAGGGTGCTCAGACCTCGTCAATGGCGGGCTTCGACCCGCTGGAAGGCGCTTAAAGGACTCCCGGCCGATGCCGACGGCGTGCAGAGACGCGCCCAGCGGTACACTGTCCGCCACTGACGTGTGCAGACACTACTAGCGTATAGAGACGCGCCCAGCGGCGTACACTGTCCGCCACTGACGTGTGCAGACACTGCTAGCGTATAGAGATGCGCCCAGCGGCGTACACTGTCCGCCACTGGCGTGTGGAGATGCTGCCAGCGACATCTGTCATATTCGCGGTTAGTGACGCAAGAGTGCCTCGAGCAGTCCAGCGAACGTTGCCGGTTCAGCCGCAGCCGCCGCCACATTTATACTCACGTGGGAGCGAATCGGACTAAGACTGCTTGTGCCGAGTTCAAAACATTTCACCTTGTGCTAGGTGATACATCCGAAGATCAAGTCGGAAAAATTATCTTCTAAAGCATTTTGTTTTTTTGGCTCGTTTCTCCCCGCGATTCACCAGTATTTTCTTCGGCGTTTTATTTTTTGCCTTCCATCTCTATATTCCCTCTGGCTGGATCCTTCCAAAACTTTGCATACCACTGACATCAGCGTTTTTTTCTAAATTTTATTTTGTTGGAAGACAGCATAGCCAGCTGTTTTCTAGATTTAGCTTCTCCGATGCCAGGTGTACACAGCACCAAAGCATTGGGCATGCTTGCGGATAGTGTCTGCGGTAATGTATTAGATGCGACGCTCCAACCTAGGTCCTTACACATTACGCCCATCATTCTTTTGTGTCCAGAACGTCCTGACTCATAGACCTACTTCAGCTGAAATCCCGACCCCAATGCCTTTATCCCAGGAATGTTTGACATTGGTCCTTTCGTTATCCTAAACGCTCATAACCTATCCTATGCCTAAGCGGTCTCGCACGCTCAGTTGTCTACCCATGATCCCTGGTTGGTGTGTACCGTGATCCCTGGTTGGTGTGTACCGTGATCCCTTGACCCCCTGACCCACTCCTCGGACACGGCGCCGGCCTCCGTGCCACACACGGCCGGCACCTAACAGCGCCCGTGGCTCCCTGTTGACCCGCATCGAAGCCTCTTGGCACCGCGCCAAGTGGTCCGCCTTGCCGCCGGCTTCGCACCAGTGACGTCATAGTGAATAATTAACCCGGCCGCGGACTGCCACTAACCGACACTGCGTTTTCGTGCCGCTGATACACGATACTATTGCGTCATGGCTCCAAGGTCGGAAGGATCTCCCATTTTTGACGAGGCGGTTGGCAGGCAATTTTCCACGTGACTCCCAGTTCCTTATATTCATTGGGAATTCGATCCGGAGACGCCGTCCGGTCGCAAGTCGCCACGATTGTCGCTAAGCAAAAAACCTCTGCGCCGTGTTCTCCACCGCCATCAGTGGCCTTTGTGTGCCTGAGCGCACACAGAGACAACTGACTGAGGACAGAGGACGCATATCCTCAGAAGAGGATGCATCACCAAGTCCCGTGCTCTCAAACCGACCCCGGCTACGGCGGCTCCAAGGCGAGAGCACCACTCGGCGCACCTCTCCCCATCCTGTTAAATTTCACCCTCCCGCCACCCAGGGTCAGTCTCTCCATCGTCTCCGGACCGCGTCCGGTTTCCTTGCGCGCGCGCGCGTGAGGCTTTGCGGCTGCCTTGCCGCCGGCGGTGTGGTCCAGCGGCCCTGACTGACATGGGCCACGCATCGCGCGCGCCGCCGCGCGGCCCGCCGGAGCCGCGGCTGCGGCCCACTCCCCGTCCCCTCGGCCGACTCGGTGTCAGCTGTCACTTTCGCCGCCCGAGTTCCGCCTCGCTTGCTGGCGAGCGCCGGCGTCTGCGTGGCGGACTCTCGGCAAGGCAGGGACCACAGGCAGCGCCAGAAGCCGAGGCCTCGCGCAGGACTGAGTCGTCTTGAGCCGCAGCGAGAGGGCGACCTTCTCGTTAAGTTTTGCCAACAACTCGAGCGCGCTGAAAAGGCGCGCCTCCCCATCATCAGCTGACTGCAGTCGCCGGTGCCATTTGCTGAGGCTGCAGGCGCATGTTCACTGCTGAGCCTCCCAGCATGCTTTAGCGATGGGCACGGGTGAAGTGCGGCTGGCATCTGCTGGGACAGACGGCGTGCAGGGGTCGCTTGCGCTGTCGCCTGCTGTGGCACACAGCGTTCAAGCGTCGCTCGCGCTGCCGGTGCGATACTCGCCCTGATGGCGCGGCGCCAGCGTGGAAGCGTGCCGCCGTCTGCTCGCGCCATCACATTGCGGCACAGCTCCTGTCAGAGTCCTGTGCGCTGCATCCTGAACCAAAGAGGAAGGAGACCGGGGCGGATGCGGAATAACAGCAGCGAAGCGGAAAGACCGGCCCAGGAAGCGGAGGTGACAACCAAGGAAATGGTTTGCCTCCCGTGGCATTGCGTGGCATTCGCCTGAAAACAGATAGAATGGCTGGCATGCGTGCTGACGAGCTGCTTGACAGCGTGTCTTAGGAAGCGCGGAATGTAGATTCCTTGCCGTGCCGAAACTCGGAGAACAGGAAGTGAACCAGGGACTCTGATCCAGTGGCCCTATTAAGACAGCTATAAAACGATCGCGTCGGTGATAATGAAAGACATGGCACTGCCGCCGACGTTACGCCACAACCGTAAATGAGATTGTTTTTTATCGACAATGCTTCTGAAAGACGACTAAAAGGGAATGTACAGAGAAAGGCCACAGATAGAGCAGGTGATTCTCCAAGGACACGGCGGTAAGGATCTCCCCAAATTCATGTCGACAGAAGTCATTTGCATCTGAAAGCACTTTCCGAGCTGTAAGGGTGATCGACTTATCTACGGTGGCGTATATACAGTGCGTCTGCCTAGATACACGGCGATGACGACAGATGAGGTTCTGAGCTTTTTACCGGTTTATTTGCATGTTTAACATAAGTTGCGCAACAAAAAAAGACTAGCACACACTTATGGACAAACTTGATACGTTTCTCCAAGGCCGCGTGAAATCATTTGACCACACATCTGTAGTGATGGTGGCTGCCAGCAGGAGAGACCATATCCGTCAGCAAAATTAATTTATTACATTAGTGTTGCGGTTGTAAGCCATGCTCGCGTGACTTTTTCATAGCCATAGTATTTTCAGACATTCATTCCCTGGTCTCTAAAGCCTTATTTCAAAGGGATTTAGACTAGAATCACAAGTCTCTCCGAGCATGCAATCACAGCAGGAAGCTTTTTAAACCTGTAGCAGCACTGGGTCAGACCAGGATAGGCCGCGGCGACATCCCATTTCCATCCCCGGCGAGGGGTAAGGCTCCACAATAGAGCGGGCCGGCTCCCAAGCCCTATGAAGCCGGTAAACACTGCGTCACAACATCTTGCACAATATGATGGATGACAATATATTATCCAGACAAATGTGAACACGAAACGCCTGGCCCCACGGGTAGAGTGCCACCTTATCACCAAAATCGGCCAACGACCGCATCACTCGGGTTCTGGGGCGAACGCAGCCAGGTCACGAACTAGGAACAAACGCATAAGTCACAGTCCACTGGCGTAACTGGCGTAATATTTCCTCATGGTGACAGATCGCTGAAGCGAGCTGGTGTTATCCGCGCCACCCACCAGCCGACCGCAAACCCACCAGCGTGGCCGCTTCACCACTCTGGTCGCCCCTACGGAGTGACGTCATACAGAGGGTGCGGCCGCAGGCCCCTCCCTCGCTCCAGACGTGCACGACCTCTTGCACGTGCAAACTGCCGAATGTGACGTCAACTGCTTAGCCTCCCGTCAGGCAGGAGTACGTTTGCCAGAGGCGCGGTCGGTTCCTCGGTCGAAGGACGCCTCTGCCGTCCTCTGACCTTACTCTGCCGGCTGCGCCTTTGCCGGGTGTCACAACAATGCGTGACGTCACAGCCCGCTGTGACGTCAGCGGTCCGGGAACGCGTAAAGCTGTCATTAGCGAGAGGATGCCGCAGAGGCCGCGTCACGTGGCGACCCGGTGACACAACGGCGCAACCACGTGATCGCGGCGCCGCTGCCGCACGTCACATCAACTAACGTCAAGACCGACGTCACATCAGGTGACGTCAGAACCGACGTCACACCTGCTGATGTCAGAACTGACGCCACAACCAGCGTAACGGCTGCCGATTGACCTGAGGATCTTGGCACCATTTCGAGGGCAGCTGCATCACAGTCGTGGTGGGAGACTGCCGCTGCTTCCTTTTGACGGTCAAGACGTTTTGCTGTGGTCTGGTCCCGTATCGCCAATTGACAGCCCTAATCTCCATCAATGTCTCGTATGCTCTTCCTTCCGTCTGCTGTCTCTGCCTTTTCACCATGCTTGTCTTAACTCCCTTTTTGTCTTATTTTTTGTCCCATACTACTCATGCGCGCCGCTGCGCTGCGCGGCGCGTTCATTGTATCATAGCCTGACCTATTCTTGGAATCTCTGCCCACGTACTGGTAATTATTTTCACTCTCACTTCGTGTCTCCTGGCCACAATCCCGCCATAGAACTCGTTCGCCTCGCTCCCGCTCTGCCACAGAGCTGGAGGTGGCTTCATTCCCCTGCCGACAGACAAGTCCGCCGGCTCCGTGCTTCGCCGCTCAGAATGCCGGTAATTGGCGTCAGCCGAGTGCGAGCCAGCCAGCGCGATCAGCTGACGTTCGCCAGCTGGCGTTTGCCAGCTGGACGGCGCTCGGCTGACATCATCGCCTCCTGCGATCCTTGCGATCCACGTTTCTCTCGAGGGTTCGTACCGGTTCGGACGACCGGTTTCGCTCTCTGCTGGCGGCGTTTACCCGGTCGTGCGAACTGGGCAAGCTCTCGTTTCTGCGGCCGGAAGAAATGTTAAACGTCGTGAGCTTTCATTCTTTAATCTGGCACTGATCTTGGCGCCCGGCGATGTGTACGGTCTGCACGCAATAGAGGCAGTCAGCCTTCAGATGGGTGTGAACTGTCAGAAAGCCGTCAGTACCCCGACCGAGCCTGGCACGGATCGGCCGATTTTTGTCGGCTCTGTGTTTCATCACAGCTGCAGACTTTATGATGCAGCTGACGTGTACACTCTCATTGTGTGCAGGCTGAACAGACTTTGCACTAGCCCTGGATGTTACTACTCAAACATTGCACGTGCCAGCCGGATGACGTCTTCTCGCTGCCGGCTGCACACATGGTTTAATGCGCCCTCCCCGGCCAACGCTGACTCTCACATGCACCCTTCTCGGCCAGCGCTGACTTTCACATGCACCCTCCCTGGCCAACGCTGACTCTCACATGCACCCTCCCTGGCCAACGCTGACTCTCACATGCACCCTCCCCGGCCAACGCTGACTTTCACATGCACCCTCCCCGGCCAACGCTGACTCTCACATGCACCTTCCCCGGCCAACGCTGACCTCCACACTGCTAGTGCAAGAACAGATCCAGAGGCGTGGGTCGTGCGTACCCTCCCCAAAATGACCAAAGTCGAGCAAAAATGGCACATTCCTGAACTGTAAACTCAAGCTAAGCAGCTTGTGCAGAGGAAAGATTACTTCAAAACAATCCTTGAGGTAGGTAAGCAAAATGTGATGATTTCATTAGTTATTAAATATGTACGTTGTTTACCCTCCCCTGGCATTGTTCTCCACGCAGCGTTCCAGATCCACCATTGTGCTAGCAGCGGCAGCTTCTCTATTAGAACACATCTCTCAAACAGCCAGAGCAGCGTCGCGGTCGTCCAGCACCGGACAGCATGAGCATGCGGCGTGCGGCGCCGAGTAACGGTACGGCCCACGGGGGCGGCGCCAGGTCACACAGGGCCCCGCCGCCGCCGAGTCCTGGCCGCCAGCGAGCGGAGGAAGTGCGCGTGGCGGGCTGCCGCTTCCTCGCTGGTCAAGGCTGCCTGGCGTGCTCAGCAGAGGGGCCAGGCCCTCCGTACCTGCGCCGCTCCCAGCTCATTGTCTGCGCCGCGGCTGCCAAGGATGCCGTGCGGATGGCGGCGGGCGCAGACGGGGTGCGTCTCCCCCAAGCGGGGGTGCCAGGCAGACAGTAGACATACGGCGGGCGGTACGGAACGCGGGGCAAGCGGCCAGCAGACAGTCCATGTGCTGGCGGATTCGGGTGCTCGGAGGGCACGCGAGGGCGTTTCCGCCACACGCCTTCCTTGGCACTCTTTGCGCCAGCTTTGGTCATCTGTTCTCAAAGTCTTCTATTCATTTTCAAGGAACTGACATTTCGCACAACACCTTATGCTGCGATGATATAAAAGAATGTATGCTGCTCATCATGGATCAATAATTCTTTGCTCTCCTCTTTCTCCTTTGTCCTTTCTCCTTCTCCTCTCCTTTCCCACACCCCTTGGAGAAAATTCGACAAATACAAAGTACATTGTAGGTGAGAGTAACAAAGGGACAGCGACCAGAACCTGCCTGCACGATTGAGTCCGTCACCCACGTTTGTAAGACTGGAGACCAACTAGTATACCCGTCTCCTTCAGCCCGTTCAAGGGCGCCCACCGTCCTCCTCTCGCGATCGAAGGTGCGGGTCGGTCCGTGCTCTCCTATCGACGCTGGGTGTGCTCCCTGCACTACCAGCGGTCGAATCCGACCGCAGGAAAAACGGCGGCCGCCGCTGGCAAACATGATGATTTTGTGGACGCGATAGGGGAGCAAAAGCTCGGCCCCGGTGAAGCGGAAGCAACTGCCCGTAGCGAGCCCAGCGTCCATTGAGTTTACACATCCTTCACCATGCCTTCCACCTGCCGAGCGCGGGTGAGTCAGAGGCGCCCGGCGACATGCGTGAGCGCGAGCCTTGGACCCGGACCGTGACTGCGTGACGTCACTAGAAAGCCGGCGGGCGGCAGCTGCGGGCAGCTAACGCCTTCATGGGCGCTGTCGGCTCGTCTCATCTGCGCCGCCAGCGTCACACTGCTGACGGACGAGCCGTGTGACGTGCGGCGACATCCGCCAATCGCTTTCCCAATCCCCGGCCAGCCGGCGACCAATGAGCGGTCGCCGGTCAGCTGGCCGACCAATCAGCAGCCGGTGAAACCGACGCCGGCAGACGTCTGTCGCGAACGGCGATCATGCCTAATAGATAGGGGGGAGGGGAGAGCAAGATCACGCGCATAAGGGGTATCAGCTCGGGTGAGTTTGGTCAAAGCGAAACATGAGCGATATGAAAGCAGAGCGTAGGACTTCCCTTGATGCGAGAGAGGCTGAACTGACTTCACGTTGCAGGCGTTCAGACGGACGTGGAAAGTGTGTTGCAGCAGCGGCAGGTGGATGTTTGCTGTCGGAAGGACCTTGGCACTTCAGGTCGAAAAAGTATGTTTGCTTCAGCTACAGGGGTCTATTGTTTCCCCACTGTTAGCCCAAAACGGGAAAAGGAGACTATGAAATCCTTAAGATCCGGTTCAGAGTTTACCATTACTTTACGGTAAACATCCTATAAAAATGTGATACAGTCTAAAGCTCTGACGCAAGTGGTGTCCTCTGAGCAAGCCCATGCCTCATCTCAGACAACGATTCAATATGTGTATATATATATATATATATATATATATATATATATATATATATATATATATATACATTATGTATAAATGCTAGATTCCTTATATGTATATATATATATATATATATATATATATATATATTCTGGTTTAACGTTAGTTGATGATGATTGCCTGCGCTGGTCTCCGCTCTGTGGACATACAGTGTTAAACCACGCTGCGGTCCTCCTGTACCTCTCTCTCTCCTCTCCCCCCCCCCTCTCTCTCCCTCTCTTTCTCTATCTCTTGTGTTGGGGCAGATAAAGAGAGAGAGAGAGAGAGAGAGAGAGAGAGAGAGAGAGAGAGAGAGAGAGAGAGAGAGAGAGAGAGAGAGAGAGAGAGAGAGAGAGAGAGAGAGAGAGAGAGAGAGAGAGAGAGAGAGATGGAGAGAGAGAGAGAGAGAGAGAGAGAGGAGAGAGAGAGAGAGAGAGAGAGGAGAGAGAGGAGAGGGGTGGGGAGGGAGAAGCGGACTTGATGACGTGAGCAATACGAGTTTAACCTGATCCTGAGCAGAGAAACCCGGACTTGATCCTACGCACGTCCGCAAACATACGAGTTAACGCATCCCTGGCAGCAGGGAACAAACAGAAATCAGAGCCAGCCAACACGTCTCAACCTCTCTCGGGAAAAGTCAAAGTTAATGTGCTGCACTCACGGTATAGTGCTGCCCCACATCCTCTCCGAGAAGCTCCACTGCCATACGCTCTCTCTTCTGATCAGTCATTCCCCTGCTCTTCGATTTCCCTTGAGCCGGAGGCTTCATTGCAGAGTGGATGGTTTCTTCAACGACTCTGTTTACCGCCTGTACGCATCAGGAACACCCTTCGGTACAAACGCAGGGTTGGCGGGCAACACCATGGACAAACACTCACTAGCAGCGAGAAGCTCAGACTGCAAGGAGAGCAATCGGGGAGAGGACAGCTTCCTCTGCCGCCGCGCCCGCGATACACCGCCATCTCCTGACCGGTCATCGGTGATGCACTGTTGTTAACATACGGGTGACCGTGTGCGAAGCATACGGGAACGGCTGGCAAAAACCCACCCCTATTTGCACGTTGACAGTCACAACAGGCTGCACTAGCTGGGTGGCAGCTCTGCTGACGGCGGGGTCACGTGCCTCACAGCAGGGCGCTAGGGCTTCAGGCTGAGCAGGCTGCCAACATATGCTGATTTGCATGTGTGGAAGAGCCTGCGAATATATTCCCGGCTTAACTTTGTTGTTGAAATATAGCATGCGTGATCCTTTCAAGACTGCCAGCGTCGTGGCGTCACTGACATGCCCTAGAATAGCACCAGATATGCCCACACTCATTTGGTTCTGGTGCATGATTACCGTTGTTAAAGACCTGTGATAATTGACGTATCATCTTGCACCACAATCGTCTATTCGCGGCTTGCATGCCACCATGCCACCACCACAATGGACGGGATCACGACAGGCTCAGCTCTGCTTCACGACCGCTGTCACGCGATCTTTCGTGCAGCTGCTCGCGAGCCACCAAGCCTAACGGGACTCGGGTTAACGCCTGGCAGTGCGCCATCCCGCCATACCCACACCGCATTAACATTTCCATTTCCGCACTCGCCCGTTACTACAAACATCCACCGAGGCGCACAAGGTCAGTGTGGCCAGTTGGGCCGGCACATCTCGGCTGCGGTGGCTACCTCCGGGTCAATCGATCAGCCGCCTCGGCTCAGCCGTGGGACTGAGCGAGTGGCGCCTGACCGGCGGCTGGTGGTCTGTCGGCCGCGGTCAGCCTCCGCCGGCCGGCAGCCAGGGAGCAGCGACGACGATGATAGCGACCTGCGCGACTGAACGGTGGCATGTGAACATGTGAACATGTGGCATGTGAACCTGCTGCGCCGGTTCGTCGCGGCTCGCGATGAGGTTCAACGGAGGCCGCTGGCCGAGACCTAAGCACGGGTGTTACCGCTGTGAGTTGATTGGCGTCTGACGCACTGCGTCCATCATCAGCGCTCGCGTGGCGCAGTGTTGCAAGAGTCGACTTCAACTTTCGATGCAGGTCGTCCCTTTCGCGTGATGCCACGCACATTGGTGCTCTAAGCCAAACTGGCCTTGGACATCGAAACCCCTCCAAGGCAGGCGCCGACCGCGACTGTTCCGAGCGACACTCTGCCCACCGCCTCCGTGCCGCAACCGCAGCCGCAATCAGCTGAGCCTACAAAGGTGAAACCCGACCGCGACCAGCCGGCTGCAGCTCAGCCCCACCACACACAACCGTGAGCGCGCACCGCACCTGTTATTCGCCGCCTCTGACACCGCCTGATGAGATTCGGGCGGAGTGCCGCCGCTTATCATTGCAGTCACGCTGCCCGAGCTCGGCCGCGGCAAAAACCGCCACGCATAACGGCCCCGCAACAACAATAGCGCGTTGCACAAGGCGGGATGCGGCGCGCACGTGCTGTTCCGGGTCTGGTGCTCGGCTTTGGCGACCTCTTGACCCGACGCCGGGCTCGGCGCGCTGACGAAAGCGTTGAGCGCACTCGCGCAGGCCGTCGATTGGTGGGAGCGCGGCCCGGCTGTTTTCGACTCTGGGCGCTGCGGCGGAGGCCGCGGCTGGGTGGTGAGCCGCCGCGGCCTCTCGCTGCTGTTAACGGTGACCCGCGGTCAGGTCTGCGTGCACAATCCCATCCCAATCCCGCCCCGGTGCCGCCTGCTGCCTGTTGCACAACGGGACCAGGGCGCTTGCCTTTCGAGGGCTGGCGGGCGAGGCCGCCAGTCGTGGGCCGGCAGTCGTCAGCCACCGCTGAAAACCATCAGCAGCAGCGCGAAAGCTGGCAGCATGGTCACGCCTGAAACTGACGATTGTTAAGCTACATGCTTGTTTTGATCTTCGGTGATATTCAGTAGTACCTTACCATTCCCCGAGTATCGCGGTGTGCATTTTGTCGCGTACAAAGTTATGCATACTAGCATGATTCATTGTGCCGTCTTATAAATTGCTGACGTCAAAAACATTAATAAAGCAATTTAAGTCACAATGGAGTCATTTGTTATATGTTCATCACTCCATTTGAGATAAGCTTCCATTGGGTCCAGCAATCCAAACTTATCGACTGTGTTTGTACTCAATAAACGTGCACCACATTAATGCACTTTTACCTTACGAACAGATTGTTGGAGTCTCAGATTCGACTGAAGCCTTATCGGCTGTTAGGCCTCTCAAACAGAAACGAATACGCAACAACTAAATTAGCGAGGCGATTCAACAGGTTATTGTAAGCGATTAAGAACCGATCAGAGTTCAAATGAATTCATCAAAGGCATTTACCTAATTTGAACACGTGAAGGGTGTCTTCCTGTTTGAAATTAAATGTGTGCTAATAATGCTACAATCCTATACCTTTTTGATAAACACAGGTGCCATATATCACCGTTCAACGAAAGAAAACAAATGAGATCTCACATAGTGATAGCTAAGTTAGCTCTCACATAGTATCATGGTTCCATGACCGAACGTGACCTCTGGACTGTTTTTGTTCCAAATCCGCTCCGTCAGCGTAACATCAGTAACGCCGAACCCTCCCCAATGCCTTTTTCCGGCAGTCCAAACCATCCCCACTGCCCTTTTCCGGCAGTCCAAACCTTCCCCACTGCCCTTTTCCGGCAGTGCAAACCTTCCCCACTGTCCTTTTCCGGCAGTCCAAACCCTCCCCGCCGCCCTTTTCCGGCAGTCCAAACCTTCCCCACTGCCCATTTCCGGCAGTCCAAACCTTCCCCGCTGCCCACGGGCCCCAGTCCCACTACAGTGCAGGACTGCGGCCTTCCCACGCATCAGCTGAGCGTTCGACGGCCCCTGCTGCGACAGGGGCGGGGCTGCCACCGAAATTAGTTGCGCCTGCGCACTGACGTCGTAAACAACGCAACGGCCAATTCTGAGCTACAAAACAGAGCGGAAAAAAGATGTGGGAGAAAAATGTAGAGCGAGGCAAGTGATGCAATGAGTGTGGTAAGATTTTTCTTAAATAATACAAGGCGATCTGGACCAACAAGGGCTGATGAGCTTAGCCTTTAGCCTGTCTGGCCCTTTTCTGTATAGTGATCCCGGATCTATAGCTATCCCACGGAGCTTAGACTCCCATACGTTTCGTGTTGCTCGTGTCATGCCTTTACGGATCGGACCAGCTTCCCTGCGTTTCGCCACACCTTCGCCATTCCTTCGCCTGCATCCACGCGATCACCACCGCAGTCCTTGGGTGCAACAACCAAATAACTGGGTTAGAGCTCCGACCTCAAAACCCGTGTGGTAGACGGGGTCACCCTCGGGCTGCTTCTATACATTGGATGGCATCAAGGTTGGCTGGGTCCATGCGTGGTCCAGCCCTGTATCAGACTCCTCCATCTTCTCAGCACTCCCTGCTGTCTGTCTCGCACACCCCGCGCTCGCCAAAGTCTTGTTCCGCCTCCCCTTCTGCGTTTTCGTCGCCTTCCGCTTCCTTCGCGCAGCGTTCACTTCAGGCTCCAGCGGCGCCGTGATCGTGCCGCGTTCGTGCCATCCACTCAGCGCCGACGATCATCCGGCCGACCGGCCGCACGCTGGCCCGATGGGAACGGCCTTCGAAGGCTGTGGCTGAACGGACGGAGCGCCGCCGCCGCCGCCGCCGCCGCCGCCGCTGTCGAGAAAGTTCGGCGGTGGCGCCGACACGCGCCGGCGCAGCGGCGTCGTCAGTGGCGTCGAGATGGGGAGGAGCAGAGGCGGCGTCAGGCGTCGAGCGATTGGACCGAGAGTGTTAACGGTTCGGCGGATGAGACAAACACGCGGTTGTCTTGCTTTGTGCCAACTGGAATACCACCTCCGGACACTGAACTCCTGTGGGATGTTTCACCCGTTCAGAATCCATGGGTGCCGCATTAAAACCACTTTTCTGCGCAAACTCGACCTGTGTTCGTCCATCACGTTTAGAGCCTGCATGCCCAACACAAAACTTCTGACAACCATGGCATGTGCCCGCTGGTCTACATGTGCATTCCCTGCAGGGGAAGGTCTGTTCGCTAAGCTTCCACTGTTGAGAGTTAGAAGCCGAGGGACGCCTGACGGGACCACCTATAAAACCGATTCAGTTGTGCCGTACTCAGCTGTCTGTCGAAGCTGTTCGGGCTTAAAACGACAAGCTATTTGACCATGCAGGATTGGCGAGAGCTACATCACGACTCCACCGCAGCGAGCTCCTCAAGCCCCTTTGCGGCGGGCTCCTCGAGCTCCGCCGCGGCGGGCTCCTCAAGCTCCGCCGTGGCGGGCTCCTCAAGCTCCGCCGTGGCGGGCTCCTCAAGCTCCGCCGTGGCGGGCTCCTCGAGCTCCGCCGCGGCGGGCTCCTCGAGCTCCGCCGCGGCGGGCTCCGCAAGCTCCGCCGTGGCGGGCTCCTCAAGCTCCGCCGCGGCGGGCTCCGCAAGCTCCGCCGTGGCGGGCTCCTCAAGCTCCGCCGCGGCGGGCTCCGCAAGCTCCGCCGTGGCGGGCTCCTCAAGCTCCGCCGCGGCGGGCTCCTCAAGCTCCGCCGCGGCGGGCTCCTCAAGCTCCGCCGCGGCGGGCTCCGCAAGCTCCGCCGATCCCGCAGTTGCACCGGCGTTGCCTCACCCCTGCATCGTAATGTTTCTCCGGCCCCGGCGCCAAAGGCCGTCTCGGGCACGCCGCAAAACATTGCACCACCGTTGTGTCATGCTTCTGCCATGCCGATTCGGCCACTGATTGATGGTGCGCCTGCCAAACCGCTGCGCCCGAGCTCTGGATGCTACTGCCGCTGCGGCACGAGTGCCAGACCCGGCCACGTCACCGGAGGGTTAGTGCGCCAGTGGTGATGGCCGGAACCCCCCCCCCCCCCCCCCCCCAGCCTCGGCCGGGAGACCCAGGCGTGAATTGTGTCCGCTGTGATGCCCCACCGTCCTTTTCACGATTGCTAGCTTTAGAGGTTGCCAAACCAGTCACTTGACGGTCACAGGTGTCAATACAACAATACTCATCGCACTCGCTTGTTTTATACCCCGTATGTCCACATCTTATCCTAGCCCCCAAGATCTTCACCCAATTTCCGTCAACTTACATTTAAAGAGCCCGCAGCTATGAGTATGTGTACATATATATATATATATATATATATATATATATATATATATATATATGTATGTATATATATATAAATATAAAGACTTCAACATGACAACGTTTTGTCTAAGCCCAACGTGACAGTCCTGCCGATCTCAGCAATTTATAATAATTTCATGAATTTCTTTCGAATAATTTCGTACTTAATTTTTGAAATGATTTTTTTTGTGGTCCCCAATACATGTGATGGGGTCTGATTTGGATAATCTGGGGACTTCCGCCAAACAACAGGACCCGGTGTTGGTCATGTAGAGACTCATACGCGGCAGTTTTCGTTGCCTTATGGGCCTCATTTTTAAATTGCTGAAGTGTTGTTCTCGGTCATCTGGGGCCTCCGATCAGGATGATTGAGCCTCTTGAATATTCAGGGGTTCAAGGGTTTTTCAAGGGTATGTTTTCCCCCTAGCCAATGGCAAGAGGGAGCTGATCCCCCCTTGCCCCTGCCAACATGAGCCTTATCTGCTTTCAAGGAAGCAAACACGGCGCCAAAAAACCACCTTTAACAGCTTTCCATTCCTGCGTCGTGTGCCGCGGCGCCTCACGCTTACCATTGAGTCGCAGACCCGACTCTGCACTTCCACACTCCATACCAGAGCCGGGAAAGTGTGTTTGGGGGGGGGGGGGGGCAGCAGGCGGCAGCGGCGTGCGTGGGCGAAGCTGCACCGTAGCTCCCAGCAGCGCCGGCAGCGGCGGTCTGCTGGCCGGCCGGCGGTTTCACTTTCGTCGGCGGCCACGAGCGGTCTGTTCCGGCTTACGCCCGGTGGCGGTCACGGACGGGCGCGCGCGCCGCCGCCGCGGGGTGCGGGGGAGGGGCGGGGTCACGACGGAACGGGCCCGCGGTCAGCCGTCGCGCCGCCGAACGATCGGCTTTGTCTTGGCGGTGACGGTTCCCGCGTGCGGTAATGGGCCCGTCCTTCGCCTCGAGAGCTCTCCGCTTCGCCGCGCGGCCTGGCGACAGCGAAACTTGACTGATGTGACGTCACTGGGACGGCGATGTTCGGCTGGTGTGACGTCACTGAAAGGGTCGAGCGGGAGCCGTGCTTCCCATTGTCGGCTTACCTTGAGAGTCGTCCTGACCATCCGTGTATGTGTTTGCTGGTGCCATTAGCTTCCCGACCTCTCGGCCATGTAATGTCCGTCGTCACCAAACAACTGTGTAATGCTCATCACCACCGTCGAACATACCAGAGGAAATTCGGTAGTTAGAGCCTGGGACCTGGTGTTGCTAAGCTATCATTATCATCATCTTATCGTTTCAAGAGCGGTTTCTAGCTCTCTCCGCCGTTTAGGTGGATACCGGCCTTCTGGTGGCTACCATTTGGCTGATGCCATGAAACAATAACGCTTACTTTTCCCCGGGGCCCGCTCCGCGTGTTTATTGTATGGTCTCGTATCTGCGCGCGAATCATCCTGCAGGAACAGGCTGTTCCGGCAATGTGCACAAGTCGTGTGAACCGGGTCAGATTGGACACTCTCACTCCGGGAGTGACGGCAGATATACCTGCTGCACACGTACTCTGAAATGTGACGTGAGCGATGACGCAGTCGCTGGTAGTTAGGCGACTTATGACGTCACTAATCCTGTTCCGTGGATCTCTGCAGGTATCTGCAGACAACGCTTCCACCGCTGCTTGTAGTACTAAGCACGGCATTGGCAGCACGCCGACCAGTCATTCAGAATCACTCCGACTTTTGGACCTTGTCCCACACACAGCTTCGTAAAGCGGTCATGACATGATGACATTAGCCCTTTTATCTGAGCGATGTCTGAAGTGGTGTGCCGCTGCGTTAAACAAAACTGTGACACGAGAGACATTGAGACACGCTCTCTTTCAACGTAGTTGTGGTCCTAGTCCTGGTATATTACGGGCTATTATCGTCTCGCTCCTAGCAGAAAATTGATCCCAATTCTCTGCCATCATTTTGAAGTTATGGGGCCACTGATAAACGAAGCAAAAGAGCCCGAGGCCATTAAAGGACTCAACAAGCGGACTTAAAGCTTCCATGTGTTTCACAACGCGGCATGGTTGACATATTTCTCACACGTTTGTCTACGGGCGACATTGTGAATAGGACGCTGTTGTTGCTGAGTGATGCGCAAATTACACTTACTTAGTGTATATCCATCCAGAAAGTGCGGTGCACTACGACATGGCCAATTTATCGCCTAACCACGGGCATGCCAGGCACATATAGCTCAGGGTTAGACAAAACATCCGACCACTGCGGTGTCACACGGCGCCCATTGCCTCCAGCTCCACCTGTCTGAAAAACAGGACGGCCATGCCACGAGAGCATCTGCTTTTTAACGCCAGCGACGAGCCATGTCATGGTGTTGTTTTGACCTGAGCAGTCGGCGTGAGGAGATCGGTCTTTTTACGTCACCTAGACATGACACGTGACCCCAGCTCGCCCACCCCCTCCCCTCGACCGCCGCTCAATGTCGGTGACCGGCCTGAAGGCGACAGGCCCACAAGGCATGGTCCCAAGCCTGGCTCCGTTGACCCGGTGGATTAACAGCGCCTGACGTGGCCCGACCTGGCCTGACCTGACCTGACCTAGCGTGACCTGACCTGACCTGGCTGACCTGGCCTAGCATGTCCCAGCCAGCGGGATTCTTGTCTATCGTTTTCAGCACTGGCTTATAAGGTTTGGTTTCAGTTTGGTGTGGATCCGTGCCCGGTTATGAGCTGCGTTGTTTTTAAAAAATCAAATACCGTGGAGAGGGCTTGGTCGCTGTCGGTCGAGGAATAGAAAAATTTATGGACAAGATGAAGTGGTTCAATGGGTCAGTGATAGCTTTTATGCAATATTTCCTTTACAGGGTAAAGCAGGGTCACTAGGGTTTTCAACTGACTCTTGGAACACCGGATTTCTTTCATAACGTGGCTTGTTTTCGTTCGGGCCAGATTAACATAAGTTTAAATGTGATTTGCCTGCTGTGATTAGCTAAAAAGATCCAAACAGATGAGGCGTGCCTAAAACATGAGCAGGCATCATCAATTCACCGTCCTAGCTGTCCACACAGCATGCTTCTATGTATGTCCGATGCCCACACAGTATGCCAGTATGTCCACGCAGTATGTCGGATCCTTTTGTCACAGTGGCCCATACGGCCTGTTGCCCGCCGTTTCCAGATGCGTGGCAGATCCCCGACGCGTGACTCTCGTGACCTTTGACCTGTCGTCTTACAGGCGTGAGGGCCGACCCGTACAGCGCCGCCTCCCTGTGGACCGCGGCTCATCTGCCCACGTACAAGGGCAGGAACAGCTCGGCCGTGGCACTCATCGCCGAGGAGGCCACGCGACATCTGGTGGTCAGGTGAGCTGACTGGACAGTCCGCTGACTGCCGGCCCGGAAGGCTGCGGGCTCGACTCTAGCCGGACGCAGCTTTTGGAGTGCTAGTCTTTCCAGGGAGCATGGAAATATTATGAGATCAAGCGCACTGATCGCATGCTTCCATGATGGTGTTACCAAAGGGTACCGCACCGTGCATTATACCTTAGGGGAATGAGTTTCGAAAGCTGGGATTAATCAGCTGGGAATTTTAGTGCGCGCAATATTTACCTTGCACTCCTTGTAGAACGACGCTGCGCTGTCTCGTTGCAGCTAGGTGTTTTTGTATACCCACTCATTCCGCTCTCCGCTAGCTCAATCGGGTTAATCTGTCTTGATTCTCGGAGGTTGACTTCGGCGCTCTGACGGCACCAAGATCTCTGCTCATATGAGATGAGCTATGCGGCATCCATACGATGCGATTGGTGCGGCGTTATGTTTTCATAGCTGGAGCATGGAAGAGAGCGTCGCATGGAAGATCAGCTACATGTCTTATCGCCTCGATAATTCAGTTGGTCATTGCGCGTGCTATGACAGGTAGGCAAGAGGCAGGGACGTAGTCGAGGGGCCCACGATGCATCATCCCCCCCCCCCCCTTCCCGAGGCAAGAGATTTGCACTAGATGCTGAACTGTTTCTTAAGAATTGGATTCAAACTCGCGAGAGTTTAGAGAAAATGTGACATTGCCCCCCCCCCCCCCGCTGATGTGAATTGCCGTTACGGGCCTACAGGCAAAGTCTGACAACGGTAAATTTTCATGTTGCCAACCTGGCAATGATGGCATCTAAGGAGCGATCTCCGTATGTCAGATACTGTGACGGCGGGTTGGCATCCAACCTGGCAATGACGGCATCTAAGGAGTGATCTCCGTATGTCAGATACTGTGACGGCGGGTTGGCATCCAAGCTGGCAATGACGGCATCTAAGGAGTGATCTCCGTATGTCAGATACTGTGACGGCGGGTTGGCATCCAACCTGGCAATGACGGCATCTAAGGAGTGATCTCCGTATGTCAGATACTGTGACGGCGGGTTGGCATCCAACCTGGCAATGACGGCATCTAAGGAACGATCTCCGTATGTCAGATACTGTAACGGCGTGTTGGCATCCAACCTGGCAATGACGGCATCTAAGGAGTGATCTCCGTATGTCAGATACTGTGACGGCGGGTTGGCATCCAACCTGGCAATGACGGCATCTAAGGAATGATCTCCGTATGTCAGATACTGTGACGGCGGGTTGGCATCCAACCTGGCAATGACGGCATCTAAGGAGTGATCTCCGTATGTCAGATACTGTGACGGCGGGTTGGCATCCAACCTGGCAATGACGGCATCTAAGGAATGATCTCCGTATGTCAGATACTGTGACGGCGGGTTGGCATCCAAGGTCATCAGAGGATCCCCAGGCGTCGTCCTCCTTTGAAAAGGTTCCGGTTTGGTCGCCCACCCCGAGGGCGCGGCCACGCCCAAGGCCTTCTTAGAATTGCTCCGGCCACCGAGACCATAAATCAGAGGTGCGGGCCGATCGATGCGTCATGAGAAGTCCGTAGAGCTCGTGACCGCAATACATTCTCACGATGTTTGGCATTAATTCGTTGTCAGTTGTTAAGAGCTTTTTTGCGAGTCAGTGGGTATATGACGACAGGCGTTGTTGCAGTTCTGTAGACCACAAATTTATACTTTTATTATAGTACATACAGCACTGTCGTTATTCTTGTAAAGTGAAGACTGCACCCGGAGGCATAATGTTGTTACATTGAACTAGAACTCACCCCATGTGTATGAACAAGCCGCCGAAAAATCGCATGAAACCATAAATTCGAAAAGACGGCGCTATCTGGCTGTTTTTACCTGCTGTCTGTGGCAAGGACGTTATTTGTGTTTCGCAAGGCTCAGTCGCCAAGTTCAATGATTGCTGTGCTGGTTGCACGCTATTAGGTTCGCAGATACTGCGGATTCCGAGACAGCCCTGTGAGCTCATGGTTATCAGATCACATTAATGTATGGTGTACTTATACATTCCATAGTGTTATCCGAAACTTGCTAACATCCGAAAACCATATGGTAGGAAAACCTACAAGCAAGATTTTGCACCATCTTCTATCTGGCTGCAACTCCACCGGGAAAGCCAGAACCACCAAAAAACCTGTCTAAAACTACAATAAGTGTCTACAAACGACCATCAAACAAAGCCCAAGCACCACCGCCCGACCCATGAGGACCCCGCGCGGCCGCGCTGTGTGCAGCTCCTGCGCGCAGCCGCGGCGGTCCGGCGGCTCGTGCGGCGTTCCTGGACAGTCATTCACCCGTCACGTCTCGGTGATCGGCCTTGTTTACCCCCCGCGCCGGTGCCGCTTAGCCGGCGGCGTCTGCGCATGCGTCAACAGCCGGCGGCGGTGGGATCAAGGTCAGCGGGGCGCCGGAGGTCACGCGCCGGGCCGGGGCATGGACCTCGGTTGTGCTCGGCGCCCGCTGGACCACGGCTGACCGCTGGAAGGCGAGAGTACTTCCCAAGGTCGCTGGGTGGCCGCGAAGGTGAACAACTTCACCACCGCTGGAGATCACTCACCTGCGTACTACCATTGGGCCGATGCCCCTGCGTGTTTGGCAGTGGTTGGTAGAACTATTAACCCAGAGAGCGCACACGAAAGCGAGCACTTTGAGTGAGACATTGCATAGGTGATGCTAGAAAATATGAAAGGTGCGTGTTGCTAAAACACATGGTGGTGCATGTCACGTACATGCAGCGAGATCAAATAAAGCGTCATTTGAGGGCTAAAAGCAGTCAGTAGATGACAGCGCATAATAGTGCGCGCATCAAAAATTCAAAATAATATCTGAATCTCGAGTAAATAGTCGCATTTTTCAACCTTCTTAAGACATTATTGCACGCAAATATGGATAGCGGATGGCGCATCGCATGTATATTAATTCATTACCAAATCACCCTGGAATCCCACTACGGGCCGCTTAACTTTGAGCCATTTGTGTGGAACAAAAAACTAGCTTTGCCGCTGACGTGCTGACCTCAAAATAGGCCCCACCCCGTAGACGGTATCGGCTTATCAAAGAATGAAACGGATGTTGCAGCGACACTGCAGATGCTTACCGAAGAAGAGCCTGCACGAGTACCCTTACTCAACAACTACGCTCGACGACAGTAATTCCTTTCAGAACTGCTGAAATTACCGGTAATCAGGATCTAATCCCGCCGCGCGATTATAGCACCAGCATTGCAAGGACGCTGGGAAAACTCGCCCGCCACGTTGTCGTCCTATCCCAAACAACGGCGAGTTGTGACGCTGCTGGCTGACCACAACACGGCTGCCGTGTTCAGCGGCGCCGGAGCCTTCTGCAGAGTTCACCTGCCGACCTTGAGGGGCTAATGTCCGCTGACGGCCGGCGGACGCCGCCCTCCCCCCCCCCTCGCCATAATTCCTCTATCCACTTTCACTGTCACAGTCGGAGCACGCGGCGGCACTCTAGACGCACGCTATGCCCTAGCCGTAAGAAAGATGGGTCTCGATTCGATGTAAGCCAGTGGCTCAGAGGCACCAAGTAAATGCATCTGGAAGCATTTTATTCAGGCTGAGGCCTTAAAGATATTATTGAGCCATTATTTACCTACACCCAAAAATGGTTTCTTGAGTTCCCGGAAAAAGTTTTCGGGTCCACTTAAATACGCTGTTCTATGGGTGTTGATTGACTGAAGTTAAGTGCGCAGTAGTCCTGCGTACTCATCGTACGCACGGGAAAGTGATTTCAGACACATAAGCGACATTTGTGCGATTTATACAGCGAGCGACAATGTCTCGAGGGTCAGCTGATTACAGCCACGCCTCTGGCACGCCAATACCGCTAGTGATGCCTTGACAAGACTGCGTCGAATAATTTGAACAATTTCCGAGAGTCCACCGAACGGTCTGTGGTGCGCCGCAAGGGTCTGGGTCCAATCAATCACTAGGCGAGTCGCGGACAGTTAACGGCGATGGAACGAGTCAGCTGTCGAGGACAGGGCCTGGCGACCTGGCGACCTGTCGAGAACAGGGCCTGGCGACCACCATTACCACGTCCCCAAGCCAGCGTCTTGGATCTCATGTTGACTGTGGGATGTTTCCCTTCTTGAGTATTCGGTGGTGATCTGCGTAAATTGGGATTCTTTCATCGAAGGAGTTTGTATGAAGACATTTCGTCATATTGTACGTTATCAACTTAAACGTCCAGAACCCTGATGCCCATGTATAGAGGTGGACAGGGATGAAACTGCGGCTACAAGTAAACTGAGAAAGCTTCCTGCCGATACAAATTTGCATGTGCATTCAAATTCCCTCAGATCAGGCTAAATTGGTATAGTGATTTTAGAATGTTTAGTGCGATGATGACATCTTTTCTGCTACCTGTGGGTACAAAGACCCTGCTGTCGAGTAAAGTCGCTAATTCACTGAATATTATTGCAGGATTTGCTAAAACAAGCGATCACAAACTGCACTGAAGTAGGCAATAACCTCTCGGCAGCCAGCCATTTCGGCCCCAGCCTGTATCCACCCATGAACGTAGTGTGGCTACGGATGACCATGACCTCCCGTTAACTTTTGCAAAACCAGATTTGTTCTAGCTTATTTTCTGTGCACGATCGGTCAGTATCTCCCTAGAAGCACTCAACATAGTGGAGGAAAATGGGACACGCTCTGTTTTTGCTTCTCTGGGCTAGCAACGCGGAACAACCTTAGCATACGGCTGGTCTTTGATCCAGCAAATCAGGAGAGGATGCGTTCCTCGAAGTTCGCCGTTCCTGGTCTTTCCGACATGCCTGCATTCAGCTGGCAGCCCTTCCGCTCTCAACAATCCCAGCCCGTAATGTAACCTGCAGTCGTTCGCCGACTTCGGCGCCGTCCATTCAGCCAGCGAGCGGCAGTCTCCTCAGCCCCGGTTGAATGAACAGGGATATGGTATAGCGGCCCGTTATGAAGCCGCACTAAACTGACTTCAAAACGGTTTCCGGTCAGCCGTGTTGCTACCCTCTCGTCTTCAGCCCCCCCCCCCTCCCCTCTCCCTCTCGCCAGCCCGGAATCTGGGGTACACCCGGCGTCCCCAGCGTCCCCAGCAGCCCGCCTTTCTGCCTGGCGGCCGCTTCTGTAATCGTATCGCTAGGGCCCCGCCCGCGGCGCCACGCCGTGATTTATTCATTGACCAGCTTTCGCCGAGCGGCCGGCGACGGACGCGTCGGTTCTGGCGCGCGTGCGGCCGACGCGGCGCGCGACACCCCGTCTGTCGGCACCGCCGCGCAGCCGGAGCCTTGGCGCGGAGAAACGCGCGGCTCGCGCGGCGCCGGACGCGCGGGAAAGTGGCTCTCGTGGGCGCCGCCATGTTGGTTTCGTCACGGGCCGAGCGGCCTTGCCGCGGGCGCCGTGCCAGCCCCGTGATGGATCGACCGTGTGAATGGGTTCCAGAGGCGGCTGCTGATGATCCGACCTGCCCCCCCCCCCCCCCTCCTCACTCCCCCTCTCGCGTTCACGGTTGTGTCACCTCTGGCCGGTGATGTGCTCCGCGAGGTGGCATCTCACGCGGCTGGTGGCACCGACGAAAGGTGCCCGGTGAAGGAGTGTGCGGTGGAGAATATGTTCAAAATTAAATCAAAAACCGCAGATTCAATCCCATTTATGCTCTCTGCGTCCACTGACTTGGGCAAAGCCACGAACCGGGAAAAATCTTGAGGCAGTGATAGTGAATGCTGTGGAGGGAGGGAAGAGGACAATACTATTTTTACTAATTTGGCCTCCATACGATTCCATAGCTTTCATCATCATGTCATTGAATGACATGTTTGGTTTCAAACGATCATGGAAGGCGGTAGCCCCCCCCCCCCCCCTCCCTCCCCCACTCCACTCGTGCACACCTCTTGTTTCCAACGTTGTGAATGAAGCCCTGCCAAAGGCAAGGAAAGTGTCATATATACGGGATTTACAGAAGATGAGAATACTTGCCGTTATATGTGTACAGCCATCGCGTCTGCATTGCCAGTTGTGTTGACTAAATGTACGTGCGCAGTCAAACAACGAACGCAAGTTCTCCCTCTCACCGTCTATTGAAGTGAATTGAAAAATTTCACTTCTTCCATGCACTCAACAAAATCTGTTCTTCCTGATGCGCGAGTTCACAGCATTACTAACAGCTGAAAGCATATTTTAAAGCAAAGCTGTAGAAGCAAAAAGTGTCTTGGTCCTGTTCTGTAGCATGGGAAACGCTGTTTGATGTTACTGATCATACCGTCGATATGCAATCACGAACAATAATTAGACTCAGCCCCAGCATGCATTCATTGTTGCTACATAGACAAGCGTTTTGTTCTCGTCATTGCGTTATGCACTTGTCAAATCTGTTGATCTGGCGCAGAACCCACCGACTCGTCACCTCAAGACATACGCCAGCAGGCTGTTTCAGATATTATGTTTCGAATTATGATAAAATGCTTCCGAAGAAAGTTTGATCAACATTTGTTTTTGTCTGCGTAACATTTTGTTGGCCGAAGCGCAACTGCATTTCAACCGCCGCCACGTGCGTTTCTCTCTCCACTCTTACCGCAAGCGCAAAAACAGTCGATGACATCGCGGAGTGCATGCCGTTACTCATGCGCTGCGTGATCGGTGACGAGACAAAAACTAGTGCCGGGTGGAGCAGGAGTCAATTCATCGCCGCAGGCGCTCAATCAGCATGACGTCACGGCTGCCCGCCCGCGGACAGTGCGAACTAGTCTGTGGGAGTTGACTACTCGAGCCAGTTGGCGGGGTCTGTGGTGCCGCATACTACACCACGGGAGTCTGGGATGTCCTAGACCATCTCGCTGGAGTCTACAGCGCCGCAGACTAGCCCACGGGAGTCTACGATATCCTAGACCAGCCCACGGGAGTCTGCGGTGCGGCAGACTAGCCCACGGAAGTCAAGAGTGTCTTAGACCAGTCCGCGGGAGCCTGAAGTGCCGCAGAGCAGTCCCTCGGTAGTCTGCGGCGCCCAGCCTTGCCTGCCCGCCGTCTGTCCGTCCTGCGGGGCGGCCTGGGCCGCCAGGACCGCTCCGGCTGAGCGTCGCCGGGCGCCCGCGGTCGGCCTCACTTTTACCCGTCCGCCGCCTCCCGACCATCCATCTCACGAGCGTGTCACGCCGTCACGTGACCCCGCGCGGCCGGCGGCCGGCGCGCCGCGTGACCGGCGCGCTTGGCTTTGGCCACTGGAGCTGAACCGGTCAGTCGGTTGCCACATAGGGGGCGCCTCTTCTCCGCCGCCAGTCGTGGCAGGTGCGGACGACTCGGGCTTTCAAAACGCCGCCCGACAGCGGCCGTGTCATGCCGCAACGGCGCCTGCGCCGCGGTGTTGAGTTGTTAGGTTGACATGCGCGATTTGTACTGGGAGTCTCGCAGTTTGAGGAGAGTGATGCACCGGCGTGCTTTCCTCTCACATTTGCCCTTGCGGAGACACGCTGGGAGGTGGAAACGTGCTTGATGTGAGGACTTCCAACGATGACTCTCTTGGTCGGCAATTGAAGGAGGCTTTCCGGTGTTTTCATTTTCACTTCATGAAGACATAATTATGTTGGGAATGGTGTAAATCACTGGGAGAACGTTTGTCTGACGACCGCGTATGGAAACCTGCGGGTGCACGTTTGGCTTCTCGCCAAGAGTTTCATTGCCCCCGTGGTAATCGGTGCAACAGAAACCGACGCTAGGCGATCGCAGATGTTGAATGCGTGTTTCAGCTGTCATGATGTGCCTTAATTTGACTCGAAATCAGAGTGTTATTGAACTAAGCTCTATATATTATTTCAATTTGCGTGATGACATATGCCTTCGTTTGATAAATTGTTGGATTAGTTAAGTTATGGCATACTGAAGGCGTAATGAAATGAACGTTTTATGCTAAGTGAAGGGTTAAAGAGCTAGGTAAAGGAAAGTGAGTCCGCTTCTGAAAAGAATAGCATTCAACCCTAGGTACACATTTCCACACAATTATTGTGCTGTCAGAGAAACATTGAGCATGTTTGATTCGTTAGCATGCTAGCTAAAATGGCAACACTGGGCTTTTTGGTTATATTCATAACATATGATATATATATATATATATACATATATATATACATATATATATATATATATATATATATATATATATATATATATATATACTTGGGTGTCAGCGTTGTGTGGCGTGGCTGGCACGCAGCCGGCTGCATTGGTGGCAGCGCCAAGCCTGCTCAGCTGGCTGTTGGTCCACACTCAGCCTGTGGTGAAAACCCACCGGCTGCTCCCGCTATACGGGTACCAGCTTCAGTCGGCTTACGTCATGGCCCGCTCGCCGGGCCGTGAGAACATCATTGTGCATGAATTAGGGGGCGTCTCTACCCGGTTAGTGCGCCCAGCCTGCACGGCTCGGACAGTTTGCCCGACTGACGCTATTCACGATTTGCTCTGTTTGTTGGGAAAGTCATTGCGTATGCTGATGCGAAGTGGCCTTGTGTATGCACGAGCCTGTGGATTCAGAGTAACCACGTCTGCGGGGTTCACTGTAATCTTGATCATCGGCTGTGTGATGGAAATCGTGACATCGAACGTTGCATATTCTGTCGTGGAGCTCGTACGTATATTCCCATGCTCCATTCATCCGCCACAGGCGCAACAGCGCTTCTGAAAGTGCGTCTCAAAAGGTCGGCATCACACGATCGCTCGGGATAAAATCAGGCCGCCGAGTCTGGGTTAATGATTTCGGCAAGAATTATGTCGGTAAGGTGTATGTAGTGTTCTCCCGTCATCGGTCAATACGGCCAGATAGCCGGAGACTGGCCCGAGCTGTTGCGTTAGAGCCTAGCTGTCTGCATATTTCAAGGGAACTTTGTGTTCGTGCAACATGATTTTGGATATGTCACGTAGGTACACATCGGAGCTCGGCTCACTGCCTGATGACTGTGCCGCCCTGCCACGCAAACATGCCGAACAGCTGTAATGCACTTAAACGAGTGTTTTGACATGCCATACCAGCTAGGTCATGCCTTGGGCATGCACAGGCTCACTGGGCATGGAATTTGCGGACCGACCGTCCCAAACGAGGCTCATTCGGCCACGCGTTGACCCGTAATTTTACGACCGGCGCTTGAGTCTCGGGTGCCGCGTACGTCACTAGCCCCATCAGCATATCCGGTGTAAAAGACCAGGACTCATAGGCGCACAGCAGCTGCAAGTCTATCGGCAAAGAAACATACCTCAATGGGCTGTTATTCTGGAGCCCGATAGGCAGGTGGTGTTTCTGGCTGCTGTCGGTATGCGTTCTCCCTGCGTTGCTGTGCTGTGCAGCAATGAAGTTTACAAATTTTGGGGCTCGATGCAAAAATAGTCTTCCTGCGTTACTGTTTTGTGGAGCAATGCAGTTACCGCACTCTCCCCCTGCAGTTCCCTCCCCGGACATACATCACATGCATTCGACGCGCGCTACGCTACAGTGTATGCTGACGGCTTTAATGTCCGAACCGTGGCCAAAGGAGCTTTTAATACGCTGCGGCCCAGACGTTTATCGCAATCTGCTACGGTCACGGGTGGGGACACATCAGTGCCCGCTGCCTCATTCACCGCATACATACTCTGACGTCACGTACCGCGGTCAATTCCGCCGTCCGTGACCCATACGCTTCCTGACCCGTGACACCTGCGTTGCAGCCACGGCATGGCCGTCTCGGGCGGTGAGCTCCGAGATGCCTGGTGGTCGACCTCAGCGGCACGGTGCTCGGTCAGTACGGCCCGGTGTCCGGCGAGGCGCACCTGCCAGCCTCAGAAATACAGGTGAGGGAGCTAAGAGTCCGTCCGGGCGGCGGGGACGGCATGGACCGGAACCCAGGGCGGCGGGGAGGCAGGGCCGGGTCCCGGGCAGCGGGGACGCAGGACCGGGACCCCGGCGGGGCCGGCGGGGACGGCAGGACCGGGACCGGGGCGGGCGGGATGGCAGGACCGGGCCTCGGGCGCGGGGATGGCATGACCGGGCGCCGGGCGGCGGGGACGGCAGGACCGGGTCCCGGGCAGCGGGGATGGCAGGACCGGGCCCCGGGCGGCGGGGATGGCAGGACCGGGGCGCCGGACAGCGAGGACAGCGATGCTCCAGCTAGGTTTTGCTGACCTGCGCGGAAAGATGCGCTAACATCCGGCAATATTCTAAAAAAATCGCGGAAGAAAGCACGCTGCTTCGACTATTCAAGCTGTCAGGAAACGGCCCTGCATTCTGCATACCTCCGGACTTTCTTGGGCCGATCCCCTGTGGGCCACCACAGTCGGGTTCTCTCCTCACAAGCGCTCCACACTTCCTCCAGGCCGTGGATAGTGAGAGCGATCGAAAGCGGCGGGAGAGAACGAGAGCCATGTTAGGCTCCTGTGACCCACTGACGCCGATGATGATGTTGCAGGTCACTGGACGGGTTTTGCAACAACGTGCAACACGCGTCGTGGGGCAGCGCGCAGACCGCCTTGGCTCGGCTCCTGCAGCCAGCGTACACCGATGGTAGGTCTGACGAAAGGGCCGCCCTGGAGCCCTGTGGGTTCCATGGGAATGCGGCGTGCTGCACTTGTGGTGTTGGATGCGTCTCGTATCCGATGCAGATGATGCTGGTAACTAGCAGATTTTTCGTACGATCAGCCTTTTTGGTTGGGGTTAAGAGCATTGTAACGACTGACGCCGGCTGGGCAAGGAAATCACAAGGCATCTGGAGCTCCACCATGCAGTCATTATCTCACAGTTGTAAGTTACTCATAGTAACCCCGAACTTTGAGGTACCTACTGACACAATGAATGGCTGCGTAATGTCTTAGGAGGCATCTTAGATAGGCGCGCCGGATAATTGTGAATTGACGAATATTGCCACTAGTCGCCGTTCTGTGGGTGAATGCGGGGTCCTTCGTTCGCTTTCTTTGGGTGCGCCCTTGACTTCATTCTGGCTTACATAGTCCTGTATGTACGGCGTGACCGGTATGCTGAACATGGAGTGGCTCAACTGCGCTTCCGCAAGAACCCCATTCACAGCCCAGCGGCGCGTCGATTGTGTCTCAAAGCACGCTCTGTACGAAAATAAAGGGAGCATTCGAGCTTCCACCGTCGGATACCGCAGCATCAGTGTCAGCAGTGTCAGCGGCGGTGTCAGTTCAGTTGAGTACCTAGCAAAGTACAGGGGGATCAGGAAGTAGGTAAACGTTCATCAAGTACTGACGTGGTTGTTGTAGTGCTGCCGGAGTGATTTTAGTTGTGTAGAGTTCCTATCCGAGGTCCTGACAGCTAATGGAGCTTCCGGAGCGCTCTAACGTCTGCCATCCTCGCTGGCAATATGCGTTTAAGCTTTTTCTGCTACTGAACGGGCTAGAAAACAATCCGAATATAACGCTTGTCACGTTGTGGCGTGACTCACCACACACTAGCTGTTCCGTCCGTCTTTCTTTTCACCAACAGCATACGTGAGTGCCAATGTGACTCGTCCACTGAGTGTCCACACTCGTCCGCCGAGTGTCCACATGCTCGTGTCGGCACACCCGGCCATCCCAGATCGCTGTCCTTTGTCACCACATCTCCCATTGTCCACCCACGTGACCCCTATCCGCTCACGTGCTCGCCGTCACCTGACGTGCCCCTCGTCCGTCGCCGTGTCCTGCTCCGCTTCGCTGCCCTTTATCCGCTCTCGCGACCCCAGTCGGCGCGCGCTCTCCCGGCGCCGGAGCGCGCGCCGCTGGCGACAGCGGAGCCGGCTAATCCGTCGTCCAGTTACGTCAGGCGGCGCCCTCTGACGGCCGTGATCGGCGTCCGGCCTGCCCCCGGTGGGACGTGGTGACCCGCTGGCGAAACCGGACGTGGGGCGGCCGGCTCAGGCCGGGCGACCCGGCGACGGCCGCCGGCGCGCGTGCGCCGCCTTCGTGACGGCGCGGAGGCCGCCAGCATGGCATGTCCTCACGAACGGGCCGGGGAGCGGGAGGGGGGGGGGGGACTGACCTCGCCGCATGCGATGCGAGCCAGGAATCCGACGCGGCGTCGGCTGCTGATGTCATTTCCTGCCGGTATGTCGGAAGCCCAACGTGGCTATTTTTGCTCGCAGTTGACGGTTGGAAACTTTGGATCAGCGTGTGTTTGATCGTGTCATGAGGCACACAGACGTGGACTGGCTGGCCTGGTTGGTGCATTCAGCGCGGGGCGTCCTTCTACAGCGATCTTTTCTCTTGCGATCCTGTTTGATTACTGGTCTACCAATCATGAAGTATAGATGCTGCAACGCAAACAGCTGGTTCGTGACCGTTACGAGCTAGAAATGCATGTTATTACTCTCACTTCTTTTCGCAAGTAGCCGTTAAACAAGACAGCATTCATAGCGGTACCATTTAGAGTCGTTTCAAGCACAACATCATGCACACAAACCTGCGTTCTATCATTAGCGAAGACCTCTAAGCGCTCCAATACTTGTAGCAAATGGGTGTAAAAGTTCATAACCCCAAACTTGTATCAACCACTTCATCCACATTGTGGGTCGCCATCATACTCTGGCATGATTTTGAAGCTATGATGTGATGTGACCTCATCAGATCCGTACCAAATACTGCATGTAATGACCTAACATGTCCTAGTCAGCAGGCCTTTGAGATAGATTCTTACTTGACATTCCTTTCTGTTGATCCTAACTGCTGCCTGACCATTTACACCAGATCATGTGCAGCTTCCGTGTGTTCCCCAGGTCAGTTCGTGATCCCGCGTGAGCTCATCAAGTCGACTTAATAGCCTATAGCTAAGTCATGTGACCCCAACTGACTCGTGTGTGCGTGTGTGTTTTGGTAAGGGTGGGGGTGAGGGGGGGGGGGGCGCACACAAGGAGATGGCTTACCGGGTCCGTGTTTGCGGCGCACCAAAATGTAACATCAGGAGGCTGTGAGTAAATACCAGAAAGACCTGATGGTCAGCAGGTGATGCTGCGATCAGAGGCCACATGTTCAACTGCTTCGGGCAGTCCGGCAACGAGCCTCTACCTTAATAATCATGTGCCCGCCTCAGGCCACCTACTTACGTCTAGCGAAACGGACTGGTCACGAAACAAAGTCGGCCCTCCCATTTTTGTTTGTGTTTTGTGTTGTTTTTTTGTTGCGTATGTTTTGTCTAAGCTCCGACGCCTCCGTCACCAGGTCACCGGCCTTGAGACATCAACTAGCCAGTCGTTTGACCCAGGCCGGATAATCTGGAGACACTGACCTGCGACCCCAAGGACAACCTGATGTAATTTGCTGATCTAACCCACCTGCGCTAGGACCCGCTGAAAACTCCCCCTACTCGCGGGCTGACCTGACCGTCCTCCCGCCATCAGGTCTGTCGGCGCCGCGAGGTCAGAGCGCCGCCGGCGGTGACCTGCCCTCGGCTCGGGTCGTCTCGTCCCGCCTGACCCACCCGGGTCACAACCGGCACGAGTTCGTCACCGCCCTGATGGCGGTGTGGGCCGAGTTTGTCCCATCACGACCTGGTG
>NW_023597055.1:25432138-25487138 GCF_011947565.3 Pollicipes pollicipes
GGGAGGGTGCATGTGAGAGTCAGCGTTGGCCAGGGAGGGTGCATGTGAAAGTCAGCGCTGGCCGAGAAGGGTGCATGTGAGAGTCAGCGTTGGCCGGGGAGGGCGCATTAAACCATGTGTGCAGCCGGCAGCGAGAAGACGTCATCCGGCTGGCACGTGCAATGTTTGAGTAGTAACATCCAGGGCTAGTGCAAAGTCTGTTCAGCCTGCACACAATGAGAGTGTACACGTCAGCTGCATCATAAAGTCTGCAGCTGTGATGAAACACAGAGCCGACAAAAATCGGCCGATCCGTGCCAGGCTCGGTCGGGGTACTGACGGCTTTCTGACAGTTCACACCCATCTGAAGGCTGACTGCCTCTATTGCGTGCAGACCGTACACATCGCCGGGCGCCAAGATCAGTGCCAGATTAAAGAATGAAAGCTCACGACGTTTAACATTTCTTCCGGCCGCAGAAACGAGAGCTTGCCCAGTTCGCACGACCGGGTAAACGCCGCCAGCAGAGAGCGAAACCGGTCGTCCGAACCGGTACGAACCCTCGAGAGAAACGTGGATCGCAAGGATCGCAGGAGGCGATGATGTCAGCCGAGCGCCGTCCAGCTGGCAAACGCCAGCTGGCGAACGTCAGCTGATCGCGCTGGCTGGCTCGCACTCGGCTGACGCCAATTACCGGCATTCTGAGCGGCGAAGCACGGAGCCGGCGGACTTGTCTGTCGGCAGGGGAATGAAGCCACCTCCAGCTCTGTGGCAGAGCGGGAGCGAGGCGAACGAGTTCTATGGCGGGATTGTGGCCAGGAGACACGAAGTGAGAGTGAAAATAATTACCAGTACGTGGGCAGAGATTCCAAGAATAGGTCAGGCTATGATACAATGAACGCGCCGCGCAGCGCAGCGGCGCGCATGAGTAGTATGGGACAAAAAATAAGACAAAAAGGGAGTTAAGACAAGCATGGTGAAAAGGCAGAGACAGCAGACGGAAGGAAGAGCATACGAGACATTGATGGAGATTAGGGCTGTCAATTGGCGATACGGGACCAGACCACAGCAAAACGTCTTGACCGTCAAAAGGAAGCAGCGGCAGTCTCCCACCACGACTGTGATGCAGCTGCCCTCGAAATGGTGCCAAGATCCTCAGGTCAATCGGCAGCCGTTACGCTGGTTGTGGCGTCAGTTCTGACATCAGCAGGTGTGACGTCGGTTCTGACGTCACCTGATGTGACGTCGGTCTTGACGTTAGTTGATGTGACGTGCGGCAGCGGCGCCGCGATCACGTGGTTGCGCCGTTGTGTCACCGGGTCGCCACGTGACGCGGCCTCTGCGGCATCCTCTCGCTAATGACAGCTTTACGCGTTCCCGGACCGCTGACGTCACAGCGGGCTGTGACGTCACGCATTGTTGTGACACCCGGCAAAGGCGCAGCCGGCAGAGTAAGGTCAGAGGACGGCAGAGGCGTCCTTCGACCGAGGAACCGACCGCGCCTCTGGCAAACGTACTCCTGCCTGACGGGAGGCTAAGCAGTTGACGTCACATTCGGCAGTTTGCACGTGCAAGAGGTCGTGCACGTCTGGAGCGAGGGAGGGGCCTGCGGCCGCACCCTCTGTATGACGTCACTCCGTAGGGGCGACCAGAGTGGTGAAGCGGCCACGCTGGTGGGTTTGCGGTCGGCTGGTGGGTGGCGCGGATAACACCAGCTCGCTTCAGCGATCTGTCACCATGAGGAAATATTACGCCAGTTACGCCAGTGGACTGTGACTTATGCGTTTGTTCCTAGTTCGTGACCTGGCTGCGTTCGCCCCAGAACCCGAGTGATGCGGTCGTTGGCCGATTTTGGTGATAAGGTGGCACTCTACCCGTGGGGCCAGGCGTTTCGTGTTCACATTTGTCTGGATAATATATTGTCATCCATCATATTGTGCAAGATGTTGTGACGCAGTGTTTACCGGCTTCATAGGGCTTGGGAGCCGGCCCGCTCTATTGTGGAGCCTTACCCCTCGCCGGGGATGGAAATGGGATGTCGCCGCGGCCTATCCTGGTCTGACCCAGTGCTGCTACAGGTTTAAAAAGCTTCCTGCTGTGATTGCATGCTCGGAGAGACTTGTGATTCTAGTCTAAATCCCTTTGAAATAAGGCTTTAGAGACCAGGGAATGAATGTCTGAAAATACTATGGCTATGAAAAAGTCACGCGAGCATGGCTTACAACCGCAACACTAATGTAATAAATTAATTTTGCTGACGGATATGGTCTCTCCTGCTGGCAGCCACCATCACTACAGATGTGTGGTCAAATGATTTCACGCGGCCTTGGAGAAACGTATCAAGTTTGTCCATAAGTGTGTGCTAGTCTTTTTTTGTTGCGCAACTTATGTTAAACATGCAAATAAACCGGTAAAAAGCTCAGAACCTCATCTGTCGTCATCGCCGTGTATCTAGGCAGACGCACTGTATATACGCCACCGTAGATAAGTCGATCACCCTTACAGCTCGGAAAGTGCTTTCAGATGCAAATGACTTCTGTCGACATGAATTTGGGGAGATCCTTACCGCCGTGTCCTTGGAGAATCACCTGCTCTATCTGTGGCCTTTCTCTGTACATTCCCTTTTAGTCGTCTTTCAGAAGCATTGTCGATAAAAAACAATCTCATTTACGGTTGTGGCGTAACGTCGGCGGCAGTGCCATGTCTTTCATTATCACCGACGCGATCGTTTTATAGCTGTCTTAATAGGGCCACTGGATCAGAGTCCCTGGTTCACTTCCTGTTCTCCGAGTTTCGGCACGGCAAGGAATCTACATTCCGCGCTTCCTAAGACACGCTGTCAAGCAGCTCGTCAGCACGCATGCCAGCCATTCTATCTGTTTTCAGGCGAATGCCACGCAATGCCACGGGAGGCAAACCATTTCCTTGGTTGTCACCTCCGCTTCCTGGGCCGGTCTTTCCGCTTCGCTGCTGTTATTCCGCATCCGCCCCGGTCTCCTTCCTCTTTGGTTCAGGATGCAGCGCACAGGACTCTGACAGGAGCTGTGCCGCAATGTGATGGCGCGAGCAGACGGCGGCACGCTTCCACGCTGGCGCCGCGCCATCAGGGCGAGTATCGCACCGGCAGCGCGAGCGACGCTTGAACGCTGTGTGCCACAGCAGGCGACAGCGCAAGCGACCCCTGCACGCCGTCTGTCCCAGCAGATGCCAGCCGCACTTCACCCGTGCCCATCGCTAAAGCATGCTGGGAGGCTCAGCAGTGAACATGCGCCTGCAGCCTCAGCAAATGGCACCGGCGACTGCAGTCAGCTGATGATGGGGAGGCGCGCCTTTTCAGCGCGCTCGAGTTGTTGGCAAAACTTAACGAGAAGGTCGCCCTCTCGCTGCGGCTCAAGACGACTCAGTCCTGCGCGAGGCCTCGGCTTCTGGCGCTGCCTGTGGTCCCTGCCTTGCCGAGAGTCCGCCACGCAGACGCCGGCGCTCGCCAGCAAGCGAGGCGGAACTCGGGCGGCGAAAGTGACAGCTGACACCGAGTCGGCCGAGGGGACGGGGAGTGGGCCGCAGCCGCGGCTCCGGCGGGCCGCGCGGCGGCGCGCGCGATGCGTGGCCCATGTCAGTCAGGGCCGCTGGACCACACCGCCGGCGGCAAGGCAGCCGCAAAGCCTCACGCGCGCGCGCGCAAGGAAACCGGACGCGGTCCGGAGACGATGGAGAGACTGACCCTGGGTGGCGGGAGGGTGAATGAAATTTAACAGGATGGGGAGAGGTGCGCCGAGTGGTGCTCTCGCCTTGGAGCCGCCGTAGCCGGGGTCGGTTTGAGAGCACGGGACTTGGTGATGCATCCTCTTCTGAGGATATGCGTCCTCTGTCCTCAGTCAGTTGTCTCTGTGTGCGCTCAGGCACACAAAGGCCACTGATGGCGGTGGAGAACACGGCGCAGAGGTTTTTTGCTTAGCGACAATCGTGGCGACTTGCGACCGGACGGCGTCTCCGGATCGAATTCCCAATGAATATAAGGAACTGGGAGTCACGTGGAAAATTGCCTGCCAACCGCCTCGTCAAAAATGGGAGATCCTTCCGACCTTGGAGCCATGACGCAATAGTATCGTGTATCAGCGGCACGAAAACGCAGTGTCGGTTAGTGGCAGTCCGCGGCCGGGTTAATTATTCACTATGACGTCACTGGTGCGAAGCCGGCGGCAAGGCGGACCACTTGGCGCGGTGCCAAGAGGCTTCGATGCGGGTCAACAGGGAGCCACGGGCGCTGTTAGGTGCCGGCCGTGTGTGGCACGGAGGCCGGCGCCGTGTCCGAGGAGTGGGTCAGGGGGTCAAGGGATCACGGTACACACCAACCAGGGATCACGGTACACACCAACCAGGGATCATGGGTAGACAACTGAGCGTGCGAGACCGCTTAGGCATAGGATAGGTTATGAGCGTTTAGGATAACGAAAGGACCAATGTCAAACATTCCTGGGATAAAGGCATTGGGGTCGGGATTTCAGCTGAAGTAGGTCTATGAGTCAGGACGTTCTGGACACAAAAGAATGATGGGCGTAATGTGTAAGGACCTAGGTTGGAGCGTCGCATCTAATACATTACCGCAGACACTATCCGCAAGCATGCCCAATGCTTTGGTGCTGTGTACACCTGGCATCGGAGAAGCTAAATCTAGAAAACAGCTGGCTATGCTGTCTTCCAACAAAATAAAATTTAGAAAAAACGCTGATGTCAGTGGTATGCAAAGTTTTGGAAGGATCCAGCCAGAGGGAATATAGAGATGGAAGGCAAAAAATAAAACGCCGAAGAAAATACTGGTGAATCGCGGGGAGAAACGAGCCAAAAAAAAAAAATGCTTTAGAAGAATTTTTCCGACTTGATCTTCGGATGTATCACCTAGCACAAGGTGAAATGTTTTGAACTCGGCACAAGCAGTCTTAGTCCGATTCGCTCCCACGTGAGTATAAATGTGGCGGCCTGCGGCTGAACCGGCAACGTTCGCTGGACTGCTCGAGGCACTCTTGCGTCACTAACCGCGAATATGACAGATGTCGCTGGCAGCATCTCCACACGCCAGTGGCGGACAGTGTACGCCGCTGGGCGCATCTCTATACGCTAGCAGTGTCTGCACACGTCAGTGGCGGACAGTGTACGCCGCTGGGCGCGTCTCTATACGCTAGTAGTGTCTGCACACGTCAGTGGCGGACAGTGTACCGCTGGGCGCGTCTCTGCACGCCGTCGGCATCGGCCGGGAGTCCTTTAAGCGCCTTCCAGCGGGTCGAAGCCCGCCATTGACGAGGTCTGAGCACCCTTGGCACCTCTCCAGGACGACTCAGGCGACCTGCCCAGGTGCTTCTGCCCTTTGCCGGCAGGACGGCCCGGCGAGAACAGACCCACGCAGCCCATCCCGCCACTGTTACAACCAGGAAATCCTGCCTGAAGCCAGGCGCGTCTCCGGCCAGGAACCGGCGCCACCCTCGCCGTGGGCGGCGTTGGCGGCGTTGGCGTCGACTCTCCGCGAAGGGGTCCGCCGCTGGCCGCTGTGACGTAACGTCGGCCGGACGGACACGCCCTGAGAACGGTCGCTTTCTTCTCGCGCCGTTCGACGCCGCGCGCGCCCTTCTGCCGGCGGCGGCCCCCGGCGCGGGCGCGACCCCACCCCAAAATGGGCGCCAGTTGTGGCGCAGGCAGACGAGGCGTGGCGCAATCGTCGCGCGGCGCGGGTGCGGGCTCTGCGACGAGCGTGGCGCACGGGTGACGAGAGCGGCACCGATCCAGTGAAGGGAAAGCGGAAGGACTGCGGGTCGTTGGAGATATCGGCGGAGGTGGTGCCCCACTGAGCCCATGGAGCCAGATGGCGTGCGATGCGGTTGCTGACAGTGTTGTGGAATGCATGTGTGCCCTGGTGTGCGGTGCTGGTCATGCGAAACTCAGCAGCGTAGCTTTGGTCACTGGCGCTCGTGCCGCTTCTTCCCAAATAGGCTGAGTTTACTCCGAATACGTACAGTGGCTCAGTCCAGGCGTGTCTAGGCGCTGTCGGGCTTCATACACACTGAACTCACCCGGACTTCATTTCAATCGCTGGATTTGCCGAGACACATCCGAATCCATGCGTCCGCCACTGGAACTCCATGGTGGGGCTGCTCGAGGCTGCTGACCCCGACACGCGACAACATTCGAGTCTCTGTTTGCCGCGCAGGCACCATCTGGCTGTCGGCGACCTCCAAGCGACCTCCCACCATTTCCCCGCGACAGACTTACCTGAGTGTTTGGATTTCTCCAGCTGCGTTTTTACACGTGCCGCAGCCACGTTGATGGCGTTCTCCACCTCGCCGTCTTCAAAGTGCACGTGTGCCGGGTGCGCGTGCTGCTGGCACGTGACGGCGGCGCACAGCCAAAGCCATAGCGTCCCCACCAGCCATCTGTGAACGGAAGAGACGGAAGGTGTCAGCGCCGTCAGCGGCGGCGACGGCACCTGAAGAGGCTCCGGCGGCAGGGTGTCCGGCGGGCTCGCTTCTTCTGGCGTGAAGGACATCGATGGGACGTTCGTCACGGTTTTGCACGCACGAGGAAAGCAGCGTGAAGCGCCCCGCCGGCGTTGGTTTCTGATGGCGGTAACCGTTTGATGTTTGGGTGTTGTGCTGCTGGCTGTTGATTACAACGGCACTTGTTTGCTTTCGAAGCTCAGTGCCGGCAGCTTCTTACTAAAAGATTGTGGGATGAAGCTAGGCCGTTTAATAACACCTACGAACGTTTTTAGGTTACGTTTTGAGACTCTGATGCATTGTAGGATGAAAATTTTTCTTCTATCTGGCAAGGCAATGGAAGCGGTACCCGATCTGTGTGAGGGGCCATGATATAATAGCATGCAATCGGTCAACTCGCAATCACTTTTATCCAATCCGCCTGCTCCACGCGGGGTTTCAATCACATCCATCCACCAACATTACTAAACAACCCTACCCATCCGTTGGCCGCCGGCTTACCATTCTGCTTGGATTGGGCTCTATATAAAGCAAGGATTAAGAGCGCCTTGCACTTCTACTCAATGCATATGTGTGCGGCTGGCACAGTCATTCGTGATGTGTTCAAGAGGTATGGCTGCAGTGAGTCGCCATTGAGATCTGTGTGCTATATTTTGTTAATTGCGTTTCATCCAGTGGCTCTATCATAAACCCTATACTATTACATGTTTTTTTTTCATTTTCACTGTTCATCGAAAGGGTGATGCTTAAACACCTTAGTGGAGGACAATGTATGGCAAAATGTGCATGAGACTGCAATAGCTCTACCTTTTATCACAGTCAACATGCACACAGACAAGAACTGCATTCAGGTCGCTGCATCAACAGCGATGGGTGATTCAAGCAACTCGACGAGATGGCACAAAAACAGCAACAAAAGCTGCCGATTTATCTCAGAGTACTTTGCTAGGCCTCATAAATGACACGCGCAAATAGCCTATTGTTCGTTTCAGCCATTCAAAGATGAACGCATTGGTTGCGATAAGCTGCACACATTCCGCATGAGAACTGCGGTGAGCTCAGGCTAACCAGCTCGCTAGCTTGCTTGCTAGCTAGCTTGCTCGGGCTAAAGTACAACTAAGGTGCTGAGTGCAACGTTCATCGAGCTTTATTGAGGTGCGCATGCAAGGCTTATGTTTGTAATGAGCAGCGCCAGTAAGCAAGGCGGTTCCGCAGTTGCCATGAGTGATTTTTAACATGCACGATCCCACTCATCCGTCGTAAGACCGACTGAACTTGACCGAAATCCAACGAAGACCGGTCTGATGAGTAAGCTAGATGAGCGGGAGCGCTAGCCATAAGTGCGCACTTAGAAGTATACTGATCAGCTCGCACGTGACAAGAAAGGTGTAAGTCGACCGGGCCAACCGGTAAATCATGTACTTTCGCATGCCTTTTGCAATAAGCGTAGCAAACTTACTGCGATCTAACATAGTAAAATATCTAGGTGGCCCAAGCAAGAGTTCGCACGCGAAGGAAGACGGCAATCCCGGACGCACTATCGCACTCGGACGGACTCGGCGAGCCCCCCACCCGTCCCTACCGCCCCCTCTCCTAATCACACATAGCCGGAGGTCCCGCCGGCGTCCTTCGTGCGTCTGCGCGGCCGGCCGCACGAGTCGACCGCAAACGGGAGAGCTGCACGAGCCGCGCTCTCGACCGCTGCCCCTGCCGCCCTACCACCCCCCTCTCCTAATCACACATAGACGGAGGTCCCGCCGGCGTCCTTCGTGCGTCTGCGCGGCCGGCCGCACGAGTCGACCGCAAACGGGAGAGCTGCACCAGCCGCGCTCTCGACCGCCGCCCCTGCCGCCACAGCCAGCGTGCTCAGCTGGGGTGAAGCTGCCGGCTCCACACCGAGCAGCGACCTTCGGCCACTCATCAGCGGTGCTGCAGGTGCGCCAGCACGAGGTCGGCCACCGGCTGGGCGCCGCATGACCGCGTCGCCGGCGTCGAGCGTGGCGCGAGACCAGGCGCCATTGGTTGAATACGGGGAAGGCAGCGGTGCACCTCAATCGTGCGCGGTCCGTGCACGTGAAGCGTGCATGCAATGGCGCCAGGCGCATTAACTTGCCGTAAATTTTAATGATATGCACGGCGAACTGAAGGATAAGCCGAGGACATTCAAAGTAAGAATATCTGACGGTCGTGGTAAGCCATGCGCATGCCTGCTCTCACATTTGACGCAGCATTGTGATGTGAGAAAGTGAGCGCGATTAGCCGTCTCCAGGATCTAAGACGAAACCGAGCATGCTGTCAACCGGCGCGCACACAGAACTTCCCTGGAAGAAAACCGGACTCGAATAGGCTGCTGATGGAAACCAGTATGCTGGCCAATTTTGTTACCAGTAGACGCAAACCGTACAGTTCTTTGTTGTCTTGTCTGGAGCCTCCAGATGTTTTTTTTTTTGTAACTTTCGATGCGGGCTTTTTACAGACGTTTTGCCTTATGCGCACTGGTGTTTTAAGCTCACTGAATTTCGTCACATTAGTAAGCCACGCGGATAAAGAAACACGCTAAAAGTATCAGATCAGTCCCCCTCGGCGCATATGGGTCCCGTTCTCTCTCAGAAAGAGGCACAGCCCGTTTACAACCCCACATGGTGCGCCCTTAGGAATCACTCGCAACTGAGTCACCCGGTTGCCCGCACTTTTAACACCATGTACATCGGCGCGCGGAGTCGAAATAGGTCGGCACAAAGCGAGCGAAAGCTTGAGTGACGTCAAATGGGTCGAGCTTTCGTCTCTCTTTAACTCATCCTGCAGCGGTGTGCTACTTTTGTGATGGCACATGAATTCCGGGCATCGTCCATTGCTTCGCCCGGGATGCCCTCACATGCGATGGATTTTAATATCTTTAAAGCATTGGTGCTGAAAGGAGGCACCGCGAATCGTTGAGTTGATGCCAGTGTCCGAACAGTGTTCGAATCCCGTGCATTTCTACGGCGGGAGATATTCTGTCCGGTTCATTCCCCCGTTCTGAACTGTTTTCTTGACCTGGCCCGTCCCGGTCATTTGCTTTAGTATCACTTCTCTCTCAGTCCTGGGTGCCATTGGATGCCGGGTGTCCGGGTGTCGTGTGCCGCCGCCTCCTGCCTCGGTCCGACGCTCAGGCCCGCCGCTCAGTCCCTCCAGACCCTCCACCCCTCCCGCCCTCGGGCGGCCGAGCGGGTCCGCCTGCTGCCTCGGTCCGACCTCAGGCCCGCCGCTAGGTCCCTCCCGACCCTCCACCCCTCCTGCCCTCGGGCGGCCGGAGCGGGTTGCCTGCTGCCTCGGTCCGACGCTCAGGCCCGCCGCTCGGTCCCTCCAGACCCTCCACCCTCCCCGCCCTCGGGCGGCCGGAGCGGGTCCGCCGGCGGCCCCGGACCGAGTTTCACTATGATGTCACCGCTCCGCCGGTGTTGCAACTTTCAAGCGCGACGCTCCGGCGCGGCTGCCGCCCCTGCCCTCCCGCCCTCACCCCACCGACGGTGAGCGGGGAAGCGCGCCCCACGCACTGTCCCCTAAACGGGTCCCCTGTGCACAAGGCCGCGGCGTGTGCGGTGTTGCAAGCGTTGCACTTTCGCGGCCGCGGGCGCCGCCGGCCGCCCTGGCTCTGGGGGAAGCGACGCCACTTGCACAACGCGCCCCCTCGGCTGGAGGGGGGGGGGGGGAGCGGATGTGCCAGCGCAGAGATATGCTAAACGGATGCGGACGACGTAGACGGCAGGCTGCGGCGTATCGATGAGGATGTCGCTCCGACGCGCTGGAGCGAGACCGCTCCGCAACGCCGCTCTGAGGTACACGAAATACGACTCGGTTCTCTTTTAAAAAGGCTCGCTTCCTTTTAGGTCGTGTTACGATTGAACTGGTACCAGATGCTGTGCGTTAGCATTTCGTGACTAGAAGGCGGGCGGGACCTGTCAGTGACGACAGCTCCCCCGCCGAGGCCGCCTGGACGCGCTCCTGATCACGACCAGCCCACCCAGCCGTGACAGGCACGTGCCGGGCGTCACGTGCATCGCTGCCGTCAACGCGTTGCAATCCGCAATGTTGCAACAGCTACCGGCGTCACCATCGCGCGAGAGAATGTCTTGGCCGCCTTGCCAGGCAGAGGACTTCAGAGCAGATGCACGGACATCGGACGTCCGCGTGACCGGGCCACGACACGGGGTGCCACGTGACATCTGATACACCAGTCATGCCCCCCCCCCCCTCCCGCGACTCTTGGTTCTACGAGGCTTGTCTCCTGTCGCGGTGGGCGGTTTTATGTCCAGCATTACGTTGGCTCTGGGTGGTTGGGTAATGCAGCACAGGCTGGGCAAGAGCGCTTTGTGTTGTAGTGACTGGGTAGTGCTCTAAGGGAAAGTGTCCATACGTCGCCCCCAAATCTATGTCTGTGACCGTTGCGCAATGACCCTTGGTTCAGGACCAAAGCAGGATCAGGAATTGGGGATTGAGGACATTACGTGGATGATGGCCGGCGTGAAATACGGCCACAAAAAATGTCATAACAGGTGAAGGGCAGAACCTTTTGCGTCATAATATGTCCCGCGACATTTTCAGCCTTCAGACCAAAATAGCATCTACCGCAGAAGTAAAAAACGATTGTAAACAGAGAATATAGTATTTTAGAAATGAATGCATTTTGTCAGTGCTTCAACTTTTACATAACGGAAAACAGCGTTTTTAAAGAACCAACTACATGCTAATTTTAATTGAGTTAGACTTGAATAGTGCGTACTGACGTCCTAAGATGCTTTAGCACCTATGCGTCCTGTGAAACGCATATCATAAAAAGACCATCGAAATCGAGGCATCGAAAACAACAGTTGTGTCCAGTAACATATCGACCATCGAAATCGAGGCATCGAAAACAACAATTGTGTCCAGTAACATATCGACTTCTGTCCTGCTGCCGCTCAAACTGCCTAACACCTATCAGTGCCACAGCTCTCCAGAGTCATCAAAATCGGACTCAACCAGTTTATTAATGTTGTTTGGATTATGAGAAATAGCGAGTACCTGGGAGGACTATTTTGTGTCCACTTCCGGGACATGCATTCCTCATGTATTCGATGAATGCCCATATTGCGCACTTAGTAGGCTCAGTCATCACGCCTGAGTCAGGTATCTCACAGCTCGAGTCAGGTGCATCACAGCTCGAGTCGGGGACGTCACAGTTCGAGCCAGGTACCTTACAGCTCGAGTCAGGTACATCACAGCTCGAGTCGCGCAGTCATGGAGAATTAAAGAGAAAAGAAGTTAGAGTCATATGTATTTCATGAAATCTAGAATCGCCTTTGCATGAAAGAGTAGACCTTCGCCAACATAGAGGCTCAGAGACACTTTCTACAGAGTAGAAAGTGTCTAGTGTGTCAAAGTAGCGCCTACGGTGCCACTCAGCTTCCAGGCAGTAACACTGAGCGATAACGTAGGTAACCTACAGTGGGTGGTCATCGTAGGACCCAGAGCGCGTGACCCTCAGGAAAACGGTAACCGTTGGCTCCGTACGATGGCCTATCAGGTGACAAAGTCGGCTTCCCCTCATGCTGTCGCGGTGTGAGGACGCCTGGTTACCCACCCTGTCTTGCTCTGAACTGACTTAAGCTCCTCCTATTCTACGCATGCCGATGCTTCTCTGATCAGAGACCGGTTACCAGCTTTCCTTTAGATGGGCCAGACAGCAAATGCTTGAAATCGTGCTAGTATGACTCGCGAGGGAACTGATGTCGAGGTCGGCTGCGCATTCTTGCGTTGTAACACTGCTGAGTCACAGTACATGCGACGTGACGCTGCTCCGCCACAACGCACCACCCAGGCGGCGTTAGCAGGCACGCTGGCGGTGCCAGATTTTTGCTTCTCAGTGTCGCCCCTGTGCTTTCTTTCCGCGCAACTTTGTCTGCCTGCGGACATCACTAGCTCTAGGACATTGAATGGAATTCATCACGGAGGTCGATCCGGCTGAGTATAGCGTTTTTTTCATTTTCATGGGCTGTTTTTTTATTTGTTGTCTCAGCGGCTTGGGTTTCACTCTTTAATGGCATGGTCGACTATTTTATTCTGAGTGCGGGCGGTGCGGGTACTCAGGCGTCAAGGCAGCGTCCAGCTGATTTCTATTCCGTTTGAATGACATCACTTGCCGTAAGATTTCCTCGACCAAAAAGATCGTCCATTTTCGTATAAAATAGCTAAAATGCTGCCCGGAGAACCTGACAGGATCAATAAATGCTCAGCTCGGTGGTCCTATGCGTACATCCGCGTTCTTCTAATTCGACACATTCTGGCAGTAGGCTTGAGTTTTGCTGAGCCAATGTAGAGCGCTTTGTCCAGCCACCACAAGCAGTATTGCGTTCTGCTTGTAGACATGTAGCCGTCCGCATATACATGTGTGCACGTCTGGTACTCAGTGCACATACGAGACGGAAACTCTGAACGGCACGTCTGGTACTCAGTGCACATACGAGACGGAAACTCTGAACGGCACGTCTGGTACTCAGTGCACATACGATACGGAAACTCTGAGCGGCACGTCTGGTACTCAGTGCACATACGATACGAAAACTCTGAACGAAACTTCTCAGCGGCTTCCTTCTTCTTCTTTTCTCGACGAACAGCGATTTGGGTCACGTACAGATGTTAGGAACTCACGGAGTGAGCAGTGTGGGTGTTAGGAACTCACGGAGTGAGCAGTGTGGGTGTTAGGAACTCACGGAGTGAGCACTGTGGGTGCTAGGAACTCACGGAGTGAGCACTGGGGTGTTAGGAACTCACAGAGTGAGCAGTGTGGGTGTTAGGAACTCACGGAGTGAGCACTGCGGATGTTAGGAACTCACGGAGTGAGCACTGTGGGTGTTAGGAACTCACGGAGTGAGCAGGTGGGTGTTAGGAACTCACGGAGTGAGCAGTGTGGGTGTTAGGAACTCACGGAGTGAGCAGTGTGGGTGTTAGGAACTCACGGAGTGAGCAGTGTGGGGCTCTCAGCGCGACGGAGATCTTTTGGACCAATGCCCGCAGCTTGCGCAAGGCTTGTGAGGACTTACACACAGATGAACATTGATGTACTAATTTTGCACGTTGCAGGCTGCTGTGTCAGGTATTCCCAGAAAACGCACGGAAAGGCCCGTTATGAGGGACACCAAGCAACCTTCGAAGTATATATAGGGTGAGCATCAGAATGGGTAGGATAAAGTCGAAGTAGAAAACACCAGAATGGGTAGTTAAAAGCAGGATTAGATGACGCCATAATGGGTACGATAAAGTCGGAGTGAAACAGACCAGAATGGATAGCTTAAAGCTGGAGCAAAAGAGGCCAGAATGGGCCGGTTAAAGCATGTATAGATGAAACCAGAATGGGCCGGTTAAAGCAGGAGTAGATGAAACCAGAATGGGTAGGTTAAAGCCGAGGCAGGCCCGAGCAAACGGCCTTCAGTTGTCCTCCTAATTCGCCGCGCTAAAATGCGCCATTTTAACAAAAGTAATTGGCAGATTTCTTAGGAAAACAGCCCCCACCCCACACACACACACCAGCTTCTCGCACATAGACACAGTGGGGAACATCGTTGTTGACGAATGAGCGATAAACAGCGAAGAGAATGGTGCTCGAGCACATAATCCTAGCAATACCATGCTGGTTGTATGATAAGACGGCTTACATGCGATGCACATACGGCTAATAAGGCGGGATGAGCGGGGTAAGAAGAACTTAAATCTTTAGTCTCAGACTGGTGATGGCTCAGACTGAGTGCAACTCAGGTCCCCGCCGGAGCCCGATGTGCTCGTGACGTCATATAACGCCATTAACGGTGGTGATAAAACTGCAATATTAGAAGACGGAAGAAGTGGGTGAAACGTTCGACCCCGCCCGTGTCGAGCATTACTGATCACTGAAAGTAACACTTTACCGTGACCCAAAGATAGATTACCTAACCCGTTTAGCCCTGTCTCGTACTGCCTGCGTGCCCGCCAAAGTGATGGTAGCTGGCACGTGGCGAGTTTTTACTCGCCATGGTCTCTACTCCAACGCACACGGCCCTGGCATGCCAGCAGTCACAGTGTGGCGGATGCTGATGTAAGTCGAGATATTATCTTGGGCTCACATGCGACTCTATTGTCGATGGCCGGCGTCCTTTGTTGAGTTGCACAGCAATGACAAGCTCTGAATCATACTCATGAGGTATCATTACATTGGAAGCTGGTTTACCCCAGCAAAAACAGTGAACCAGCTGGCAGCCCCAGCACCCAGTTCAAGTCTGGATTTATCCTTGGCAGCATCTGCTTGGCGTCTGGAATCGCGCATTGTCGTTTTTAGATTCAGTCATGAGTTGCAGTGACATCGGCCTTGCGGCCAACGAATTAGTAGGCAGCATGCACTCTCGCCAACACCTTGGTCAAAAGAAGAAGAAAAAGAACCCTACCAACGTCAACTCGTCTGAATGTACTGCAAGCGGTCGAGGGCCCATTAAAGTCGCATTTGAATTATCACATCCGGGAGGAAGCCATCCTTGGGCTCGCCAGTGATAAAATGCCGTGGTAAATACGCCGTTAAACGACTGCCGGGCTAATCCACCTGAATAGCGACAGTAAAACGCCACTGAGATACCGACAGGAGAGCGGAAGCGGCCGGCAGCACCAGCGCCGTGTGCACGCAGGGCTGCCAAATGCGGAAAAATCGCCAGACCAAGGCTTTAAACAATTGCTAGCTGTCGGTACTTAAAGACGTTATGCCGCTCCATTAAAGTTCTTCCAGCCAATGAGGCCTGCTTAGAGGCTGTGCAGAACGTGACTTATGCTACCCAACTCTATCTGCCTTACTAAGTTTTCTCTGCATGTACGTATGTGTAATGGGGACGACAATGTAGACAAAGCACTAGAAAGATGTACTAAAAATACTTCATTTGTAGACGTAAACAACGCGTGCTCGAAAACCGAGCATATTCATGTTGTCCCTATCATTACTGCCACCTGGCTGCTGACTGATGAGTGCCCCTGTCGTCACTTAATGTCACCTGGCTGCTGACTGATGAGTGCCCCTATCGTCACTTAATGTCACCTGGCTGCTGACTGATGAGTGCCCCTATCGTCACTCAATGTCACCTGGCTGCTGACTGATGAGTGCCCCTGTCGTCACTTAAATCATCTTACTTTGGCCACTGGCCAGACGTTGGTTGGTACTGTAGTGGTGACAAACCATTCTCCACAACGAAAAAAAAACAAAGGTAATTTTCTAATAAACGGTATTGTATCTACACCCCTTGCAGCCAGACTACTTAGAAGGACGTCTGTAAAAACATTCCAGCAGGAGGAGAGCACTGTGCCGGTATGTCACAAAATCTTCGCGTTCACAGACAACTGTCACCCTGACCCTGAGCCCTGGCAGTACCGCGGCACGAGTAACCGTAGCATCTGCGAACGGAAGCCAAGCCGCATCCCAGCTCCGGCGGGGTAAGGGGGGGGGGGGGGCGTTCCGGGCTGTCGCCGGCTCGGTGGGCCTCAAACTCCGCTCTCCCTGCCCAGCAGACCGGTTGTGTTGAAACGGCGACTGGTCTCTCCGTCCCAGGCCGTTCGTGATATTCAGGTCGGCCGCCGCGGCGCGGTACCGGCCGCATGAGGGAATCTGAAGATGGGTGCTGGGATCGATGTCGGACATCAATGGGCTGTGGACGGGGTGGGGGAAGGGGGGGGGGGAGCAAGGAGCAGATCAAGCAGGCAGCGTGTGGTCTGGTTTTGGCCGGTGCCAAGTTGGATATATCCATTGAATAAGCGGGTGACACGCACTAATTTGTGCTCGGAGATGGAGGCAACCATGCCGTTCATGTCTGCCAGCGGGCGTTGCCACTCGCTCCCCCGGGAGCTGTTACGCTTCGCCGCACCACAGTACATCATCGTCAGCTAAAAGTCCCATCATCCGCTCGCTTGGTGGAGCGACGCAAAAACAAAGCTCGCGCGCCTATCGCGGCAAAAACTTGCTCACTCTCACTGAACAAGGTGGCGTCCAGCAGCCGTACTCTGATAGCCTCAGCACAGCAAAAAAGAACACCAGATGCGAATGCCAACAGCGCCACATCAATCCTTTCTGCGGCTGTGATCGGGCGTAGGTATTCGTTGTGTCCCAACATTAAACCGGCCTCATGGTTACACGGCCATTACCTTAACAAATACCTGCGTCCAATCGCAGGCGAGTAATGGGTGGGAGCGGTGTTCGAATTCACTGACGGATGAGCCAGCTCAAATTCTTGGAGTATGGGAGCGTAACTGGTGCTTTGGGGGGGGGGGGTGGGGGGGGAGGTTGCGAGCTCTCGGGACAAGATTCATGCTAGACCTAGGACGATCCTTAGAGAGAGGCTAACAAAAATGCTCCTCAAGCCTCCCCGTAACTTGTTAAAATAGGCCTACCGACCCCGCAGGAACGTCCCACCTTTCGATGCCAGCGTGAGCTCGCTTCCTCATGTCCATACAGCGACGGCGCCTCGCACCTCGCCTCGTTCTGCGTGCTGTCGGCCGCCGGCGCGGCGGGGCCGTGTGTCGAAAGTGAAAACTGGGCGATGGGGCCAGCTGACGGGCGCGCCTGCAGCGACCAGTGCCGGTCGGGCCGGCTCGTGCGCCGCCGGCACCAGCTGGACACTGCCACTGGCGCTCGCTGCCACGCGCGTAACATCACCACTCCGGCGCTGGGGAGCTTAGACTGGACTGACTGACATCTAACGACCGCCTGTGACATCACCAATCCGGCGCTGGGGAGGTTAGACCGGACTGACTGACGTCTAACGACCGCCTGTGACATCACCAATCCGGCGCTGGGGAGCTTAGACTGGACTGACTGACATCTAACGACCGCCTGTGACATCACCACTCCGGCGCTGGAGAGGTTAGACCGGACTGACTGACGTCTGACGACCGCCTGTAACATCACCACTCCGGCGCTGGGGAGGTTAGACCGGACTGACTGACGTCTGACGACCGCCTGTAACATCACCACTCCGGCGCTGGGGAGGTTAGACCGGACTGACTGACGTCTGACGACCGCCTGTAACATCACCACTCCGGCGCTGGAGAGGTTAGACCGGACTGACTGACGTCTGACGACCGCCTGTAACATCACCACTCCGGCGCTGGGGAGGTTAGACTGGAGTGACGAACGACGACCGCCTGTAACATCACCACTCCGGCGCTGGAGAGGTTAGACCGGACTGACTGACGTCTGACGACCGCCTGTAACATCACCACTCCGGCGCTGGGGAGGTTAGACTGGAGTGACGAACGACGACCGCCTGTCAACGATGCTACTGAAATGTGGGCCTGCTTCTTCTGGGAGGGTCTGCTGGGCTTTTCGCTGCTTAAATGTTTGCACGTAATGGCTTTGTCTGCAGATAAGTTTCACCGTTGCTGCTGCTGTCATTGTACTCGGAGTGGGCTGCCAGGCACGCACCTGGGTCGTGTCCGCGTTTACTTGATCTTATTAGAAACAGCATGCCATTGCTTCATGCTTTTCGGCTGTTTTTGTGTGCAGTTGATGACACCGTGCAATGCGCTTATTTATATGACAAAAGAAAAAGGGAATGTACGAAATGACATGAATAAGCATAGTTTAAATTCTTACTTACGCAACAAAGTCAGCTTCACCCTCACGCAATGCACTTGGCGACGGAATTCAGGACCAAAATAATAACATCATGTAAATGCTTTAAGTCTGCTCATTTTACCGCACAGCATGTGCCTAATTAGAGCATAAGCCTTGACACTGTAATCGGGATAAATAACACATGAATGTTGGCAGCCGTAACTTAAGTGCAAGTGCGTAGTTACGGCAGCAGCCTGCACAGATATGTTGCATTACACTAATCGCGCTCGCTTTCGATTAAGCGTAGGCAATATCTTTACATCGCCTGCGCTCTTCTGCAAGCCATTTGAAATAGACAGTGCGCAGAGGGCTCATTGAAGCCTGTTAAATTGGCCAATATGTTAGGCTCGGTGCCGCGCACTGTGAGGAAATCGCAGCAAGATGGTGTGAATACGCACTGGTCTGGCTGCAGGCCATTACATGCGATGAATTCCCTTTCACCCAGAGCAAGCTCCTGCGATGACACATGCTCTCGTAACACGCTATGCTGCGGGGCGCTGAGTGACTTTTAATGCTCTCGGCTACGGGTTATGTAAGACAGGAGGGAACTGACAAGCCTTGGAATGAATCACCCGAAAAAATATTGGAAAGAGGGAAGATTAAATTACTTTGATCTGTTATCAAACGTAAATAGCTGACCAAAAAATCCTATAAAATATATATATTCATATATATACATATATATCTCTCTCTCTCACTCTCTCTCATATATATATATATATATATATATATATATATATATATATATATATATATATATATACCCTATAGGGCAACAACTAAGGCCAAAAAGGTGTGTTGCTGTTACGCTCTAGTACTCACAAGCTGGCCTTCGTCCTCAAAAACCACTTACTAGTATGTGCTGACGACAAACCGAGCGCTGCGTCTAGCACCCTCTCCCGCCTCCCAGCTTTCTGCCCTCCCCTCCTAGCCTCCCCCGTCCCAGCCCCAGCCCCGAAAAATGCCAGTGCCGTCTCAACCTCAGCCTTAAACAATCCCGTACTCTCCTTCCGTTGGCCGCCTCTGTCAGGACACCGTCTCTGACGGCGAGCCGCCCACCAAGGCCGCCGGACGACAGCGCACGCGCGCGCCGTATTTGTATGCTAGTAGGTCAGCGGCGACAGCGCCGCAGGTGCGCCACGTCTGCCGCTGCAGCGCCGCGATCGCCGGTGAAACGACGCCGCCGTCGCGTGCACAGCGCGGTGAGGCGAGGCGTGCGCTCGAGGCGAGCGGAGCGAGTCGTGAGCAGGCTCGGACTAGAGACGCAGCTTTGGCGAGATGCCAAGCCGCAGCCAGACACACCTCCGGCAGCTGGTGATCTGGTTCGCAAAACTCGTTGGACCACCATGCATAAGTATGGCGTATGACACCCTGGCGTAAGTATGCTGATATTTGTTTGGAGACAGCCTGTAATTTTGATTTTCTCTTAAGTTTAGACCAATGCCTAGGAGCCTGCCAAACATTCCCCCAGCGTCGCCTGGCTTAGGCACTAATCCACTCAACACCTGTGGTGAGGTCAAAGCAGCCGTAATGGAAGATGACTGGACTTTGATTTTTGTACCACTTCATCAATTCTAAGCATCAGATCAGTTTGAAATTGAAACTTTCTTGAACTCCTGTTACTCGTGAGTTGTACCTGTTACATAAGTTACCAGAAATGGCGCGCATCTGCTCCTCACCTCAGCAGACACCAGGCTAAGTCTTTTAAAATTGGCTGCACAGGCTAAAAGACAAGCGTAGAGAGAATGAAGAAATGCCATGCATTCTCAACACGCGATCAGTCTCAGCATTGCCGAGGACTGCACTCATGTAGGAAATTGATATACCAACTGACTGACCAATTGATACCAACTGACCCCTGCATAATACAATTTTGTCAACCTCTCATAATCGTGTTAGTTTTTCGGTGAGTTGCTTGAATACAATTGTTTAATTTCCTGCACCTGCTCTGCTTGTGTGTCATGTGTGTCATTAGGTGTCTGGCATACAGCCTTCTTGCTGGAAAAATATGTGGTTAATTCCACATTTCATCATGCTTCGCTTCTTAAGTGGATTTTCTTGATAATCTACAATTTAAGCAAGGGGAGAAGTACGCCTTTGCTATTCGTCGCAAGTGTCTAACCGCCAAAAGCTCGTTGAGTCTCGTGTACAGACGACAAAAAGCGCAGACGATTACCCATCAGGTGTGGCGGGATGGCGGGTGAAAAGCAATGTCCCAAGTCTGGACCAGATGCGCGGAGGGGGCGTCAGGGGAGGAGGGATGGGAAGTGCAGACAGGTGGCGAGCTTCGGGTCACGGCTGCCTGCTCGGGCTCGTGGAGGCGGCGTCTTGCATGGGTGCGTTGATGCTGTTTAGAGCGGCGCTGGCTAGCACAAATGGCAGTTGGGTAATGCGCTACCGTAACGTTGCCACCGCTCATTCGCCGTACAGCTGATGTTTAACGTGCCACTCGTGCTCTTTATTTGTTCCATTCACGGCGTGGGCGTTTTTGTACAATGACTTCACGCCGGGCGCACGGAAAAATTGACTAGCACAGCGACCACCAGTGAGCAGGGTCAATAGATGGCCTGTTGCTAGCTGGCAGCAGATATAGCAACGAACCTGCAGATATTTGCTTTTGGCGTAAGCTTTAGATGGGCGAGACATAAATAAATTGTTGGGATGTCAGAACAAGGGATGTTTGTCTGCCGGCACGTGATTAAAGCAGCTATCCTTGCGATGTTCCAAAAGCCGAGGAAAATTAAAACTGCCTCGGACAGATATGGATGGGCACAAAACGATATCCTGGCATCTTGGGGTTGTGCATTAAATATATCATGTACTTTGAGAGCCGGATGATGATAACGCATGATCCAGACCACACCTTAGTTTGCGACATTTGAAATATTTGTAACACAATATCAAAAATATCATCAAACTTACTGCACTTAACAAAACGATACCGAGGATGCTGGCTGTCACAGTTCTGTTAGTTAACATTGCACTGCGAGCAGTGCAATGTTACTGCCGCACTTTAGTCGCACCTCCGCCGCTCGTCGTCACATGGGACTTCTGTGCAGTATCACATCGTTACTCCCAGTGTGTGCGCCGCCAACAAAACTATTGTCGTCACAAGAGACTCCTGTGAAACATCAGATCGTTACTCCCAGTGCGTGCGCCGCCAACAAAACTATCGTCGTCACACGAGACTCCTGTGCAGCATCGCATCGTTACTCCCAGTGCGTGCGCCGCTATCAAAAATGTAGAAGCGCCTGTTGTGACGGCGATGGTCAAAACAACTTTGCTATGGGCCCTCGTGCGCCCCTATTGTTGCGAACTGCCCCCCCCCCTCCCCCACCCCACACCCCTCTACCGTCCCTGAGCGCGGCACGTTGACACCGCGAGCATCCAGCGTAACGAATTCCACAACAGACGCTATCCTATTGCCAGCTGCAAACGCTATGCACGTCAGTCACCGCCGCCTGGTCAAACCGTGCTTAGTACTGTGCAGCCGTATTGTGCTGTCGTGGTGCGCTATCGCATTGTGCTATCGTACCGTGCTTAGAACAGCACTGTTGTACCGTGCTGCTATAGAGAGCTATCGTACCGTGATGTCGTATGTGCTGTAGTAGCGAGCCGTCGTAGCGAACTGTCGTATCGTGCTGCCGTAATGCGCTGTTGTATTGTGATATCGCACCGTGCTGTTGTACTGCGCTGCTGTACCGAGCGGTCGTACCAGGCCGTTGTACCCGGCTGTCGTACCAGGCGGTCGCACAATGCGGTGGTATCACGCAGTGGCATCGGCGTACCGTTTTACTTTCGGCTGCGTTGCCACCGGCTGCTGTTGCGGCCAGCCGCTGGCAGCGATCCAAGTGAAGGCGCCGTTCGTCCGGCCCAAACGACAAGAATGTTACGACACTGGGGCCCCGGCCTGCCCCCAGGCTCTGCACCCTCCTAGTCGACGGGTCGGGCACCCGGACCCCTTAGACACTGTTGATTTTACCGACTAGAAAGAAAACCTGCCCATTTAACCACCTGACTTAATTTTGAGGCGCGTACATCCATGACCCACTGAATCTTGAGGCATGGGTGTGACAAATCCGCACATGTTTCGCACTTAATCTCTCGTATTCTGGGTCAAGGGTATCCTTTATCCCAATTAGAGTTTTAAGCTGTCGCAGATAAGAACCAGACGCGCTTTCTACCTGTGTTGAAGTTTATAGGATGGCCTGAGACTATATCGGGTGGACCTTGGCGCCGATTTTGCTTTCGTTGCAGCCTAAATGGAAGTTATCGATGATTCCATTGTAATCCGCCAGTTGCTCGCTGTAGCGATTGTCGTGGTGAAACATATCTGATCTTAAATTAAAATTCCGGATGATTCAAGTAGTGCCTACGTCAAACCGAATAACTGGGGGGAGGGGGGGGGGGGGGAGGGGCATGTGGTGAGCGCTCAGGCTGCCACCAGAAGCCCCTGTGCCTTCCCATAGACGACTTGGCGACTGTAACCCACCTTCCTGCCCTTCCGCTGTCTCATCTTCGCCCGTCGCTCTCAGCTCAATCTTGACAATTGTATAAAGAAAACATCTCACGTAAGCGACTAACTGTCTCGTCGGCCGGTGATGGGGCCCTGACTCCGATCTCCTCCCCCCCTCCTCACCCAGGACGAGCGGGCGCGTGACCTGGCTGCCACGGTTTGCCTCGTATTGTCCGAGATTCGTCCCGTTCTCAGCGGCCCGTCGCTGGCCGTTCTCAGCGCCTCGGCGCCGCGCGGCTCTGGCTCGCCTTCAGGGGCCGCGACCGGGGTCCGGCGGCCAGCTTCGCCGCCGACCAGCGCTGCTGACCGCTCCTTGTGCGCGGGTGGACGGCCCGGTAAGCGGGAGGATCCGACGCCGCTGGTGATACGGGAGGGCGATCTCTGTCCGGAGCATGGGTTTGGTGTGTTTCGCATGAGCAAGGTACTAATGATTCTAGAGGCGTGGTATTGCTATCCAAAGTTGTGGCCTGCCCGGACCCTCGAGATCCCACATCCCCGTTTCATGTGGTGACCTCGAGCCCCCATGGTGCAACAGCCCGCATTGTTCCTGGTCCCAGCCCCATTGTGCCGCCGCCGTGCACGGTTGCGACTGAAATAACCGAAATGCGCGGGAGACTGCAGCAGCTCACAGCAGCATAACACCACAAAACTTGACGCGTCATAGTACAGCATCGCGCCGACATTACGAGCCAATCGCCGCAAAAACCCGATCGATCCAGCGTACGAAAGCAAAACCGCGAGCAGCATCCTCAGCAGTCAACAGCCGCCCGTCGCCGGCCGCAAAAAGAGGGCGGCGGACCGCTTTCTAAGCCGGTCGGCCGGTGCCCCTCCACCGCGACGGGACCAACTTACCTGCGCGTCATGTTCCTGCTCTTCTCCCGGACCGGCTGCCAAGCGTCACCCGAGCCCGACCCCGAGCCAGCTCACACACAGTCACCGGCAGCCAGCGGTCCGTACCGGCCCGGTCACGACGGTCGCGTCGTTCGCACTGCTCGACGGCGGCGGCCGACCGCGCCGGGTCGTGGAGAGTGCCGGCCGGTACGGTCTCTGGCAACGCCTCCCCGTCCTCCGATCAGCTGGTCGGCGCGACACCCGGGGTCGCGGAGCGCCGCCGGCCTCCGACGCATCGCTTTGGACGAGCCTCAGCGGCTTCTAAATAGATAGGTGTGTTTTTATACGTTAGCTCTGTCTTAACGATTTCTGCTATGTTATAAGCCTTTTTATAAGCCTTTTTTAATAGGCCTTTTGTGTTTTTTATGACGCATAATAAAACGCTCGAAGACCTCGCTGAGAACTGCATCACCGGTGATCGAATTGTTGGCCTGGTAAGGATACTCCGAGATAAAGGAATCCCCATACAAAGTATTCAACCACACGTCATATAGGCTATTCCGTTGATTGTGGATCAACCATTTACAAGGCGAGATAGGATAAATAACAGGAAATTAGATTACCGTTATGCATGTAAAAGAGACATGGTGGTTACAAGATTTTTATGATGTTTGCTTCACCATCTGGCAGGCTTACATTGTTGTATTTACCAAACGTGTTTGGTATGCACAATGTATCCCACTGCGTATGTATCCTGATGAAATGACTAATTGTCGGATTTCGACGTTTGGTGTTGTCCTCTGGACACGAGCGTGCATGCTTTCTTGTTCCCTCCGTACTAATGTAAGGGCTATGCTTTCGAGAGTTTTTAGTTTTTTCTTCATTCTATGCTGTGTCTGATTGTTTTAATGTGACAATCCATGACAAAACGCTAATAAGAGGGCATGACATGAAAATACGAGCGTTTAATCATTGCACCAGCACCCGTATTGATAACTGGCATTTTGTGCGGTCTGATAGCAAGAACAATGCCAATAATATGCCATAGCCATGTTTCATTTGGCATCGTGTCCATAGTCTCTCGATTGTTTATGCGCAAATCGAGAAAAGAACTATTCGCACGATACACTTACAAAATATCTCAGAAAACGAAGAAAAGGAACTCAACCAGAAATGTTCCTCCAAACTTGTCAAAAGCAAGTGTCAGTCGGCCCCAGGTGTGTACTGAACATTTCATGCTCACAAACTCCGACTGGATACCGTGCGTTAAAAGGATCATCTCAGGATACACGTATGAAGATTTTCACGGTTACTCTGGGAGTCAACACAAGCCAAATGCGTCTGATCCAACGCTGATTTTCCACGCTGCAGGTCATTCTTTAGTGAAAGCGTTTCCTGATATGTGAAAACCGGATGCAAACGCAAACTTAGCTACTCAATTTTAAAAGGAGGGACCCTGCCAGAGCACATTCGAAGTTAATCCCAGGAGCGTTTGGCAGCGCTAGTACAGGCCACGTGAGCATCGATCTACTTGTCCACTTCCGCACCGTTCGTGGATGAAAATAGTATAAGATAAAGAGGCGTTGCATGAAATATTGCGTGTCTATAATACCGTTATTTTGGAGCTGATGACAGCTGTTGCCCGCACATATCGAAAACTTTGTTGATGGTTAAACACAATTGCAGAGCCATGCCCCAAGGATGTGTAGCCAATCAGCTTGTTTCTTTCATGGATGTTTCGGATTCGTGAAGGTCACCGGCACCTGACCTGTCAGAAATAATGGCCTCTCAAAAATCCTCATCGAGGGCTCCGCACAACAAAAATTGTGCAACTGGTTATTGTCAAAATTAACCAGTATGTGAGCGGGCTGAAGCGCTTCACAAAGATGCAAGCATTAGCTGTGTTTTCTTTTTCATCACGAACTGCAATGTTTGGTGCAACCGAAGTCCGCAAATTCGATGCCTCAGATAAGCTCTTTCGTGCTATCTCACCCACTTTACCTGAATTAACTCTAATGGTCTATTCAGAAGCCCCTCGCAGCCTACCTTTTCCCTGGCCAGCGCGATTTCCTCAGCTGATAAAACCGAGCATCGTCGGCGCCGCGCTGTTTTCACTGCCGGCCATCCTACGTCGCACGGGGCCTGGCGTCGCTGCGCCGGCCGGAACGCGCTGTCAGAGGCTGGACGGATCGTCGAGCAAAACTTTCACCGTCTTGGCGACACAAGGCCCCGGCGGGCGGCGACACCGACGATAACAAGGCCCCGGCGGGCGGCGACACCGACGATAACTCGTGGCGACAGAGGCCGCGTTCGCAACGGCCGTCCATCCGCAGGATCGCCGTGTACGACAGCGCTGATTGGTCGGGGATTGCGTGCTGGATATGCAATTGGTCAATGCAGGAAATTTTTCGGGATCCGAATTGTTCCAAACACGGTTGAAAATTGCGAGAAAAAGAAGAAAGGATATGCACGATTCATTCCGAAATACACAGAAACATGCATATTCGCTAAGGCTAGAATAAGCAATGGCTAACAGCGTTGGCCGTTTGGAGGTAGATGCTCTTCTAGATGGCCAGCTTATAAATGTCTGCCTGTTCCAATAAGTGTCGTTTAGATTTAAGGCCTGTCAGAGATATGGCTTAATACATATGTCTCTGATTGCCGGTTTGTAACGCCCAAGCTCTGAAGGAAATTTGGTAATCCAACCCGCTCCGCGCCCGCGTTTCGACACGGATGGTAATTCTAGAAATGGCTGTCATTAATTAGACCCCAAACTGACGGCCGGGCTAGTCACACATATCCACCAAGAATAAACGGCAGGTGTCGTGTTATGGAATGCTTACGGATCACTTGGGAGACATCTTGACGATGGCGTTGGTCATGGTCAAGGCGGTAGCGTGCTGTGCTCAGCGACCAACAGGCATCCATTGCGGTTTACTCAACTGCCAGAGACGTGGGCGTATGTGGATGTGTAAGCGGTCTATGAGATGGATATCGAAGGTTTAATCCACGTCAGGCCACTGGAAGCTGACTTTGCTCCTAACGGTTTTTCGAGCACAGATCAAAAACACACGCTTGCAGCAAAACTTTACTTTCGTTACCTAACTATCCATGAATTTGGCGTTTTTTCACAAGTATAAGTTTTGACCCTCCTAGGTTAGTTGGGTCAGGTGAAAGAAGTCAACCTCCAAAAACCTTTGCCCACACCTAACTTTTTTGTAGCTGTTTTGCCATCGCTAGAACTTACTATACCATCAGAACGTTATGGTAACTACACCTTGTAATTTTAAGATTTTTCGAAACAAGCGGGGTAATTTACCTCAGGTCAGGTCCATTCTTTATCTTTTGTCACAAATAATGCAAATTTGCACTACTTTGGTGCAGTTTGGTATGGATCTCTTGGTCTACCTGAAATGACATTTTGGTGTCTGGAACATTTTTCCCCCAGCTGTACCTAATAAAATAAACTTAGAAGCAAGTTGTGAAGAAACGAAAACATACCATTTTTGTAGATTATAATAGCCCAATTTTGAGCGATGACCTGATGTGACCTAGCCGTTGTGGGCGAACAGGAATGATCGGAATGACTCCCGACAGTCTTAACACTTACTTATGTGCACTCAATATTCGTCTTAACGTGTTCACATGTGTTTTAAATGCATCTATCGAAACGACCGTTTTTTCCCCTTTCATGACGGCTGTTGACCTCAAATTCGATGCAAGGCCAAAATTTTGGTGGGCATTCTTCATGGTTTGACGAGACGATAACAATGGCATCTCTATTTTTTTTTGTTTCACGTTCAGAAGCTGGAGATCGCAGGGGAAAGTCCACTTTCCGCACCGCCAGGGCACGGTTATCTCAGAGTCCTGGCTGGGCACAGGCTAGCCCTTGCCTTGATTCACCTTTTTTTAAAGCGGACTGATGGTTGGCTCCGTGTGCCCCCTTCCCTTGCCGTGTCCAAACTAAAAAAGGCGGAGTCTGGCGAGAAAAAAAAACAATGACAGTTGATTGGATTTGACCATATCTCGCATCGGTAATACGTTTTACGTTGCTGGTTAAATAACTGACCCCACTAGACCGGACCAACGCTAAAACATTCCTGAAAAACGAACTAACTCAGGATTGCATGCCAGTGTGTACTAAACCATGCCTATACAGACATGAAACTTACAGAGGCGTTTTCTTGTTTAATGTTGACCACAATGGTATATAGTTTGAGGTGCGTTTAGCATATACTTATGGTGTGGGTTTCCTTTAACGCAACAGTGTCGGCCCGCCGCGCGCTGTCCACTGAAGCGTCGGCTGCCTCCTGCCGCCCACGCCGGTGCTGCCAGGACATGACAGCTCCTGGCTTGCCGTGCAGCATTCCCAAAAATTGTTGCTTTCCGGAAGAAACGCCAGGCACGGTTTTCAGTTTCCAACAAGCGCGATAGAAGTCCCAAAGGTACCAAGAATTTGGCTGCAGTTGCACGACATATCGGTAAGGTATCCTCAAAAAACCCTGGGGGGGGGGGGCGCGCTTCGATCCCCCTATAAGCCCGAGGGCTCAGCTCAAAGGTTAGAAGTTACGGCTGGTGACTGTCGACATCTAGGGGAGGGGGGGGGGGGCGTTAACGCTGTAACACTGTTAACACTAACATTGAGGCTCCAAATTTCGCCGTCGACTAAACACTAGAGATATTGTTGTGAGATGCTCCCAGTGACGTCTCTTTCTGCGGGAGCCACATGATTAAAATGCCCCGCACATCGATGGATGTATGTGATCGATCGCATGTTTGCGTGAATCGCTCAAAACACACCATTTTCTCCCCACCGCTGTCCCGGTTAATCCTATGATGCCGCAGACGTGCTGTTTACTACGGGACTGCACGGTCTGCGGATACTTTGGTGTTGCTCACGTGCTCAGATATGAGAAGCACATCAGTATAAAACAAGTTGCATTTTCAGAATATTTGCATTAAAAACGGCAAGTGCAGAAACCACTAGTGCCTGAATTTAAGTGACGAAAGAAAGAAATTGATCTGCCCAGAGCTTATGTAGTCCGAGCTGCCAAACGAACCGGTGATTTTGCAATAGTGGAGGTATGTTCCCTTCGGAACAGGTTATCCTGGAAGAGGCTTATGTAGAGCGTAGCAAGAATTTTATTTTAAAATACCAAACAAAATGCGTCTGAAAACATTTGCTCTTTAACACAGTACAACGAACGTCCCTTTTGACCTCCTGGCCGCCCTCACCTGACCGCGTGCCGGGCTCGGATAGGGGGGGGGGGGTAAGAAATGATAGGCCGACGAACAGGCGTAACCCCGCAGACCGTACATTGACCCGCGACACGTCCGGTTTATAAAGTGTGTTGAAGTTGTAAGTGCCTTTACTCGCTATAACTGCGGTCGATAATAATATTGGCTTATGGCGATCACCAACAGTCATGAAGCGGCTCGCTCGATCCAATGTTACTGCTGCCACGTCGGAGCACAAGCTAACTTATTGTCAGTGAGTCCATGCAACGATTATTTCCTTTCAGATATCTCTCGGTGTCAAAGCCCACAAATACCATCGATAATCATTCCACCCAGGCATGCAATCAAACATCATAAGTACTTTTCTCAACTCAGCCATTTGAATCAGAATAAGGCCCGGGTCTGTTGGCTCTGATCCTGTCCGGGGACTCAAATTCGACCTCCTTCAGATCTCGGAGTTTTTCGTGGAGACTTATGCTGGGTTCAAAATATTGGCACAACATAATCTACCCTGTCAGCATTCAAAATCGTCCAGGGGCAGGAGAGCTAGGAAGCCCGTCTATATCAAACAAACCGAAGGTGGATGCATTGCAAGCTTTATTTCGAGCTTGACTTGCCCAAGCTTACACCTATCATCCAGAAGACATTCTGGACATCATAAGGTGTTAAAATCTTCCAAAGTGCGCATTGGCAATGTTTGAAGCTGTGAATTTTGTTACCCATATGAATAAACAAAGACGTAAGACGTAACAAAAAAGACGTAAATTTCATTAATGTTAAAGCTTAAGTGACTGAACACACGGTCTGAGCAACATCCACCTTGTTCATGAATGTGTTTATGTCCCAGAGGCGCATCTTGACGCTTAACAAGGGGACGGACTCCTCAAAATGTGTCCTGGAATCGGACCCTTGGCACATACAAATGTTCGTTTGTTACACGAATGTCATGTAACAGGACAGCTTTCTTGCTGAATGGGCGTATCCTTTGCACGCGGAACATTGATTTGCAAGAGACAATAGACTTGACGAGATTTGCACGATCGTGCAATAAACGGTTCAGAGATGCCAACAACCATCGATACCCTTGCTCAGTTAGCAATCGAATGTTATGCAGAACACCTCAGCGGGGAGAGGGGCAAATCAACCTTCCAGACACACACACAACACACACACACACACACACACACACACACACACACACACACACACACACACACATAGGTAAAAGAATGGGGTCAACGTAGGACTCCATCACTGATAACAAATGTACATGTACATTTCAACAGACTACGATAGCTCATTAAAAAAATATGAAACAAATTTGCTGTGCGTTTGTAACTAAGACGTCGGTTTACCAAACATTGCTGCAAAACTTATGCGTGCACATACATTTCATATTATTTGCTGGTAGGGCTCCTTCAGAATTTCAGTCATGCAAACTGTGTGCCGCTTTCTTTTATGAAATTTTCGTTTTTTAACAACTTGATTAAAATAAAGTCACAGGCTTCTTGCATTGAATTCCAAATACCTCCACTAAATAAGCGCCAAGAGCGCATACACATATGCACTACGAAGTATTTCATTTTCACCACTCTGACTTCGGAGGCAGGAAACGAAATACAACCAACGTGGAAACTGACACAGATTGTATCAGAACGGTGTTTTGAAATCAACAGTGTTTTAATTCCTGGATAAAGAGCTACTATTAGAAAACAAATTTAAATACGGAGTCATTGTAAGACGGTTGCGGGGTCTGTGGCCGACAGCATAAACGTAAGGTGCACGAAAATGACATATTTTTATGAATGGTTTGTCTTGAGCTAGATGAGTAGAAACTAGGGATGGCTGCTAGAAAATGGTGGCTTTTATCACGACAACGTAACAAGTGGTGCTGCTGGTCGAACAACTCTCAACCCTTGCACTGGTAGAAATGTGGGTCTATGCGACCTCCTAAGACTTTTGGCAATGCCTCTCCGGAACGTCGTGCAATCGTTCCCAAATTTGATGTAGCCTATGCGGCATCTATTGCGTGTGCTTTGAAACTCGAAACCGTTCTCTTCTCCATACCCTTTCTGGTTTTGGGGCAGCGGTGGTTTTTTGAGAAATGCTTCACGGGAATCTACTTGGAGGGCGGCCGGCGGCAATTGGCGATGCTGCGGAACGCGCGACGGCCGGCATCGTTACATTAACGGAGCCATACATCATACATATGTGGTCGAAACACATAAGCCTATGCACTACTGGACTCAGAGTTTAACAAGAAATATGGCTGCTTAGGCTATGTGTCGGTATAAGGTATGGCCCCGTATGCATGAAATTGTTAAGCTGAAGCAGTGTCATTTTCCGGAAAATTTGACTCCTGACCTAGTATAAAAGGGTAAGTTTTGAAGATAAGAGAGAAACATAAGAACTAGAATCTAGAAACATAAAACCCATTACAAACGGCAAGATGTTGTCGAAATCAGTGCACTGGTGCTGTATGTTAAGCTCTATTGTTTTCAGGAAAAGAAAGGATAGGGGGGAGGTCGCATAGACCCCCGTCCGCGTAATGAAAAAAACGGCGAATCAGGGCGAAGTCCATCGTCTAACAATGCAACATTAGCGGCCTGCTGCCGGCCCAGGCATTACCGAACAGACCACTGCAGAAGGGCTTATATATTTGCAAATGATAATTTTGTCGTTACAGTGCTTTTTGCACCAAGTGGCATAACCGTTCAAGAGTTGTGCCGTTATATTGCCAAAGCATTTAAGTGCATCTATCTCAAACATCAGCCTTATTTTCAGGGGACTATTTTTCTTCTTGTTTCTCCAGTTTCTCACACATCAGGCATGAGCACATGCAGATCCATGCGTCTGCTAATATACATGGGAAGCCACATGTAAGAACCATGTTAATATATACTCATCAAGAGAAATATTGAAGTACCATTACACAAGCCATTACATACACCATTACACAAACCATTACCGAGGTACCATCACCATAACCAGAACACACATGCAAACAACGACACGCGCATCCCATTGTATAAGCGACTTAAAGCAGAGCTTGCAGTCATACCACACTGTAACGAACGGCTGAGATCTGAGCGACGGTGTTCAGAGGTGGAGAATAACGGCTGAGATCTGAGCGACGGTGTTCAGAGGTGGAGAATAACGGCTGAGATCTGAGCGACGGTTTCAGAGGTGGAGAATAACGGCTGAGATCTGAGCGACGGTGTTCAGAGGTGGAGAATAACGTGAGCTCTGAGCGACGTGTCATGAGGTGGAGAACGGCTGAGATCTGAGCGACGGTGTTCAGAGGTGGAGAATAACGGCTGAGATCTGAGCGACGGTGTTCAGAGGTGGAGAATAACGGCTGAGATCTGAGCGACGGTGTTCAGAGGTGGAGAATAACGGCTGAGATCTGAGCGACGGTGTTCAGAGGTGGAGAATAACGGCTGAGATCTGAGCGACGGTGTTCAGAGGTGGAGAATAACGGCTGAGATCTGAGCGACGGTGTTCAGAGGTGGAGAATAACGGCTGAGATCTGAGCGACGGTGTTCAGAGGTGGAGAATAAAGCAGGGGGTTGGCGGCATACGGAGTGTTGAGGGTAGCATGGGAGCAATGCTGAAGCTGACCGAATCCAATCAAACTAATTGGCTGCGCCTCTTAGCGCAGTCCGGTTTTGACAAAATCGTAGACGGCTGATGAAAGACATTTCTGTCACCAGTCACAATTCTCAAATCACACAATCTGTATGTAACTCTCATGCAGCCATCATGCAGTGATGATGCAAACCCAGCGATCGCTGGTAACCCCGCCTTCATTTCTCAGAAGCGACTCTGCTCAGGGTTCAAGAGCAGACTCTGGGGCGATCTTCAGCATGTGTTCGTGTTTCTGTGCCCCGCCCTTGGGTGAAGCTGGATGGCTACACCACATTCCTACCTGTGACGAAACAGCGCACTACGTTGGCGCGTGAATCACGACGGGTAAATCTATCCTCTTTCAAAGGAAAGCCTGCAGTAATCGCTCGGGTGGTAAGACAAAGTGTGTTCTTGCATATTAAGATGGCTTGTGATCCCGGACTGCCACGCGAACTGAAATGTCTGCTGCTTTAGAGCTCACATGCTCCATTGTTTCCACGTGGCCTGTAAAGTACCGCCCTAAACACATGCAGATCTCACAAGGTAATCGGCGCCACCGCACCCTGCCAGCCACGTGGGATGACGTCACACCAGCGTTTGGTACACATCGGATGACGTCACATGGCGTTTGGCACACAGCATCTCGCTGGTCACCGCCTGCCGCTGGTCTTCCCGCAGCCGGTCGCCAGACAGTCCGATGACGTCAGAAGCGTCCCAGCAACGTCTCTGCCAACTGCAAGGTCACGTGCCGCCAAGGTCACGTCCTGTTGACCCTTCGCCCCGATGGTCCTCAGGCCGAGCCAGCGGTGGGAAGGCCGGTGTTGTCCCCGGCGCCGTCAGCCAACAGTCTGTCAGAGGGATGAAAGAAGCCGCCCGGCCGACCCGCACGTGGGTGTTCTGCACGGTGCACTGCAGCGGGAGAAAGGATTGCTAATCGTCCCAGTTTGCTGGACCACTGCGTGTTGCCGGCGGATTTCACGGTCTAGACAGGGTTGGAAGACCGTAGGCGTATGTGCATGTCACATTCAAATGCGGCATAGAACAGCATATCTGATCCGATTGCTTAGAATGGAATGTGAAAACCTGAATGGGAATGCACATGTGCTGATAAAACAAAGGCGCAATAGAACGTCCCAATAATTCTGAAGCACACGCCGAACATGTTTACAACTTTTGACAGGATGTATTCTTTTTGGAACGTTTGGCCACAGCAAGCTCTGGTCATCTCGCGTTAGCTGTTGACACAGCTGATGACCAAAGAATCCGGCGTGAGCCAGCTGCGACGATATTAACACAAGGGATGAGTCACAAGCTACATGCACGATCAGCCTCGGGTTAGTATTGGGCAATGTCATGCTTAGCTGGATTAGTTTGTTTAGTGCTTAGTTGGCTTAGTTGGCTAGTTGGCTTCGTTTGCACTGCTGGACGTCAGTTATGCACAGGTAACAGGAGTTATATTGTTATTGCCTGCTTTTAGGTAGCTTTTCCGTGCTTATGATTTTATCCTATTCTCATTGTCACCGACACGTGCTCAAAACTTGCTTGTTATAGCTTTTCTGCAGACTGTAATATCGTACAGTGCTGCTCTGTTAGTGTAACAGAAGTTCACCACAGTGCAGGCGGTGAATGTAAATTGGAGTGATAGTGTTGCTCTCGAAATGTTTTCATCTTCCAGCCCGAGACCTCTGTATTTCCGCTTCACGCAATCCTCCACCTGATCGGGTCTCCCACTCCTCCTCCAAAGCAGCTTCTCACTTCTCCACCTGATCGCTTGTGAGCGGCTCCTCACTCCTCCTCCTAAGTGGTTCCTCACTCCTCCTCCTGAGCGGATTCTCACTCTTCCTTCTGATCGTCTCCCCCACAGCCGTCCTACTCGTCCCACCCAGATGCTCCACCTTCAGCAGCGGCGTGGCGGCCACGCACATCCAGCCGCACGCAGAAGACGGCCGAAGACGCGCCAAGGTCGCGGCCAGAGCGCCGCCGGCGTCTGCGAAGGTCGCCGCCGGGGAGCAGGGTCGGATTACGTCACCCAGGGACCATTAGCGGCGCGGCTCCGGAACGCGTCTGCCCGCCGCCGACCTCAGCTGTCCGGGGCCTGAGTACACACACGCTGACACCGCCGACTCATCAGCGTGTGTGTGTGGGGGGGGGGGGGGGAGCGTGTGTTGCGGGTCATCGCATCCGCCCCGTTTGATGACATCCGACTGAAGCTGGCGGCTCTAGCAGGCTTGCTTAGGCAGCACTGATGAGGCTGAGCCGACGTCTCCCGTCTACCTGACTTTGCACTCCGCTTTGAAGTATTCTTCACGGTTTGTCGCTCAGTTCAATTTGCGCACTTCTACAAGCATGCGCATTTTCCTCGTGTGTGCGCATGTGCTTGCGGTATGGACGATACGTATGCGCATACGTGAGCGGACACTGGACATGTGAGGTAGCAAGCGCAATCGCATGCACGATATGTATGTTCATGTGCATGCCTATGTTCCGTTCCCGGACTCTCGAGCGCGTGTGCGTGCCGGCGCGCGGCTGTACCGCAGGGGAGGGGGGGGGGGGGGGGGGGGCGGACCGACGAGCGTGTCTGGTGTGTTCGTGAGTGCGGCCGGGCGCCGTCCTTGCCTGCCGGGCCGAACAATACGGACCGAGACAGACACACCGCACTGAGCGATCCACAGAGGATTACCGAACGGCCGTACTTACGCAGACGGCGTCTCGTGCCCTCGGCGCGTGACGTCACCAAGGTCGCCGTGACGCAGAAGTGGACCACCGGCTGGAGGTTGGTAATCGCCAAGCTCTCTGGGCTCGTCGGCGGGCGCAGCGTTTGGTGGGCCGCCGCTGCCCTGATTGTGAACGGCGGTGAAAGCGAATGAGGTAGGTGACGGAAGTGGCTGCTTATCGCCTGCAAACGTCCTGCAGTATTGCGCCGATTGATGTTTGCTCCACACGAAATTATGCGCGGAAACGCCGAAATGTCGCAAGTTGAGCAAGAGCTTGGATGGCAGGGCCACAAAGACGTTTCATGGGAGAATTTGGCGGTCCGTGAAATGCGCTGGTCTAGTGACCATAAGGTTCATGCCATTCACACTATGCAGCGCTTTGTGCCAGACTTGCTAAGCCTCTGACTGTAAGGAATGCTGCAATACACGTGCTGGTTTTTGGTCATGTTTTTCTTACTTTGTCAGCCATGTAACTAGTGTGGTTACAGACGTGGTAATGCCAGCAATCATGTAATTTTTTGTCGTTATGGGCGTGTCAATTACTTGTGGTGAAAGAAGTGGGGAATGCCGAAATATATCAGATGCCACAAGATCAATTTGCAAGTCACAAGCTCCTGAATCATCCAATAAACGTTCGTTTTACCGTTCATTGTTTCTACGGCGGGGGCAGGAACGTATCAGCGTGCAATGATCGAGATCGAGAGCTTGACAACTCGAGACACGGCGACCAGAACAGGGAGTCGGGGACACATCTGATGCGTGACACTCCATGGTCCAGACAGTGACGCGCCCAATACAGCGGCACAGTACACAAAACAACAATGACAAAACGTCTAACAGTGAGCCTAACTCATAATTCGCTTTCAGGTGAACGAATGGCTCCTAAGCATGCAAGAATATGCCGATGCAATGGGCCTGGATAGCTGCAGTCATGGACATCAATCAGAATGTCGCATCGATATGCATAGCGTTCCAGAGCGTCGAAACGGAATGCCCGCGCCAGGCAGTAAAAACCTCACAATATTGTCAGACGCTCACGTCGCATGATGCTCTCCCACATCTTGGGCGCCGAGTCCCCAGCGGCCAACACGGCGATGAGTCCACTTCCACAAGCCAGAGTCCCGGTCAGCTGCGTCAGAGAGTCAGCTGGCCAAGCTCAGAGGACTGTTGTCAGGGATTCCTCACACCCGTCCTCCCTTCCGCTGCTCATCCTCATCGGCATTCCGCCTGGCATCGCTGACGATCGCGAGAGCGCGAACCCTTCCGCCACGGTTTACTACCGCGAGGTCGTAAACACGACGAAAAACTGGTCACATTGGCCTCCTGTGCGTGACAGCGAGAAAGCAGCGCCACTCGCGGAAGAAGACTGTGCATTTTCCGCATTTGAACGAATCCTGCATCCTTGGAAACTACCACCACCGGATGCGTGCATAGTTTGACAATGGTAAGGCTTGACAACGACCTGCCCAGGGTTCTGATATTGTTCCAGCACTGAAATGCGGTCAGCCATCTCAGCGAGAGTTTGTTAAACTCACACGTTTCTGTCCGCAAACGGCGGAGAAGATAATGCTTTGGCTATGCGACCGCATTTTACTCAGTCAGCTGGACGACTTCTTATCACTGACCGTAAGCTAACAGTGATGAGGCGATCCGAATAGGTCGAAGAGCTCTAACGGAATAAACGTCTCGTTTGCATAATGCATACCCAAGTCCCTTAAGTTGTGGGATATAACACATATATTTACCTTAGCTTTACGTCTCTTGCGAGCAGCTGATGGGACATGACTTTTCTTTCAAACCGAGTTTAATGGCAGAGAAACTAGAATGTGCCCAATTTCGGCAATTATCCAGCTTTCGAGGACGTGATGCTCAAAATTATTTTAGGTCACGGCAGTGCCCTAAGACTCTATTGCTCAACTGTGCAGGAACGGACTAGGGGTGGGGGCAGTAGCATAGGGCCATGCGTTTGTGAAAGTTCGCCGTATTTTTATGAGTTTAATGAAATTCAACATGAGTCCAAGCATAATGCATGCTCAGAGTCACATAGACACTGTGCTGCCTGGCCACATCGTGGGATGTGCCTACGTCCGTGGCCCAGCCAACCAATGCGATGCGAGTAGGAGGAGTTCGGCCGACCTGCATTGGAACCCATCGCAAGCAGCACGTCCCGCCAACGTTCTTCAGTAAGCGGGTGCGGTGAGAAGCATCGCAGTGGGCTGGAGTTCGTGTACCGAGCTCATTTTCATAGTAACGTCGCAGTGGGCTGGAGTTCGTGTACCGAGCTCATTTTCATAGTAACGCCGGATCACTTGCGTTTAGTTCAGCGATGCCGGATGGTCGATGTTCTGCCCATGAGATGTGTTTTGCGCCAAATATCCTGGATGGACATGTGTCATGGGTGAACACGTGTCGCGGAACGCGACCGGATCCAAAGTCACGGCCGGTGCGCACCGAGCGCATTACGCGACCCACTGAGTCAGGCACCTCGCATTCCACCGAAAGTGAAACTGGGTCGTGGCTCCGAGCACAGTGGGTCATCGGTTGCTAAACTTCAGCGAACTCAGGCCGGTTCTTGGTCACCGGGGGTGGTGCAAGGAGACGGCATTGGACATGACGAAACGGCCGCGAGGGTGCCACCATTGAACGGCGGCGAAGGCGGCACGAGACGCGCGGAAAAAGTGCGGTGGATGGCGTACGCGGTGTTGGATTTTCTCATCCTGAAATGCTTTGTTTCGAAGCTTTTCTCCAGCGACTGAGCTCGCAAGTCGTCTGCATACTCCCTTTTGCGTTGCCCTGGGTGCGCTCCTGAGCAGCATGGCACAACCGTCGGTCGGACCGGACCGGCCGACTCTTCTGCGTACGCCGTGACTCAGCAGAAACTGGTGCTGGGCACCCAGCGACCCGCCAAGGTCGAACGCGGGTCTAGGAAGTGGGTCGAGCTGATTAGCGACGGTACTCTGGCCGGGGAGTGGAACTGGTGGTTTGTTCGCAGCTGGGAGGAAGTCCCTCTAACTTTCAGCGCCTTTGAGGTGATTGTCGCCATTTCAATATCCTTTTGAATGCAAGGCAGCACGCTTTGTTTGCTGCATGACAGGATAGATTTATAGTGATTAGGAGGAGCGAGTGAAACACGTATTTCTGGTATCTTAATCATAATGCATGAATATTACACACGTAGTGTTACGTACGTGAAATATTGCCATTACAAAGATTCCTAAACCTAAGGAAAAGCTCATGTCATAGCAAACCTCATAAACCTGTTGTGTTGTGGTGACATTTTGAGATGACAATGTGATGACAATGAAGACATTGCGATGTCAGTCAGGCCATGCGGTTAAAAGGAAAACAATGCAAATCAAAGCACTTCCCATTTATCCAAGATTCAACAACAATATTTAGCGAGTGTCGTAAGCAAACTACCTATACAATGTCATTGGACTGCAGGACACGGTCCAGAAGTAAGGGAATACTTGCGACTGGTTAGTCCCAGGTCAGGCTCGACCACGATCTGTTCATTTACGCTGCGTGTCGACTGTGCCGAACGAACGCGGTCGCTCCTCACACTCAGTAAATTAGAACAAGATCAGTAGATGCGTGTGCGTATGAGCAGAAAGATACAAACTGGACATTCGTGAATTGTGCTATCAATCGCTCAGTTCCAGAGACATTTTACGAAAAACTGGAGAACGTTGCAACAGCCTGGCCAAAACACGATGCCGGACGAAACGCAGAAGTTTCTGCTCCTTGAGCAATTTGTTACCTGATGTTTGCTTCGTTTTCGGGAAGTCGCCGAACAGTGGAATATGGCGGTTTGTGCTGATATGAAAAAGCTTCCGATTAAACGGGCGTGGTCAATGACAAAAATAGGTACTTTTGTGTGTTTTTTTGTGGGAACTTCGCAAAAATGGAAGCAAGTTACAACATACCATCCCAATTGGGCAACGTTCAAGGCTTAGTGTCGGTTTGAACTGCCCGACGTTTACAGCATGAACTTGTGTGGAGCACATGCCGGAGCATTGACATCTTACTGTAGGGCCAATTTGAGTCATCGAATGCTTCCAAATATAGTATTTTTAAACAGGATAGCTTTCAGGAAGTGACATGAATATGCCACAAAATATAGAATATCAGCGCTAACGTCACGGAGCAGTGGTGGCACAATGCTTTTCAAAAATCCGTCATAATAGTGTGTTTTGTACATTTTCAGCAAGATTTGTCAAAGGTACTGACCAGTACAACGTACCAGACAAATGGGTGTATTACTAGTCGTGGGAACGCCAGTTGGCCTCGGCACCTTGCGCTGGACGTGATCAGTCTGCTAAATGGCGTTTGAAAACTCGCCCGGGAGGCCGGTTAGATACCCTTCGCTCGGGTTGGGGGTAAATTTGACCCCTCTGAGATCACAGCAACTAAGAGAGCCAGAGACATCAAATTGACAGAGTGTATTGGCCTGTACGGGAACCAACCTACTTCAAATTTTAAGGATCCTTTGTCATAGCCTTCGGGTCAAATAAGGTCAAATGAAGTCAAACTTCAAGTTGGTCTCCAGAGGTTTCCCATAACTTAGACACCTATTCTAAGCAAAGGGGTACGTGCTCATTTGAGGTCAGTGACCTTTTTTGACCTTTCGAAGGTCACAGTGACCAAAATCATAGAAGACTGCTTTGAGTTTGGCATTCGAATAGGCGACAAAGAATACGCTAGACAGTACGCTTCTAAAACGAATGTTGACTTGGGTCATTTCAGGTCAGTGACTTATTCGGACCTTGAAGAAGTGCATGGAAGATGTCTAATGCGGTTCCTGTTATATAAAATTGAAATGAGCGCCAGAAACTACCCCATAGAGCAAGCCCTAGAGCAATAAGACAGGCTGGTCTTGACGTTGGTCTAACCCTTATGTCTGATCCTAGATCAATGCAATTTTGTCATTCAATTGTTGTGTTGCCCAAGAAAGTATTTCGGAGATGTATGACTTTGTCTAACACTCCATTGTTCCATCAGGCTGAACGATTCCCTTGTAATCGACTTTGCTGAATCCATGGCCTGACTTTGACATGCCGTAGGTTAGCGACCTTACACGGTACATCTAGTTTCTTGATGCCACACGACCTGCCACATTCAATTATTCACAGCTATGCAAAATTTGGCGCCGCTACGCCGCGCCGTCCGGAATCCGTTCCGGAAAAAAACCTCGGGGGGGGGAGGCAATTTGACCCCCGCCCGAGCGCGTGTTAAATCGTGCAATTCGGAAAAGACGACTTCAAATTCTGGCAACGCCTTCATATACTGGGTTTAAAGCAAGGCCGCATGTAGCAGTGTGTGAGCTACCGCTGGTTGTGCCTGTATCGTGAGAAGCTCACCGATTTGGAGGACGCAGCTAATCGACGGTTTCTTAAAGACGCTGTACGGCTCTTTTAAAGATCTGCCACGGGGGGCGTTTCTGATAGGGCGTTTAAAAGCCCTATCGATCTAAGAGACTCGTTGTTTGTGGACACACGGACTGCAGCTTTAGATGCCAACGGAGGACGTTGGAGCGACACATGCCGAGGATTCCTCCATGGTTTTATGCTGATGAGAGCGAGAGAGGCTACGGAGCGGAGGTCCGCTGGTTTATCTGGCGCAGAAGTGGTAGATGTGTAAACTCAAATGCATCATCTGGTTCTGATTAGTGCGTCGTGTTATTATCAGAAGATTGTATGACTATGTGTTAATTGCTAGATACTTACCCCCAAGATGCGCCAATAAACAATTTTTGCATCGCTTTGGTACACTTTCTTCTCAAAGTTAGGGGGTTTAGCCCGAGTTGGGCGGAAGGGGGGAGTGGAGCCATCACAACTAAATAGGAAACTGCGCCCCTGAATGGGAGCCACAGTGCCCCGGAATGAATATAAGAATACATCCTGCAGCGCTAGATATCTTCAGAATGTCTTCAACTGGCAACTGTATTTGAATACTCAAAAGCATCATCAAGGCATCCATTGGTAATGTTCAATCTATTAAAAAATTAGCGGTCGGACAATTTTGGTCTATAGGCACTATAGATTGCATAAACTAATGCCAGATTTTGTAGACTGAGCTGTCTTCAGGTAAAGCTTTACGTGCATGCATGCAACACGATTTCATTAAATCATTTCCGCTAGAATTCGTTTCTATGTTTCCTTACCTATCGATATCAGGTTTATACCATTATGCCATGTCATCATATCACATGTCATGCCACGTCATCATATCTTCATCAGGGAAACTCTTAACTGCGTGATGAGCATGCCAAAAATGATGTTTGGTTACAGCCTATTCGTCATCAGTTGCCCTCAATTGCCCTTTTTATAACGTGAAATAGCACGAGGGGAGAATCAATGCGACCCGCTGCCCTTTTGAAAGTAAGAAAGGGAAAGCCTCGGGGCGAAACAAGCCATTGAACTGATCTCAACTAAACCTCGCTATTGATAAGAGGTTGCATGCTGGTAGATTTATAATTGACCCAACTACGCCAGGTCTAAGATCAAATTCTCCTGACAATGCAAAATTTTTATCTTTACGTGCTCGTATGTTCGAGACCAAACCCCACAGCGACAAACCTAAGCAGTTATGTTTTTTTAGTTAATATCGGGTGCAATGCAGGTCTCTGTGTCTTGAGTATAGCTTGATAATGGGGTTGGAGGGTTTCGTTAATGTACCAGCTTCGGTCCGTCGCACGCGGTCCACGGCATCGTCGGCTGCCGCCTGCCGCCAACGCCCGCCGTGGATGGCCGTCAATTGTTCCTTAAAAAACAACATCCAAAAACAAGAACGCTAGGAACGTGACTTTAGTGTCAAAATAGGGCAATGAATGCCGCATGGTCTAAGCAAAATTGGGGGACGACTGCATGACTTGCCAGAGAGTTCTCCTCAGATATCGTGGGAGTGGATTGAGGGGAGGGATCGCATCGGGTCCTCCTCCTACCAGGGCAAGGGATAAGCTTGTTGCTTTACAAGGTGAATGACACTCTACCGCTTTGCATGATGGATTGACAGAACCATAATTACCTTCATGGATATGATCCTTGCTGAGCCCATCGAAGGCTAACATAGCAGGCGAAAGGCTCATGAAAGGCTGGGAACAGCTGTCTTAACAAGCGTTCATTTTTTGCGATGGAATTACCCTTCCGTTAGTGGAGGTGGTTACAGCTACAGCTCCAGGTTTCTGGAGTCATAAGGTGGTCGACTTCATAAGTTTATCTAACCTCATGGCGCTTGTTCGAACGAAGGATTGAATTTCATTTCTTCACGTATTAAAATTGCATCCGTCCGCTATTGAGAAACAGTGCTGAGGCCCAGCGGGCCAGGCTGGGATCAGGTGCGGCATTTAGTCGCGGGTTACTACGACTCTGGCGTGGGCTAGATCAACTGTGCTGCAAACTGATACCTCCCACGCCCTGGTCGGGACAGCGGGAAAGTGGCGGCCTGGTCCAAAGCCACCACTTCGTTGGCCAGGCAGTCAGCAGCTCCGTCCCCATGATTGAAACTGCCGCGACCCACTCCCAAGCACAGACTCAGATCCCAAATGTGTCATGCAATGCGAGCATCAGCGAACGTGTGTATTTTAGCAGCCCGGATAATAGCCTGGCAGGGAGGAACGTCTGCAGCAGCAGCTGAACTGGTTCTGGGTTAATGATAAGGCAGGTCTTGTGAACACTCTTGAGGTCCGAGGCCGGTAAATTGCGCGCAAACTCCAGTGCCTCATAACAGCGAGCAGCGTGGTACACTGAGAGTGTTCAGATATTCCCTCGTTCCAATCGCCACAGCTAGCGTCGCCAGGGAGAGGAGGGGGGGGGGGGGGGGGGGGGGGGGGAGCGAGTCGATGCATTCCCCAGAGGCTTTTAAGGATGCTTCTCCAGGATGTCTTGCAATTGCGCCCAAACTTTCGGCATCATTTGGGACGTTCGTTATGCGTGTTTTCAGATGAATAGCATATCCCTATGATGTAGGCTTTTCAGAGGCGACGACGTTTTAGAGACACGAGGAGGTAGTCTGCGGCCGTCGCGGGAGCGGACAGCAACCGACGATTTCGTGGACCTCGTCCGGCGGACCGACGCTGTCGCATTCACGGAGACGTACATAATAAATATTTTCTGAAAACACCCCAAATACATGCGATTTTACTCAAAGTGATCAAGAAACACGCCTGGCCAACACACCCTGGGTAGCCGGTTTCGTACCCTTCGCTCGGGTGGGGGGCAGTTTGACCCCTTGATATCTAAAACACTTTAAGAGCTAGAAACACAAAATCTGCAGGGTGGCTTGGCCTGTATGTCAACTTACCCGTGTCGGAATGTGAGGTTCCTAGCTCATGATCTTCAACTCAAATGAGGTCAAACGAGGTGTAACTCCAGATTGGTGTCCAAAGCGCCCCAGATCTCCTCAGGCAACCATCTTGAACACTGATGCCTGTTCTAAGCAAAAGATCACTAGTGATCATTTAAGGCAATGAACTTGTTTGACCTTCATAAGGTTATGGTGATACAAATTTCACCAGGTTGTTTTGATTCTTGCATTGGCGTCAAAGATCACGGAAAACAGTACGTTCAAGAAAGAAAATGTTGAACTGGATCATTCTAAGCCAGTTACATACTCTGATCTGAGCATTTGAAAGCCCATGAAGGATGGCTGTTGCGGTCACTGTTATAAATACATTGATTCTACTGACTCTAGAGTAGAGTCAAATGAATTGCTGTAATCCTTGATTCAGTTGTTTTATGACCAAATAAGCCATCTCAGGGATGCGTGGCTTTGTCTCACGCTCCGTTGTCGCATCGGGCTGAGCGATTCCCAAGAAACTGCCTTCGCTTACAGCCACGACCTGCATTTGACCTATCGCAGGTCACCAACCTTACAAGGTACATATAAGTTTGCATACCGAAGGATCGACTATCCAAATGCCTAGAGCTGTGCACAAATTTCCGCGGCTACACCGCTTTGTTTGGAAACGATGTTGTTAAAACCTTTGGGGAGGGTAAAATTGACCCCCTTTCACACAGGCACGGGCTAGGTTTTCTGTCCCTGCGAGGCATGGTCTCGCACATATCAGCAGGTAAAGCTGAAAAAGTATACTTTTCAGGAAAATTTGATCCTTTACTTGGGTTGGTGGGATCAATTACTATTGGCCTGGCAGCATACAGTATTACCAATCGTGAAATCCTGTTCAGACGCATCCACTATTTTTCCGCGAGAATCTATCTTTTTCACGTTGAAAACGGCAAAGTGGTCGCATCAATCTCTTCATGTCCTCTCTCAGTCGGCGCCATGGAAAACGACGGGTTAGGACGAGCATTAAGCGCTTCGCAGCCCGATGTCCGGCGCTTCCCAGCATGGCTCCGGACACGTAACGTCCTCCGTGCTGGACGCGCGGCCGCTCCTGTGCCGGGCACACGGTAGCTCCAGTGTCAGACGGCCGCTCCTGTACCAGACGGCCGCTCCTGTGCCGGGCACACGGTAGCTCCAGTGTCAGACGGCCGCTCCTGTACCAGACGGCCGCTCCTGTACCAGACGGCCGCTCCTGTGCCGGGCACACGGTAGCTCCAGTGTCAGACGGCCGCTCCTGTACCAGACGGCCGCTTCTGCGCCGGGCACACGGTAGCTCCAGTGTCAGACGGCCGCTCCTGTACCAGACGGCCGCTTCCTGCGCCGGGCACACGGTAGCTCCAGTGTCAGACGGCCGCTCCTGTACCAGACGGCCGCTCCTGTACCAGACGGCCGCTCCTGCGCCGGGCACACGGTAGCTCCAGTGTCAGACGGCCACTCCTGTACCAGACGGCCGCTCCTGTACCAGACGGCCGCTCCTGCGCCGGACATTCGATAGTGCCAGTGATCAACACAACGCCGCCCCGTTGATGAGCTCACTGCCGCTGTGTTGTGGTGCTGGCGCAGTACGCCCTGCCGAGATGCAGGTGCTGGCGGCAGTCGAAGCAGACCACCTCCAAACAAAATACCAGGAGACATTGGCGCGCGTCTCGGCCAAGGACATTATGGCGCGTGCGCTGCAGGCTATCATATAGCTGATCACGATTATTGTACGAAATTCTGACTACTGCACTGTACCTGACGTTTGTCATGCACGAACGACAGCGGATGTGTGTGTTCATTTTGCTGCTGTTCCAGCTGTTTAGCTTCAACGGATACAGACTGAATAAAGGTTTTGAATGTCAGCTTTACGGAGGCGAGTGCGGTCACGCATGTTTAAGCTCAGCTAGTTATTGAGTTTTAACACGCGTTAGGGTAAGGATCAATTTAATCCTATCCCCAAAGGTTTTTCCGGAATCATTTCCAAACGGCACAGCGCAATCGCACCAAATTTTGGCCGTCTTCCGAAAATTCAACAACAGATTGCTTTGTGTGAAAAAATGTAGGTATACGTTGCGAAATCACTGACGTAAGGCAGGTCCAAGTCAGACCATGGATTCAGCGAAGACAATTTCTAGGGAATCGTTCAATCTGATGCAACAGCGGAGTGTTAGACAAAGTCATAAATCTCTGTGATAGTTTCATAGGCAACATGATAATTGTCTGAACAGATTACACTGACCTAGGGGTCAGGTATGAAGGTCAGACCAAGGCCAAAAGTAAGTAAGCAGCCTATCGAGTTACAAATTTATGTTTTTATCTACTGCACTGTACCTGAGGCTTTTCACCTAATGCACCTAACCCTTCCCCCTACTCTAGATTTTCCTACATGGTGTAGTTTATAGTGCTCATTTTGACTCTATTGATGACGCAATTGACCCACATTATACATCTTCCATGGACGTTTTTACGGTCAGCATAGGCCACTGCCTGAGCTGGCCCTAGCCAACATTTGGTTTTCAGGAATATGCTGTCTAGCACAATCTTGAGGCCTATCTAAACGCAAAAATCAAAGCAGTCTTGCATGGTTTTGATCACGATGACATTCGAAAGATCACACATGGTCACTAATGCTTAGTGCGCAGCAGTGGCCTTTTGCTCAGAACAGGTATCTAGGTTTGCGGTGGTTGCATGAGAAGGTCTGCGGGCGCTTTGGACACCAAGATGAATACTGACCTTTTTATCTTATTTGACCGGAAGGTCATGACCTAGGAACCTCAAACTTTGACACAAGTTATTTCATGTACAGACTAATACACCCTGCGCATTTGATGTTTTTAACTTTCTTAGTTTCTGGGATCTCAGAGGGTCAAATTAACCCCCCACCCGATCAAAGGGCATTCAACCGGCCACCAGGGCACGTGTTAAGGGCGCGTTAACTGCATTGGTTATTTGCGCCATGTCGCTGGTTCAGCTCATGCTCTGACTGGGCTGGCGCGACGTGACTTATTGCAGATTCATCCGGAAAGCATCCTGTTATCCCGGATTAGACTACAATATATTCCCCGTTTTAACAATTCGGATTAATGACATTGCACATGACAATGGTGGATTTTTCGCTGGGGACCGGCGCACCCAGCGAGTCTCTACGCCCCTGAACGACAGGTTTGTCTTTCCCGGTGTCTTTGGGAGGTTTGTAGTTCCTGTCTCAGGTAGGGGCTCCAGTCTCTCTTCTCCTGAAGACTTTGTAACAACAGTGTGTCAAATCCGGGCAAGGTATATGTATTTTGTGCAATTTAAGAGAATGGTCAGCTGTTTTTTTCTGCTGCCCCCTCCCCTCCCCTCTCCCATCCCCAACCATTTTGGCTAGACTATGAAGTACATGCCGAAGGCGTGTTCACGTTCAAGAACACGCCTGCGACATGTGCTTCGACATGGGCTGCGGCTCACCGGCCATCGCGCCGACCAGAAGCAAGGCGCTCATTCCTGCAACCACACTGCTGGTTGCCAACCCTATACTTTGAACCCAGACCACCGGCGCGGGCACGTCGTCGCCTCACCCCCCCCCCCCCCCCTCCGCATTCCTCGGGTAACAGCCGCCAGGGCCGCGCTGGCTAAATAATGCCAGAGCCCCACAGTGGTTTCCGTCGGATCATGCGTGTCGCGTGTCGCCCTCCTCGTTTGAGCGGCTGGCTCCGCCTCTGCCTGAGCTCAGCACGGGCTGGTACATCCGTGTGCTGAGTGTCGCGGCCTGGGCGCCTCTGGCTGCCCGCGTGGCGGCTGTTTGTCCACTGTGACTGGGCGCCGATGACTGCGGTGGAAACAAGGGAAAGGGCCGGCTGGTGAGGTCACCGAGACCTGCGGCGCTCCCCTCCCCCGCCCCTCTCCCCACCTGCGCCTCCGCCGCCGAGCGTCTCGTGGAGTACGACACGTGGTGAGAGAAAGGGGAGGGACGATAATGGAAGGGACCGCGGCAAAAAACTGAGCGCAAGAAGCTCGCACAGAAAGAAACTGTTTTGGCGGATGAAATGTTAACAATCCACGACTTGCAAAGCGTTCATGGGGTGTTTGTAATCTTCCATCTGCCGAGGCTAGTGTTATTTAGCACTCTCACCAGATTCGATTAAATTAATCTACTTTTGGGTTCATTCAAGAGTAAAAGGTGCCATGAACATTAAGTCCTCACCCCTAATGACCCGAGCCATACTTGACCTACCAAGAGCTCACTGGCACAAACTGATTTCCCAGCAAGCCAAGATTACAATGCACCAGCATCCGGCGAGCCTCTGGAACCCTTTTCTGCTACCACAGTTCATAATGTTATTGTGACATAAGCTGGAACGTCATAAACATATTTGTGTTTAATAACGCCATCATAGTTTCACGACACATGCCAGAAGACTAATACGTAAGCTTACGTTTCACATCAGCGAGTGCGACAATCAATAGGCCTGGGAACTGAAAATTATTCCACACAGTCGGCCATATAGATAGATATATATATATATATATATATATATATATATATGCATATATATATATATGCATATATATATATATATGCATATATATATATATATGCATATATATATATATATGCATATATATATATATATATATATATATATATATATATTGTGTCATTGGAACCCACTTACGGTGGCCGTAAAATCTGAGGCTCCTAACACGCCCCCAGGTGGCCGGTTCAGTATCCCTCGGTCGGGTGAGTACTCAATTTGACCCCCTGAGGTCTCAGGAAATAAGGTAGCTTCTCTAAAATACTAATAAGATAGACTCACCAAATCCGCTGAGTATGTTGGCCTGTATGTCAACTCACTTGTATCATAATTTGACGTTCCTAGGTCATGATTTTTGGGTCTAATAAGGTCAAACCAGTTCAATCTCAAGATTGACGTCCAAAGTGCCGCAGAACCTAGATACCTGTTTTAAGCAAAAGGCTACTGGTGCTTATTTCAGGTCAGTGGCCTTTCTTGTCTTTTCGTAGGTCATGGTGACCAAAATCATACAAGACTGCTGTGAATTTTGCATTTGAAAAGCGACAAATATTACGTTTGTCAGTATGTTCCCTTTAGAAGTCCATGGAGGATGCATGATGGGGTTCCTATTATCAATAAATACGAAATGAGCGCCAAAGTTACTCCGTACAGAAAGCTTTAGAGTAACAAAGCAAGTTTGTTTCCACCTTGGTCTAGCCTTCATACCTGAGCCTAGGTTGATGGAATTTGTTCACTCAATTAATATGTTGCCTAAGAAACTAACTCAGAGATGCATGGCCTCGTCTAATGTTACGTTATTGCATCAGATTGAACGATTCCCTAAAAATTGTCTTCGCCGAATCCATGGCCTGACTTTGGCCTGCCGTACCCCAGTGACCTTACAAGGTACATTTCAATTGTTGATGCCAAACGATCTGCTATTCGATGGTCTCTAGCCTAGCAAAACTTGACGTGGCTTCGCCATACCGTTCAGAAACGATTTTGGAAATACCTTTGAGTGGCACAAATTGACTCCCACCCTAGCACGTGTTAACCCACGGTGTGGAGCATTGCTGGAAAGGCCGAAGTGTCTAAATGGTCGCGTAACTTATCCTGAAGTAATCGTGATGAACACTGTAGGGACGTTAAACGCTGCATCCCCGATGAAAAGACGGGCTGGCCGGATTCCGAACAGTGTGAGAGCAACGTCATGCCAGTGAACGCGTCACGGCGCGTACTCAAATGATTCCCGAGAGAAGTTGGTCTAGTGCACACCGGCCGTTGGCTTCGGCGTCGGGCGAGCCACGGCATTCCTACTGCCGCGAGCACGGGAGGGCAATCTCCCTCGCCTGCGCACAAATGACAGACGCGCGTGCCTCCACACACGGATGGGTGTCCCGGCCAGTCACCGACTCAGAGTCTTCGCAGCTGGCAGTGTATAAGTCGTCCCGGCCGGAGTCAGCGTGTGAGCCGCCCTGACCAGCGTCGGTATGAGAATCCCTTGACACTTCTGGCCAGAGTCAGCGTGTGAGCCGCCCTGACCAGCGTCGGTATGTGAGTCCCTTGACACTCCTGGCCGGAGTCAGCGAGCGACTCGTCCTGACCAGAATCAGTCTGTAAAATATCCTGATCAGTCAGTGTGTGAGTCGTCCTGACCAGAGTCAGCGCGTGATTAGTCCATACTAGTCAGCGTGTGAATCGTCCAGGCGAGAGTCAGTGTGAGGGTCGTCCTTATCAGACTTAGCGTGTGACCCGTCCTGCCTCGAGCTAGCGCGTGAGTCGTCCTGAAAAGAGCAAGCACACGACACGTCTACGTGAGTCGTGCTGACCAGTCAGCGAATGAATTGCCCTAACCACAGTCGGTACGTGTGTCGTCCTGACCAGGAAGCGAGTGAGTCGTCCTGACCGGGGTCGGCGTGTGCACAGGGCTGGCGGATAGGTCGCGTATAAAGGGGGAGTCCCACCCTTTGGACATATCTCAAAAACAAATTCCAGTGAAACTATAGGATTAATTATATCTGTTCTGAGCACTTGGAAGTGCCACTGCAACACCCCCAAGACAGTAGGAAAATCAATTTTAATTATTTTTAGTCCAAATTACGCTGTCGACGCTTTGTAACAACATTGCGCTTCTTTCCCGCATTCGCGACTACCGTCGTCATGACAACCATCGTGCACACCTCTTTTCGTGCGAATAAAAGAACATTTGTGATTGGCTCAACAGGCAAGGGGCTGTTCCCGAGAAGCACATGAGCCAAAGTTTGGATCAGAGCTTCACATGAATAATGTGATACTCCCATTTACAAAGCTAAAGTGCTACTCGAAAAGGGCTACTGTGGTAAACGCCATCGCCAAGCAGTCAAGGCCATAGCATATTGTTTCGCTGAACACGCGGGATGATCATAAATGTTCGCATATATTTTTGTCTTAACAGAGTGTTGCAAACTTCCGAAGTGTTCATTACACAGATATAATGCCACATTAGTGTGTTGCAACATTGAAGAACACGCGTTGGAAAATGCAAGACAAATGAAATGCTTTTATTACATAGTGGTGAGCAGGAAGTCAACTGAGATTTCTCCCACAGAGTTGACTACTTTAAATCTAAATTCTAAGGCTGTTCATAAATTCGAGAACACTGGTGTTGCGGATCAAATCATATGCGTCTGATGTAACAATAAGTGAAAGGTACAAAAAGGCAGGACACTCGTTTTAACCATACCGGGTTAGTGTGTTGACACAGCCTCTGCCGTATTCCGGCACTGATCGGTGAGTTTGAGAGGCCCGGGCTCATTGCAGTCGGGGCTCCGTTTGCGGCCACGAGAGGTTGGTCACGAATCTATGTCGAAAGTGGAGGTTTGGTGATTCCATGTAGCGAGGGGGAAATCACAGGAAATTTGCATTTGCCTTCCGTAGCCTGTTCGTGTGCCAAGGATTCCGTATCTGTGGCCGGCAAGTAAAAAAGTTGCTTTGCGCTTATGACAGTATCGCCTGGTATTGATCAGATACATTTAAAGATAACGACGTAATCAGTGGCTGGGGACGTTCGCATTTAATACAGGTGCGCAGTTATCGCGCAGCTTTTTCCCGAAAAGCTATTCAGTGCGATTTAATTATAAAAATCCTGTTGGGTTCAGTATAGATAACACAGTAGTAACAGCCTTATTCCTCGAAAAAAACCAGAAGAATAGAGATGTAGATTGGTTGATATTTCAGTAACATGCCTTTACCGAAACGGTAGAAGAAACGCTTCTGTCGGTGTTTCCATAAAGGCATATTGTCGAAATAGCAACCAATCTATATCTCCATTCTCCTGGTTTTTCTCCGAGGAATAGAGCTATACTACTGTCTTATCTATGTGAATGAGGTTCTTCACAAATGCACTGAACAACTTACGTAATCCATTAGATTTCAGTGTACTCTGCTTCTCTTATTTTCTTTCTTATCTTACTACCTTATATCTTGTGTGAGACAAATATGGGTTTCAGAACAGTTAATTGAATTATTGATATTCAGACCTTGAAAGGCAGGGCAAGATATATTATATTGTGGGCATAAATGCGCGAATTTTTCGATGCCAAATAATTACTAGAAAAACGCGCTCGAGCAGAACCTGATGCAGTGAAGAGCAGACGCCTGAAGACGCAGGTGTGTGTGCGCCCACTGTTTCGTGCAGTTTCTCTACAGCTGCAGTTATTTCAAGCACGTGTATTGTTCTCGATTTCAGCACTGCTATTTGCCCGCCAAAGCGTCGTCCACAGTATGTCTTCTTTCTCACGCCTATTCGCGCTTGGTGTGACTATTCTAGGTTTGAGTAGCACTGTGGCATCACCAGTTTTGATATCATGCATGTATTTGTACTCTCGTTTTGCCGCGCAGTGGTGACTGTATCGTTGGCAAATAGCGCTCTTTCTGCTTTAGGCTTTTAGATGCACCAGGCCAATCGCCAGCATCCAGTGCTGCCATCTGTGACCCGACCGGTCAAAAACAAAGCCATACAGAAATTCTGCTTTTACTGCACTACACGTGCATGGTCAGTCGGTTGCTTCTCTTTACCCGCATCCTGCCGATGTATCGATGACTGCCCGCACAGACGCCAACTCCCGATCCTACTACAATGCATCTTCCCAAGACGGCGCTAGGTGCCGTGCATGTCCGTTGCAAACTAGTTATAGAGGGCGTTCAGGCTCCAGGATGTTGGGTCGAGCACGATAACCAGCCACGATTAACGTGACTCGGAGGATCGGGTGCTGGATAAGAACTCTTCACGAATTGATTATAAGGAACCAGTCCTAATGCAGACCAGCTATTCTATAATCATTCTGTCAAGCAGCCTGTACTTGCGACGGTGGGTTCACAGGCGTGGTCTGCCTTCAAGCAGATCTTTTGGTTCGGTGACCCACCCTGAGGACGCAGCCTCACCCGCAGCTAGCTCGTTTGTGCCCCAGGATGGGGTGCTTATCTCCAAAATATCCTTGTGTTGCAGCCTGGTGGCTCTCGGGGTGGTACTGTGCTCACGCTGACACAGGGTCCCAGTCGGCTGCTGACACCGACTCGGGCCAATTCGCTTCGGGCGATATCACTTTCCATCATAGCTATCGCCACAACCTAGGTGTACCGTTACCCAAATAACTCATGTGGTATAATGCATGTATTTTATGCAGTGTGTTTCAATACTTTCGCTTTGAGTCCTGCCGTGAAGTAGATATACGCTGCATGAGGTACATATACCAAAAGGATTTTACACTATTCTGTCACGGGCTCAGAAAAATATCAAGCATAGTACGCCATCATATTTTCAACAAATTAGTTAATAAAAATAACTAAACCTTGACAAAACTAATGAGTTGATTGAAACTCATTTTTGACCGTCAGTGGTGTAAGCATTGGTTTCTATAAAAACACGGTCATGTAAAATCGTCAGCATTTGTATTCTAGACAACTCTCACAGAACCGTCTGTCTTTCCCTCAAGATTTGGTGGTGTCAGGCTATTTCGGAATTATTGGTGCGAACAAACGGCCATTCCACAGAGGCGCTTTCGCCATGTTTGTTGTTTTGTAATATTGTCGACAACGTCATGGTTACCACTCAACATTTTGTAATATTGTCGACAACGTCGTGGTCACCACTCAACATTTTGGAACTAAGCCTAATGTGTGCTGACGGGCTTCTGGTTTTTAAGTCTCAATCGGCCATTTCAGAGATCAGAGACCAGCTAGAGATTTTTCAGTGCTTTCGATTCAGAATTCCGTCCGGAGCTAGTCCGTGTTGTGGTGGAAAATTTTGATCCGACACAATCCGATTAATGACGACGGATTGAAAAAAATCTGCGCATTGTGGGTTTAGTACTGAATCGGCTGTACAAGTGTGCAGATATTTGGGAAAATAACGGACATAGGCAAGCGTATAGGTAAGACGTTTGCGAAATTCTAGGAAGATGTTTCGATAAACGCTATACGATGTTATGTTTGCGTTTTTGTTGTCATGGTTAGCATGATCATCATTGCAAAAAACGTAATTTGGTGTATATTTCGTAAACACTTTCGTAAACACTAAACACAAACCTTTTGAATGGCTGCATTGCGAAGACAAGAGATCACTCCAAGGAGTGTTTGTTGTGTGAGCCATGACCTACCTTTCATTTGTGCAATTCCAGGTCAACGGCAGAGTTTGCAATAGTTAAATGTGCGGCAATGCTCGGCGCGATCTGTCCTGCCCTCTGACGTCACCCGACCTTTAGCTCGACCACTGCCACCGGCTGCAGGCTATACCAGCCAAGGGCCTACAGCGAGAGCAGGAAGCGACTTAAACCTACCCGCCACGGGTGGGTGGGTCAGAACGCAGGCGCTCTAGCCGGCCGATATATTGTGGTGTGCGGAAAATCGATGAAACCTTTCCACAAGTCAGAAGTGACGTGCTGGAACAACGCAGACGGGTGCATACCGGTAGGGCAAAACTGATCGGGAATGAGCAGCGGATGGGTATGAGTACATCTCAATGGGTGCACTGAGCAAAGAAAGTCCAACACATAAAGACCTCTTATGAAGAAGTCTACCCCGGATGTCACCTGGACAGGTGGCTCAAAAGAACAGGCTAACGGGTCTGGAGTCAGGCGACAGGTCAAGGGCTCCGGGGTCAAACTCCACCAACGCTTCAGTTAACCGGGCGCCGTTGGCAGGTGAGCGCGAGGTACGCCGTCCGCGACCGGTACTGTGACCGCCGGCAACATGATGTCACGCCAAAGATCACTCATATCCGACAGTCGGAAATCGTTGCGTACGTTAATCACTACATGACTCCGGTGGCTTGAATGTCGCCTGACGGTACCCACAGCCTCTGGTATCATTTGCTTGTGTTTGCCACTGCGATTGGTCAATGTAACAGAGCACAATATCTCTCGATGTTTTGGCCAAGTTCACTGATAGATGTCCATGCTTATCAGAACAAATCCCGCTCTAAACAAGACAATTGATAGGTTTTATCGAGTGTTTTGTTTATGCTTCATCGGGTTTTATTTTATCTTTGAAGACTATCTTCACAAAACGTGCGGGCAGTCTTCACTAATTTGTTTCACATCAGAGCACTTCGGAGTGCGTACAAGGCTGAACAACATTCACATGTCGTCGCTCAGTGCACACGCAGGTGGAGCAGCAAAGACAGGTGCAAAAAAACAAGACAATGCGACATGACAAAACCATGTATTAGAGCCGCAGTATACAAACTTCCTTGAAGTTCCCAGCTAGAACTAACGCGCGACAATTGGTGCCTCCTACCAAACGGCGATTTCGGTTCTCCAACTGCCGGAATCCCAATGTCTCTGATTGTCGCTACATCTGTCATCCCAGACGCACCAGCTAGCGCCTGCCGGGATGAGGGCGACGGAGGCAGAGGGACCACCACGGCTGGGCCTGGAGAGCCAGCATGCACACCCTGAAGATCTAGCACCTGGGGCTGCATGGCGGCAGACGGAGGTGGCCCACGGAAATCTGTCAACACTTCCAGGTCCGACAAGGTTAGAAGTAACGCAATCGCGGTCGTTGACGCAGGTATTTCTCGATGTGCGAAAATGGAATACACCTCATGAGTGGGACACTCTCCCGGCCTGGCGCCTATAAAGTAGAGCCAGAGCGATTTTATGATCAATGGGAGCCAGGGGAG